>NC_089849.1:101181321-101788821 GCF_035609145.1 Eleutherodactylus coqui
AAGTTTGTGGGACTTGTCAGAAGTGTGAAGTAACCAAACGTTCAGAGCACCATGCCCCCGTACAAACCATTCAGACAAAGGAGCCTCTCAAAGTCCTAATGATCGACTGTGATTTTGATGTATTTAGTATAGTTGTATAATCTTGTTGTACAACAAGGACTGGCATATTTAAAGTAGGGGGGGCATGTAAGGGGCTCAGATGATGTTTCCATTGGATGGTATAAGGGTAACCTCTAGTTGCCATCATATATTACTGCATTTTGTGTATTTCTCTATGAAGTACTGAATATTACTTCCAATATATTTTTTCTTTTTAATTTTTTTTGCAGTTAGTCTTAAATGTGTAAACCTTTATTAAGGCGAAATGCACTAAATTCCTTCCTGTGACTTTAAAGGATGGGGATTAATTTAATTCTCCATCATCTTCTGATCATTGTTTTCTCAAGTATCTAGATAATTTGTTGTTTGGTAGTGTTTACTAAATCTATATTCTCCTCTGTATCAAATGTGTCATTTGTATTTACATCTGACTTCTGACCTTTTACTACCTCCAGTCTCTGATTACCACAGTTATGGAGCGATTAACTTTTAGTTTTTTGGGATATTATATAATCACAGCAAAATGTTCAGATTTTGAAGTTTTTTGAGATGATGTGAGTTCTTTATGCCACACATATCAATGGTTTGGCGTTGTTATCGGGGTCCATCCTCATGTCAATTTTAAGAACATGTGCGATCGCTTTGATATGCGTTATTAGCGAGTCTTTTCATTGTGTCATCTCTAGACATAGTCTTGCAGAGGGCAGTGTATATACAAATCCTTGAGGTTACCCACGCTTAGACCTGATTTGTGGTTTCTCACGGACTGTTAGCGTCTTTGTTATTGCCTCTTGTGTAGGTGGTATTTCTAGTAGGCTTTATAAGGGAGGTGTCTGACTTACTCTGTATGGGGAGGTGTTGAAGTAATTTTCAGGGCACAAAATGGAAATCCTGAAAATGCAGAAATCTAGGAAGTACAGCTAAGTAGTAGCAACCTGCACATTTTATCTGCTGCTCTGGACCCTCTTCTTCATCCCATGCAGCCGCCGATCTGCCGCTGGTTTTGCATGCATCACTTCTGCTGTGAACACGTACCTACAACTTCCAGCATGCATAGAGGTCATTGACTTGCTATCACTGAAGCTCTGCCTACAGCTCAGAGGTCCTACAACTTACTAGCACAAACCTCCCTTGCTGAGAAAGCCTGCAGACAGCCCAGACCTTTCTGCACCCTCTATTGCACATGGACAATTCAACACACTTCTTCCTCATATCATGCACTGCGTACAGGATGTTGGAGGCTATGGACAGGGGAGGAAGTAGCAAATGCAAACAAGGTGTCAGAGGAAGTAGAGATATTTTTCAGGCAGAGAGTCACATAACAGATAGAAAATGAAGAATGTAGCTAGACCGGGTACTATTACAAAATGACTTATTATGATGATGAACATTAGACTTTAAAATGTTAGTCTGTGCCCAGAATACTGTTTTAACAATTTCGCACAGAGACATGATGTGATCAAAAGCAACATTTTTATTGTAACAAGGTGCATAATTTATAGTCTTCATTTTTAGTAAACACCCTATTGAGTTTGCGCAGAGAATGCCATGACTTTAATAATTTTGGGATTTCCCATACTTTGTGCAATTTTTAAATTATCGTTGTAGGCAAAAGGTCATAAATAATAAGTAGTTATTTAGAACTTTCAGACATGACACCTGTGCTTTCCTAACTAGCTTTGTGAATCTACATAATCTTTTATGTAAATCTGTCAAAACATCAGATATGTCTTTCTGGGTGTACTGTTATCAGAATAAGGAGTATATGAATAATTGCAGAAACACCCGTATTTTCATTTGCTTATCAAAATGAATTATTATGTATTCTGAGACATTCTCATTGTTTTTGTTAGGTGTATTCTTGTCTGAGATTTTTGCCAGTTATGTGTTAATTAAAAATAGATTGCATGAGTCCAACAAAGTGTCTGAGCAGGTGCTCATTAGCAACTTCTGGGAATTCCAGAAGCCAGAGCTCCTCAAGGTCACTCAATTCTGCACCAGTAGCCTTAAAATACAATATACAGTATTGATCAGAATGGCAGTTACAGTACACAAGTATTGATAGAATTGGAAAGAAAATATGGGACACATTATTTTAACACTGTCTTAGCATGGACAGTGACGGAGAAGGGGACTGATTTACTTAAGATTAGACAAACAGCTAGGCCCTTTGATGATATTACAGGCACAGAGTGAGGGGCCATACTACATGACCCAGTGTTGGAACCGAGCCAGAAGTAGAGGTTCCAACACTATGAGTCCGTGAAAGTATTTAGCTTTCCTGGAAAACCCCTTTTAAGTATCTTTCTGGCCCTGGAGCAGAACCTACATTCCAGAAAAAAAGCATTAAAAATAAAGATGCAAACATAAAAACAGAAGGAGAGTCTTCTTCTAAGGTAGGGGTGTCACTCTCATTTTCACCATGGGACACACCAGCATTATGATTGCCTTCAAAGGGCAGTTTGTAAGAGTTCATTCACGTATTTGTGCTTCGTATTACACACAGAATACAAACAGCTTAATCTCCGTTGATTTGCATTGGGATATTTAGACTTGCTTTTTCACGCATGTATTTTACAAGCGTGAAAAAAATCACAGCAAGGTCCTAGTACGAGGCTCGCACAGAAATAGGACACGCCGCAATTTGTTCACTGCACAAATTTTTACGTGGTCGAATTGCGGCCATCTGCATAGGATTGCATAAACTGACGAAATCATATGGCAACGTGCATGGGCAGAAATTCTGTGGTAAATCCTGCCATGGAATTTCCGCCCGCGTGCATTCACCCTAACTCTGATTCATTCCACATACAACATAGTGCACAAGACAAACATAAAACATGTATTCTGAGGTGCTGAAGGGGAACCCTAGCTCTGGTCCACTACAGTTCCACGCTACTTAAGAAAAGCCAACCCCGGTGCCTCCTTAAAACAGAGTATATGTCCGGAATCGGAATTCCTCAGTGTGCTATCTCATAATCACTGGAGAACTATATATAACAGTCAAGGAGAGTGTAAGGCAGAACTTTTATACAAATATTCCCCTCTTTGGTTACTACTCGGAGTTCACCCATCCTGGTGTACTCAGATTACCTGGGATCTCTCTTTTGGTGTGCAGCTGTAATATATAACAGCATGTAGGAAATGGACTGGCAGTCACAAGAACAGGTACTGCTAGGCTGGGCAGAACCCAGGATTCAGTAGCATTGTTATGGAGCCCTTCATAATTCTTCACCCCAAAGCCTAAAATTGGCATACAACCCTGTAAGCTGACACACAGATAGAAAAGGGTGAATGGAGGATAAGTGGCATGATCTTCACTTTCCTATTCTCGGGAACGGTGGTAGCTTAAAGTCAATATGCAAAAATTGGTGCAGTTCAGCAGAAGACTTCACCCTTCAACTGAAAGGGTGAATTTTGCTGCTGATTTACATCATAATCCCCACCAAATAAAAATCAAAATATTTTAATGGGTTTTTAAAAGAAAAAAAAAATAATGGAATGCTATCAGTTTGCCTCCATCCAATTAGGTTACCATTTTTTACCAGAACAAATAGCTGCCACCACTGCACACCTCCCTCTCCCTCGTAAAGTGCAGGTGAGGCCTGACACAGCAGTTACATGCAGCATTGAAAATGGTGGTGGCTTGGGTGGTCATGGACCCCCTAGAAGCGGCTTCCTAAACTACCTACATTATAATACACAATTGCTATCTTATGTATATGGGTAACCCCAAAGGGGTTTCCCCATCTCACACCTTTATGCCGTTTTCACAGGATATGGCAAAAAAGTCTGATAGATGAGTGTCCCACCTCTGGGAATCTCACGTATCTTGAGATCTGACAGACCCTGTTTTAGCTGATGGACGGAAACAGTTGAATTATAGTTATAGCATAGCTCGTTGTGCTACACGGTTTCTGTAACTCCCATTCATTTCTATGGGAGTTCTGAAAACAGCATAGTGCAGTCTGCTTGGCTGTTTCTGTACCCCTGGCCAACTTGGCCGTGGCATTCAGAGGGGGATTCTTATCACAGACATCTTTTAAACTTGACATCAGACTGAATTGGGGATGCACAAGGGTGTTGCCATAGACCTCTTTCAGACAAGCACATTTGTATATGTCTGAAATGTGCATTAGTAGTGACCCTGTGTACCTCATTAAACTGCGTTGACAGCAAAACAGACGTAAGACCGACATGGGGGGGAATGACATAAGTGATTATGAATAAAACGGACAATGACAGTTGGCGGTTTGAATAAATGGACTGTTCTACTTCTACTAGCCTCATCTGCCATTTTTCATCTTTATTAACATTCTTTTATGCGTTGGGTTGACTTGGGGTCAGCCACAGCTTAACATAAATATAACTTTCTTAACCATGTATACGACCGAACTGGTATGGACCCATTGCCCAGCAAAACATATGGCAGTAGGTCACTAACTTCATATCCACAAACCACCAGCTGTCACAAGCTCAAAACATGAAACATTTTCATCCCCAAAATATACTATCTCAAATGAAAAGGGTGGGTGGGGGGTTCTCTCCAGCAGAAAAGAGGGCTAATACCCTCTGCTGGGTGCTTAAATAGTGTTCCGCCCCTTTGCTGCTCCAGCATGCACGAAGGCTAATTGGATCAGCCATCTGCATGCTGTTTGCCCCACTTCTGTCTAATCGCCCCGCCCACTTCCGCCTGGGAAGGTCAATGCAGGGGAAACAGGGACCCTACCTGGCCAGCCAGAAGATAACTGCCCTAGATCCCAAAAGTGGGTGGGGCAACCTTCCCCCAGCTTAATTATTAAACCCCTGTGGTGCTAAAGCACACCCACCGCACCATCACAGTCATAGTCCCTGCGGCTATACGCCTGTGGGACTTCAAAACTGCATTGCGAATGACTGCGGAGGCAGTACAGGTTTCTTTTGTGTTTGTATTTCCCATGTGGGCACTTAGCGATGACACGGGAACCCGCAGCCTATATGCAATTATAGTGGCCCAGAGTTAGGGGTCCCCTCCAGCACCTCAGAATACATGTTTTATGTTTGTCTTGTGCACTGTATTGTATGTGGAATGAATCAGAGTTATTATGTATTGGAGTTTCCAGGCATGAATAGGTTGATGTCTTGTCATGTCTGGAAAATGTATTGTTTTGTCCTCTGGGTAGTATAAAAGAGTGGTCATCTGTTAGTGAGAAGGCCTTTGGTCTTTAGAGTCTTAGAGTCGGATCCCGAGCTATCCTTAGGGAGGAGATGTAGAGCCCTGTGACAAGGTTTTATCTCTATCCCACTGTCTCCTCAGCTGAGGGCCTGCTCCTTGAACGCTGCAGGGCAGAGCTTTGGCATCACGAACTGGATGATTACCTCCGCGCCTTGCTTAAAAAAAAGAATTAATGCCTCCACCATCAACGGTCATGGACAAGATTGAATTCTTGTGCCTTAGAAAAACAAAAATTGAATTTGTCTCCAACAGCAAACCCTCTGAGCCTTCCAAAATTCAAGGACAAGATCCCTCCAACCCTCTGAGCCTTAAAAGAGGAAATGGACAAGGCTGCAGGTCTGCTGAGCCTACAGAAATTGGAAAGATAAGGTATTGCCGCCTGCAAGATGCAGAGACCAAGTATTACCACCTGCAAGAAGCAACTTTCCTTACAGCCTAAATTGTATGTGTCCAAAATACATTACCAAATGGAGGACGACTGTGTAGAAAACACTGACGACAAAATGGACTTTAAAGATGGTGCTCAGCCTTCTTCTTCATCTACTAAAAAAAAGCCCGCTAAAATCTCCCACCACAGAGTTTCCGCCGTTGCTACAGAAAAATATGGGGGGGGGGGGACACCCCCACTGTGAAGCAGCATCAGGAGAGCACTTAGTTTCAATCAGTTTTTATTAAACATTTTCGATTAATACAGAGTTGCATTTCACAACATTGATCTGCCCGTATTTTTCAGTCAACCCGTGACAACATCCCATCTCTGCAAATGCTATTATGGCTGTAGCAGAATATATTGAATTTCCATTAAGGGGGAAAAAGAAACAAACCTAACTGGGGGGTGGGGGGGGAGGAGGGGGGAGAGTGGGGGAGGGGAAGACCTTGCTCTCTCGAATCCACGGGCCCCTAGGGGTCCAGGCGGCCTGTGTTCAACCAGATCTGGAAGGCAGACGAAGCTCTCATGGCTATCCATGGTCTCCAAAGTTCATGAGACTTGGCTCTCTCACTTTCCTCCAGCGGCCCTTCTACTTCATATCTCATGAGCGTGTTGAGTTTTTCTGTCCACAAGATCCTTGTGGGGGAGGACGTGGAGCGCCACAAACCGGCGAAGACATCCTGACCACCAAGACCACCAATCTCAGCAGATCTGACTTAAGCTTTGCCATGGACCCTGGTAGCATAAGTAAGAGGGCCATCTTAGCTGTCAAGGACACAGACGATCTGGTCATGTTGTTATAGAGAAGTTCTACATTTTTCCACAGCTCTTTAACTGGGGGGGGGGGGGCAGTCCCACCATATGTGGAGCATTGTCCCAGGACCAACCAGACATCTCCAGCACACTGGCGAGATCTGGGCATCCATCTGGTGCAGCCTCGACGGTGTCCTATACCAGGGCGATAGGATTTTGAAATTTCGTTCTTGGATTCTGATGAACTTGGTGCTCTTATGGCACATGCTAAAGGCCTTCTTCCAGTCTAGACTGGTACATTCAACCCCCAGTTCATGTTCCCAGTGTCCCATGTAATCAGGGCGGTTGTCCTCTGTCCCGCGGGCTAACAACAGTTTGGATATTATTGAGATCCCGTGTTCAACAGGGGATGGCGCCATACATAAGGCTTCAAAGCGTGTCAGTGGCAAAGTGCAGCAACCTCTGGGTGCCAGGGACTCCACATAACCCCTCACCTGAAAATAGTTCAGCCATGCCCCCGGAGGAGGTCTAGTGTCCGTGTAAAAATCTCTTAAGGGCTTCACCCCTGATTGTGTGACTACATCCCTTGCCCGTGGGATTATAGCACTAGGTAGTGATAGAACAGTGTCTCCGTCACTAGAGGCCAGGAAATGATGGTTGGCCACTAACAGAGTCAGCAGTCCCGGGACAGATATCAGGCCAATTTTTGCGGCAAATGTCCACCATTTTCTAAGGACTCCCAGCAAAAGTGGCAAGAGGGTGCGAGTTTCTTTCAAGAGCTGCCTCGGGATCCAGGGAGCCCCCTGTACTGCAGCAGAGGTATGTCCATGCTCCATCTCTACCCATAGCTTGGAGCCTCTGCCCTGAAGGAGAGTTAGCACAAAGTTAGCCAGACTCACCCTGTAATACAGGGCGAAGTCAGGGAGTCCCAACCCTCCCTCCTCCTTAGTGCGTGTGAGGAGTGTGAAGCTGAGACGAGGTCTGCGTCCCTTCCACACAAAATTGATGAACAGGGATCGGATGCTATTCAGGTATCGCCGGTTAAGATGGACGGGCAAAGTCTGGCACAGATACAGGAACTTCGGTAAAGAGTCCATTTTTACTGCGTTGACTCTGCCCGTCCATGACAGGTAAAGAGGGCTCCATTTTTCTAGGTCCGCCCTAAGGTTAGATAGGAAGTGCTGGAAATTTAGTTCAAAGATTTGGGCAGGGTCTGCAGGTAGGTGCACCCCTAAGTATTTGATAGATGAGGATCTCCACTCGTTTTGGGGGAGTGTTACATTTAGAATTTTGGATTTTTGTAAGTTGACCTTGAAATTGCTCACCTGCCCGTATCTCGTGAACTCCTTCATCACCACTGGTAGTCCTACTCTGGGGTTCGACAGGAACAGGAGGAGGTCATCTGCAAACAACGCCATTTTATGTTCAAAGGTGCCTTCTGTTATGCCTCTGATTGAGACGTTTTTCCGAATGGCATTGGCTAGAGACTCCATTGACAGGATGTAGAGTAGAGGTGATAGCGGGCAGCCCTGGCGCGTGCCATTACGGATCCTTACGTTGTCCATTAGGACAACGACGAGGTTAAGTGGAGGATTAACCGCAGGATTTATGCAGACCACGGCGGCAGTCCAGTGACTATTTTGAGCCGTTTCAAGAAGAGGAGGAAAGCACCCCAGAGGACCTATAAGTGAGAGGACTTACTAGAGCTAGCCCATCTCTATGTTCATCAGTAGGATTACCATCCTGGCGAAGCAGCGCTACACCAACTCGTGGAATCAGAGCCTACAGTTCCGTTGGTGCGAAAGGTGACTTGGTGTTAGAGACTGTGGTGTCGATGGTGTGTAGAGACAATTTGAACTTTCCCCTTGTTTTCTGCATTTGCCTCCTAAGACTGTAAAGTTATTTTTCCCTCACTGCATGTTTTATGTATGCCAAATGTTATTTTTGCCATATTTACTTTCTAATGCATAATTAATTGCCAGAGTTAAAGTAATGTTAAAGTTGTATGATAACGTGCAGGAGAGCGTATGAAGGATATATTTAAAGTTTATTGATTGCACAGAATAAAGGCTTGCATTGAATGGTGTATCTGTGAACTAGTTAGGAGGTCTAGACGCTACACCCTAAAAAAATCTAATTACTCCAGTGTCAGCTGGCCATCTTATCTGTCTCAGGAGCCGTGGCCTCACTATCATACAGTCAGCTCGGTTATAAACTCTGATATAAAATTCTGCACAGAATCCACATTAGAATGGACAGGTCGTGCAGATTTTATATCCTCAGTATGTCAATTTATGAAGCGGATTTTCAGTGCAGATACAAGCGTGGGCCACTACACGAAGATCGGCGCTGAGGCTTCCGTTCTGACCTTTGTATATTTGGAGCAGAAGTCTCCAAGCCGACATCCCATGTATCAATGGGAGCTGTGCCTGCAGTTACAAGCGCCGACCACTACACACAGGTCGGCATGGAGGCTTCCGCTCTGACCTCTGTGTTATTGTGGCGCTGAAAGCATGCGCCCACTCAGCCGATCGGTAGGAGTCCTGAGCGACAGACCCCAGCCAATCAGCTATTAATGACTTTCCTAATAATAGGTCATCAATAGTATTTCTATGGAAAACCCCTTTAAGTCACATGGGATTATAAATACTATTTTAATAAAACATGTAGAGACCGATTTTAAGGCATGCATTTCATACAGTGTTTCCATATTTTTGTCCACCACTTGTGCTTTCTACTGACATCTGCCCATGGTATTTTTTTGGCCCCAAAGACACGAGGAGAATTGCCACTAAAAAATAGGAGGAGCAAAACATGTTTCCTATAGAGTCAGGGGGCTCTACTTAATTAGCGTTTCATTTGACTAATTTCCATCTATCCTACTAGTACACAGAGGCAGAAGTTCTGCCCCTTTCCATGTTGTAATAAAGCCAGCATTTTTTATGATGGCACACACATTTTTTTGTAATCGCTTTACTGTACTGCTGGTTAGACCTGCGCATTTTGGTGTGCAATTCCGTAGCTCTGTGACTCATGGTGCTTCCTGGCAGAAATATTCCGCCCATGTGAAAGGCTCCTAATTGGCTTTGTGGTTGCTCGCTCTCACTTCTCAGGTGTCCAGATCTCTTCTTCGTCTCAGTCATCTGTCAAGTATTCTTTTCAGTTATTTCTTATATCTGATTTTGTGAATGCAGGCAAATAACCAATGCTGTTAGGGTTGTCTTGCTGGGATCTGTTGTACTACATGGGTTTCCAGTAGTACGACTTCACAGGTGGGGTTGAATGAACTTGCTGGGTGTGGATTGCTCTAGCCAGCCATTCCCCCAGGTCTGCTGCTCAAATATACTAGCTCCTCTGCTAAAGGGTGCTGGTCTTTCTCCTGTTTGTTCAGTGTGTTTAGATGTGAACAGTGTCATGTTTCTGCGTGTCTGTGCAAGTGGCCGGACATGAGGTGTGAATAGGCATGTTCAGTGTGTTTAGGTGTGAACAGTATGTGATTGTTCTCAGTAAGAGAAACGACGTAGTCTTGTAGATATGATACCTTTTAATGGCTAACAAAAATACATGATGTAATAATAGCGAGCTTTCGTACCAACGCAGGGTACTTCTTCCGGTCCCATTAGCCGGAAGAAGTACCCTGCGTTGGTACGAAAGCTCGCTATTATTACATCATGTATTTTTGTTAGCCATTAAAAGGTATCATATCTACAAGACTACGTCGTTTCTCTTACTGAGAACAATCACATTTTGCTCTACTGGCTAACACGGTACCAGATCGGTGTGAACAGTGTCATGTTCCTGCACGTCTGTCCAAGTGGTCGGACATGGGGTGTGAACTGTGTTTTGCTGTGGATCCTTTATTATCTAGGACGAGGTAGGTCCCTAGGTTTCAGCATGGGGTCATCCCCATTGGGACGATTGCCCCAGATGCAGGCAGATTTCCTGGGGTTACTTGTCTCAAAGTAGGGACCCGCGACACAACGAGGACCCATAAAGTAGGCCCGCGGGCTTAAGTATCTTGGCCAAAATATGAACTAATACCTCATACATTCTATAGTTATTCTATCTGGCTATGTGTGCAGGAATGCAGGTGAGTGTTTTGAGTGTTCATTAGTCATCATTTATGTCTGTGTTTTAGTTATGTGTGCAAGTATGAAGTCCGTTTTGCAGTTCTGCGGTTCCATATGAGTTCCCGAACTGAGCTAGATATGATTACTGAGTATTGAGTCCAAGTCACAGTCATGAAGGTGACATAGCAGAATGTACACGTCCCTGTTTGACGTAACAAATATGGCTTCCATCTCGGTTCCCAAATCGGTCATCACCCAACTCTCACTCCTAAATGACTAATGGTGACCATCAATGGTGAAACTGAAGTGGTCACAGCTCTACCCTCTTTGGGTAATGTGAGACACTGAAGGGGTTAATTGTGGACGGTCAGTATGTTTCACCTCAGTTTAGAGGTTATGCCCAGTGGGTATGAAGGGAGTTCATGTCTCACTGCATGGGACATGGGGAAAAAACAGGGATGCAATATGATCTCCAGCAAAAGTAGTTGCTAGAGATGTTTTGTAAAACATGTTTGGGCCTGTTTTTTTTGGAATGGATGGAAGTCTTGGTAGTGGGGCTGTCCATTCCACCCCCTCCACTCCAGGTCTTATTAGGGGGAGGCAAGCTCCCCAGGTGTAGAGGCTGGGTAATTAACCCAACTTATAAAGTCTGCAGCTATGCAGGCAGGGAGGAGGCTGGATGTAGCTAGGAACACTGGAAGCTGCTGGTCTCCAGAGACACATTATCCCTGACCAAGGGACAAACTGGACTTTTGAACAAGTGTGGTTTTCGTGCGGCTGCAGCAAGCCGTACATATAGTTAGGGAAGGACTATGTATAGTAAGTGCTGGATAAGCAGGATTTGGTTTATGCCTGAAGTTAAGGCTGTATTTTGTTTATTTTATATACTTTCTAATAAACACAGGCCAAGCCTGTATGGACCTATCTGCTGTTGTGGTCTCTGACTGCCACTCACACTGCAACCCCGCGCTCTACCTGAGCTGACTCTCCCACAGTAGTAAATTCTCTGTACTTAAAGGAGAACTCTACCTGAAACATTTCTCTGTTTACTGCTGGAGAAAGTGGAAGGATTGTCACACGAAGAACAAACGGCGGATACAAGAATGACAGCGTCATGATGGATGCACAGCCACGCAACTCCCTGTGGCTCATCATCTCTTTCTACAGGGGTCATACCGAGTGATGACACGGTCCATCAGGGAAGGTAAAATACGTCAATGTGCTACAATATGTAAATATCCCCTCCAGTCGTCTGACAACTTGTCTCGGTATTTGTAGAGGTTTGTGTGGATCGGTTAATGATCGCGCTGTCGAACTTATTATAAGTGGAAAAGAAATATTTGCTTTTTTTTCCCCCCGTTCACTTTTAAGAGAAGATCCAAAACCACCTTTCATGTGGAGTTAAACAAGCGTCTGTCACACTCTCCAAGATACAACAGACGGCAGGATGTAGGTGGGAGGGGTCTATCGGCTGATAACGATGCAAAGAAGCGCCGAACAGGCGACGGCCTCAAGCTGCCTCAGAAACATTCATCTTTCCAGGAGAAGATCCTGCGCTCAGTGTGATTCATTTTAATAGCTGGAATATAATATGCAATATCAAGTTAGGGCTGAAGCCTTTGATGGCACAACTTCAAAACCACCTTTTATTCCACCGCACGGTTGATGTCCGTTGACTGACCCATTACATTCCAAGCTCATCAAACTCAATTAAAAAAAAAACCCTCCACATCAGACGAGACCGATCACGACGAAAACACTAAATGAATCTATCGATTTTTAACTCTTCCTTTGAGTGGCTTCCTCTGGGATGCGGCGTGGGTGTTTGTGAACTCTGCATGATGTTGACGCCTTCTACGGAAAGTGAAAGTTTTACTGATCTACTTTTGAAATCGGCAGAGAAAGTCTCCACTTTACTGCAAATCAATGGACACGGAGGAAACGAAATGCAGGAGTGGAGGGGGTATGTTAGCCGTGTTGGAATATATCCCTGTGATCACATGATGCTTCCCTCATCACGTAGGTCATGATGGCGTCTTACGTGATTTGGCCTCGGCAATGGTCATTGCACGTCTGTGACACCAGCCAGGCGAATGTACGCATAGCTGTGACAAATACATGCCGTACAAACAAAACACGAGCCTCAGCATTCACGCACATTTAACCCCTTCCAATCCAATTTCCACGCCACCCGCACGCTCCCCAGCTCTTATTTATTTTGGGTGGGAAAGTACATTGTGGATTACTTGGAATTTCTCAACAGGAATACATAAAAATGAACTCATGCTGATTTTATTAGCAATTCTTTGAAAATGAAAGGTGAGTTAATATGTATATGACACTCTTCTGCATAGTGTTAGAAACGTGTCGGACCACACCTGACAGGGGAGCTGCGCAGGGAAATCTCAATGTTAGATGAGGTCCGACACTGGATTGGAAAGGGTCAATCTCTGAATAAAATTGCATAACTGTTAGGTTTCCTGACTGCGTAAAAATGCAAGGTTTCGTTGCGCATATTTTGATCAAAACATGTGGGCTCATGTGCCACATCCAGACAACCTTTCTTGAACTGGCCTACTCGCTTGGAGGAGTCATTGTGATCATTCTAAGTGACTGCCCAGAATGTAGTTTGTATGGCCTTTCTCCTCCTTTGCCATTTCTCCTGACCTGTATATAAAATAAATATGTATATGGATGCTGCACATCATCACTTCCCCTGTCCTGCATGCTGGGTGCCATCCTCAGTATCTGGTCTTACCCTTGTATATAATTGCACAGTAACGTTTCTTTTGTTCTGTATTCTGGATATAATTCCCACTGTCAGTTCTTATTTTGGATTTATGGACCCTGCAGAAGGACGACTTCTCTTGTCATAGTATGGGCCTATGTACATGAGTATATATCGGCCACCGTTTTCACAGCCGGCTGATTATATGCTACCATCCAAGCTGTCCCCCCCCCCCCAACCCCCCGCTGGCTCACCTCCTCTCTCCTCTCCTACGGCTGTTAGCAATGGGAGGGGGCGGGATAGGGACATGGGATAGGAGCTTAGCTCCACCCCTGTCCCGCCCCCTCCAATTGCAAAGAGCCGGAGGGGAGAAGAGAGGAGGTGAACCGGCGAGGGGGAGGGAAGGGGAACACAGCTCAGATGGTAGCGTATATCGTCCGACCATGAAAACAGCCGGCCGATATACACTCGTGTGAATAAGCCCTAACACAGTGTGTAAGGCTGAAAAAAAGACATATGTCCATCCAGTTCAGCCTATTATCCCACAATGTTTATCTAGAGGAAGGCAAAAAAAACCTCAATGAGGTAGAAGCCAATTTTCCTCATTTAAGGAAAACATTTTTTATTCCTGACTCTAAATCCGGCAATCAGAATAATCCCCAGATCACTGACCCTTCTGAAGTAATCAGTGACTATAACATGTAATATTGTAACACTCAAGAGGGGTATTCAGGCCCCTCTAGAACTCTTTTAGTGAGTTCACCATCACCACGTCCTCAGGCAAAGATTTCCATAGTCTCACTGCTCTTACAGTAAAGAACCCTCTTATATGTCCATGTAGAAACTTTGTTCCTCTAGATGTAGAGGACGCCCACTTGTAACAGTCACACTCCTAAGTATAAACAGATCATGGAAGAGATTTCTGAATTGTTCCCTGATATGTATTATACATGGTTACATACGGTGGTTTTCCTATATACAGCTCTTATTTTGTATATACGACATTGCACAGTACCACTTCTCCTCTCCTGTATACTGGGCAGGGACAGATTAAGTGTACTATTATGGGACCTGGGCTGTGTGAACATTGTGGACCCCCACCAGTCTAAAGATTTAAAATGATCTGACGCTCACTGTATAGATACATTGCCAAAACCAAGCTTAATACATAGCTACAGTTCCAGATCCAAGCTTACTGTATAGATACGGTACCCAAATCAAGCTTGATGCAGACATGTGATACTAAAACCAAGCTTACTACATGAATACAGTACCAGACCCAAGTTTACTACACAGATACTGTACCATAACCAAGCTTACTACATAGATACAGTACTAAAACCACACTTACTACACAGATATGGTATTAGCAGTAAGCTTACAGTATAGATATGGTACCGGAACCAAGCCTACTGTATAGAAATGGTAACCAAACCAAGCTTGCTACATTAGTATGATAACTAAACCAAGCTTACTACATAAATATGGTACCAGAATTGAGCTAGATACGATAACAGAATTGAGTTTGTTACATAGCTAT
The DNA here is from genome assembly GCF_035609145.1 of Eleutherodactylus coqui. Classification (NCBI taxonomy): domain Eukaryota; kingdom Metazoa; phylum Chordata; class Amphibia; order Anura; family Eleutherodactylidae; genus Eleutherodactylus; species Eleutherodactylus coqui. The sequence goes on from NC_089849.1 coordinate 101,196,157, forward strand.
GATACTAAGACTGACCTTAATACATAAATATGGAATCAGAACTGTGCTTTCTGCATAGTTATGGTAACGGAACTTAGCTGACTGCATAGACCCTGGACCAGAACCAAGCTTATATATATGGTGCACGTGAAAGGCACAGAATGGACTCCAGTGGTTATGATGGGATCCATCTAGCTTGTTGCATGCAGCACGGTGTTTTACCTGACAAAGTGGCCCTGCAGATTGTAGGCCTGGTCTGCTCCAGATCCCACACAGATGTGAACATGACCTAAAACACCTGACAGGGACAGACCCCGGTGTAGCTGAGACCAAAGAAGTCTCCATTTCACACATTAAGCACTTATGGTTGTGTTCAGGTTTCTGTTGTTTTCATGCTGTTCTTGGCATAAAATACAGAAATATGAGACGGACACTGCGTTGGATACAACAATGCTCTGTGAAAGTCCTATATGTATCCGAGACTGAAAGACTGACGCGGAAAATGAACTCATTCACTCCAATCAAACTTTCACTGATGGTCCGAATTTAAAAGCTGCATGTCCTATTTTCATGCGATTCTCACAAAAGAATGGGATAGTTAATGTGTGGAGCCAGGCAAATCATACAACACATGGACTGGGTGGACGAGATAGTGTCGTACAGGCACATAATAACTTTTATCTGTGTGTGTGTATATATAGAGATAGATAGATGGATAGATCTATATATCAGTACATATATACCCTGTTGTACCGCCTCCAGCTTGGATACAAGATGTGATACGGGGGGCATGGAGGCTCTAGTACCCTGTTGTACCGCCTCTAGCTTGGATACAAGACGTGATACAGGTGGGCATGGAGTTTCTAGTACCCTGTTGTACCACCATTAGCTTGGATATAAGATGAGATACAGGCGGGCATAGAGGCTCTAGTACCTTGTTGTACTATTGGTGGTTTAGAGTGGGCATCCTGAGCCCGGTCACTTTGTGTGCCGCCATCCACTGGTCCCAACACCTACTAACAGTCTGGTCAGGCGCTCCTCTCTACTGGTGGTCTGTAGGGGGCGTCCTGAGTCCAGTCACCTTGTGTGCCCCCATCCACTGGTCCCAACACCTACTAACAGTCTGGTCAGATGCTCCTCTCTACTGGTGGTCTGTGGGGGCCGCCTGAGTCCAGTCATCTTGTGTGCCCCAACACATCCACTGGTCCCAACACCTCCTAACAGTCTGGTCAGACGTTCTTCTCTACTGGTGGTCTGTCGGGGGTCCTGAGCCCGGTTACCTTGTGTGCCCTCACACATCCACTGGTCCCAACCCCTCCTAACAGTCTGGTCAGACGCTCCTCTCTACTGGTTGTCTGTAGGGGGCATCCTGAGCCCAGTCACCTTGTGTACCCTTACACATCCAATGGTCCCAACACCTCCTAACAGTCTGGTCAGACGCTCTTCTCTACTGATGGTCTGTCAGAGGGTCTTGAGCCTGGTCACCTTGTGTGCCCTCACACATCCACTGGTTCCAACACCTCCTTACAGTCAGACGCTCCTCTCTACTGCTGGTCTGTAGGGGGCGTCCTGCGCCCTGTCACCTTGTGTGCCCCCACGCATCCACTGGTCCCAACACCTCCTAACAGTCTGGTCAGACGCTTCTCTCTACTGATGGTCTGTCAGAGGGTTCTGAGCCTGGTCACCTTGTGTGCCCTGACACATCCACTGGACCCAATACCTCTTAACACTCTGGTCAGACGCTCCTCTCTACTTGTAGTCTGTAGGGGGCGTACTGAGCCCAGTCACCTTGTGTGCCCTCACACATCCACTGGACCCAACACCTCCTAACAGTCTGGTTAGATGATCGTCTCTACTGGTGGTCTGTGGGGGGCATCCTGAGCCTGGTCACCTTGTGTACCCTCAGACATCCACTGGTCCCAACACCTCCTAACAGTCTGGTTAGATGCTCCTCTCTACTGGTGGTCTGTAGGGGGCGTCCTGACCCCAGTCACCTTTTGTGCTCTCACACATCCACTGGTCCCAACACCTTCTAACAGTCTGGTCAGATGATCGTCTCTACTGGTGGTCTGTGGGGGGCATCCTGAGCCCTGTCACCTTGTGTGCCCCCATCCACTGGTCCCAACACCTACTAACAGTCTGGTCAGACGCTCCTCTCTACTGGTGGTCTGTAGAGGGCGTCGTGAGCCCGGTCACCTTGTGTGCCCTCAGACATCCACTGGTCCCAACACCTCCTAACAGTCTGTTCAGACGCTCCTCTCTACTGATGGTCTGTCAGAGGGTCCTGAGCCTGGTCACCTTGTGTGCCCTGACACATCCACTGGACCCAATATCTCCTTACACTCTGGTCAGACGTTCCTCTCTACTGGTGCTTCATCGGGGGGTCCTGAGCCTGGTCACCTTGTGTGTCCTCAGACATTCACTGGTCCCACCACCTCCTAACAGTCTGGTCAGACGCTCCTCTCTACTGGTGGTCTGTGGGGGGCATCCTGAGCTCGGTCACCTTGTGTGCCCTTACACATCCACTGGTCCCAACACCTCTGAACAGTCTGGTCAGATGCTTCTCTCTACTGGTGGTCTGTAGGAGGCGTCCTGCGCCCGGTCATCTTGTGTGCCCTCACACATCTACTGGTCCTAACACCTCCTAACAGTCTGGTCAGGATGGCTGGTGGGGGACAATTTATCGATATGACCATCCAGCTTCTCACATCCCAATAATGCCCCCTCTGGTAACGGGGTGAAACCTCTTCTCTGCGTCGTAGAGGTGTCTAGTGGTCAACAAGCTCTACACAAGCGTGTGAAGAGGTCACTATACACAAGGAGCCTCAGAGAGCCTCTTGTAGGCCAAGGGGGGAACCACTTTTAGGGCCTCCGGTGACAAGACCATCCATCTAATCATCACAACTCTCATGATTTACAGATCTGCCTGAGATGGAACTGCAGGTTTTGCAGCAAAATGACAACTTCTTCTGGGGGCGGGATTTTTTTTTTTTTTTTACAAAGAGTGTACACAGACACACACACACACATACAAAAATCTGCAAATTTATTTTTACTGGGGAAGGGGTGGTAATGTATGTGTTTCGGAGCTTGTGCCCCCAATGTTTTCTGATTCTTGCAACATCGATGGGCCTCTTAAGGGATCCCGTGGAAAGGGCTGGATGGACCAGAGCAAGCAGCAATGAAGAGAAGGGGGACCCAAGGTAAACTTTTGCCCCATGGCCTTCAGCTACGCCCCTGTGTTATTCTGTATCTATATGGACACTGTACAGTAGCACTTCTCCAGTCTTGTATGCTGGGTGTAACCTGTTGACATGGACATTATACCGCCCACCGTTAGCCACTCACTTACACGCAGACACAGATGAATTTAAAAAATATAAAACTTTTAATAAATGTGCCATCTCTTTAATTACAATCCTTCTGGTCATGATTTTACTACCTCTTTATATAATTTACATAGGGAGGAGCTCTGGGAGGACGTGGTGAAGGTGGGGACATGACGATGGTGACCCTACACATGAGTGCGACATCTGCTCATCAGTACATTAGATATAGTGTAATCACTGACAGTAGGTACACACAAACTAGACCGCCACTATATAGACAGGGTCATGTGACACAGGCCCGCTGCGCAGAGTGTCGCTGCTTCTTATCTGCCATCAGTGCAGTGTACGGAAGACATAAATCACCCCAATCCCTGTGTATGGGGATGGGAGGTGTGCCGGGGGGGGGGGGGGGGGGCGTTACATAATAATATTACAAAAGAAAAAAGTTTGGTACTGTGTTAGTCAGTAACCCAATAATACTGTAATAATGCGGGCAGTTGGGGGCTTATTTGCATATCGAAATGGCGCAGGTCAGGTGATATTGATTATATTATCCCCGTCACTGCCTGTAATTCGCTATTTTATCTCTGATTGGACTGTTATCAATCTAAAGATCCAGCCCAGATCTATCATGATACATCAGCAAGAAGGGCGGAAAGCTGCAAAGCCTGTAAGGGGCGGCCGGACACAACTTTAGTGGCAAATCTTCTTTTCAGTTATCACCATTAAAAGAATAAATTAGAATATCTAATAGTCAATCAAATGCATGTAATGGGGGAAGGAGGGGGGCAGAAACTTTATTAAAATAAATAAATTGGGGGGAATCTGTACAAACAACAAAAGGCACCAAACGACACCATGGCAAGTGTACAAAACATTTTGCCAAAGTTGTATAAGCAGCATTAAGATGGCCGTGGAACACATGTGAACGGCCGGAGCGCTCCTCGGGAAAGTCCAATCCATTGTCGGAGGTGATGGAGCGCCGTTCTAGCTTAATTCAGGACCAGTCACAGTCCTGAGAGGGCAGTGTCCACTAGTGTCGTCCTCTGGGTCATGTGACAGTCCATACTGATAATCGGTCCTCTTATAAAGTGGTGGGGCAGCAGGCTCCTCCCACCGTAACATCTCCACCTCCCTTCTTGTAGGTTCTGGACTGGCGGACATGACTCTTTCATGCCAGGACAAACATGGAGTGCTAATGGGGGCTGAAGCGTGACCTCTTGCACCACAAGTAACCATGCCATATGGTTAGAAAAGGCCTCTGACGGTTCCTTTAACGTGATATGATCTGGCCAACACCGTCGATCAGTCAATGCGCTCCACTTTACCGAGGACCCTCCCCTCGTACAGTGGAAGAATTGCGTTGTCCTCACAGATCTCCTCAAATACCGCACCGCAGTCAAACTCCCGGCTGGCTTTTTTAAAATAATACCTGAAATATAGAAATCAGATGGTGAGCGCAAAATAAGAACAAGAACGTTCTCCGAAATAATGAGTCATTGACAGATAACACATATGAGGTCCAGGCCTTAAAGGGATTACCCAGAATTCAATAAAAGGGGTATTCCAATGTTTCATTTTCCTATTTATTGCTTTATAGAATAGAAAATCATACAATTTTCTCTAATATACATGTACTTAAAATTCTGCCCCCAAATATTTCTTATATCCGAGTATTCGACCCGTCTGTACAATAGTGTAGTGTACAGAAGCTAATGTGCACATGTGTTCTGGAATAGAGATGAGCGAGCATACTCGTTAAGGGACAATACCCGAGCGAGTATCATCCTTTTCAAGTACCTGCCTGCTCGTCAGAAAAGATTCAGGTGCTGGCGGGGGTGAGCGGTGGGTTGTGGGTGTGTGAGAGGGGCTTTTTGGCTGTTTCCTTGGAGAGAGAGCCTGTCTTGTACTCAGACACCTTAAGGCCTCATGTCCACGGGAAAAATCAGGCCCGCTACGGATTCTACATGGAGAATCTGCAGCGGGTCCCTCCTGCCCCGCGGACATGAGGGCTGAAAATAGGAATTTAAAAGAATTTACCCATCCGGAGCGGGCGGGGAAAGTCTTCTCTTCCTCACGGCCGGATCTTTTTTTTCGGCCGGCGGATGAACTAGTCACGCCGGCGGCACGTCGCCGACACGTCGCCGACGTGCCGCGCGCATGCGCCGGGCACATCCGCCGAGCCGAAGCAAGAAAGATCCGGCCGTGAGGAAGAGAAGACCTTCCCCGCCCGCTCCGGATGGGTAAATTCTTTTAAATTCCTATTTTAGGTCTCCCGCGGATCCGGACGGCTTCCATAGGCTTCAATAGAAGCCCGCGGGAGCCGTCCCCGCGGGAGATCCGCACGAAAATGGAGCATGGTCCAGATTTTTTCATGCTCCATTTTTTTTAAATCCCTTTTATTGACCATCCGCGGGTATTTATCTACCCCGCGGGTGGTCAATGCATCCCTATGGGGTGCGGATCCGCGGGCAGGAGAAGAGTTAAAATCTGCTGCGGATTTTAATTCTTCTTTTGCCCGTGGACATTAGGGTTAAGCCTGAGTACAAGAAGAGATGAAAGAGGCTGAGAGGATATCCCTTTAATGCCGTGAATCCCTTCTTCTACTTTCCCTTGTTATGTGGAGTTTTTCCCGCCGTGCGATGTGAGGTGAAGAGTGTCTCAAGATCTGTGAGAGCGGACCGGTAGAGTGTTGGCGGAGTTTCTCAAGAGTCGGTGTCCGGGACCAGGGAACCACAGATGACTAGGCCTGTGTAAGTCACCCTGTTTCTCCCGTGTTTCCTCCGTCACTTCACATGTTCTAAACCCTCTCTAACGTGCCGGTGGATGTAAAGAGGACTGTTGTTATTTCAAGTTGTTCATTAAACGGCTTAGCCGACCGTTCCTGGTTTGGCCTTTTGAATTCTACCCCGTGTGCGGACTCTTATTTATTCCCCAGAGAGATCCCTGCAGAGGAAGGAATGGTGGCGTTACAAGTGACAAAGAAGAACCAAGGTAATTCACCAGTGGGTTTCCTATTTATTAGTCTGCCTGTGTCCCGTGTACCCTCCAGGTGGGAGACGGTAGAGCCCCCGTGACAAGTGAACAACTCTACCCGCGCTGTCTCCTAGGCTGGGGCCGGCTCTACAGACGCTGCAGTAGAATGGTATAGCCCGGGATCAGCCATGTCCTGCCTTCATTGCATAACTCAGGGGTGTCAAACTTATTTTCACCAAGGACCGCACCAGCTTTATGGCTACCTTCAAAGGGACGGTTGTAATTGTATAGCAAGGGCTCGTCCACATGAGCGTATATGTGCAGCGTATTATGCATGCAATTTTGGCACGCGTAATACACAGTGAATAGAACCCAATGATTTCCATGAGTTCGTTCACATGAGCGGATTTTTTTTTACACGATGTGTGATTGCATGAAAAAAAACATGCCATGACCTAAGTTGGTGCGTATTACACACCACAATAGGCCATTAAAGTGAATGGGTAGGTGCAAATACGTAGGAAACCTGCGTATTTACTACATATTTGTGCACCGGTGCAATGGACCTGTCTGCATTCTTTTTTTTTACGCTAAAAATGGGAGTAAGCTGTTTTCGGTCACACAAATACACAGCGTATTTGCATTTCCAAAATATGCTTACGCCTATGTGAATGAGCCCCAATAATGACCCTATAATGGCCCCAGTAGTAATAATGACCCGCAAAGCGGCTACAGTAGTAAGTGACCCACTTAGTGGTCCCAGTAGTAAAAGTGACCTCCATAGTGGTCCCAGTAGTAACACTGACCCCCGAAGGGTACCAGTAGTAATAGTGGCCAATATAGTTGTCCCAGTAGTAATAGTGACCCCCATAGGGGTCCCAGTAGTAATAGTGACCGGCATAGTGGTCCCAGTAGTAACAGTGACCTCTATAGTGGCCCCAGTAGTAACAGTAACCTCTATAGTGGTCCCAGTAGTAACACTGACCCCCGTAGGGTTCCAGTAGTAATAGTGGCCAATATAGTGGTCCCAGTAGTAACACTGACCCCCGTAGGGTTCCAGTAGTAATAGTGGCCAATATAGTGGTCCCAGTAGTAACAGTGACCTCCATAGTGGTCCCAATAGTAACAGTGACATCCATAGTGGTCCAGTAGTAACAGTGACCTCTATAGTGGTCCCAGTAGTAACAGTAACCTCTATAGTGGTCCCAGTAGTAACACTGACCCCCGTAGGGTTCCAGTAGTAATAGTGGCCAATATAGTGGTCCCAGTAGTAACAGTGACCTCCATAGTGGTCCCAATAGTATCAGTGACCTCCATAGTGGTCCAGTAGTAACAGTGACCTCCATAGTGGTCCCAGTAGTAACACTGACCCCCGTAGGGTTCCAGTAGTAATAGTGACCCTCATAGGGGTCCCAGTAGTAATAGTGACCTCCATAGTGGTCCCAGTAGTAATTATGACCTCTATAGTGGTCCCAGTAGCAATTGCTACCCCTTTATTGGTCCCGGTAGTAATAGTGACCAGTGATTTTTTAAAACTTTTTTTTTTATGATAATCGCTCTGTGTAGAAGCATCTTTAGAATAAGAGGGCAGCTGTATGCGGGTGCTGGACTTGTTCAGACTTTTTCTTGATTTGCCTTCTCACAATCATAGCCATAACTTTATTTGTACATCAACATCGCTGTATGAGATCTTGTTTTATGCAAAGACTCGTTAGATGTGCTTTTACTGTTCCCCTAAAATACGGCTATTTTCAAGTGGTGCATTTTGCCGTGAAATCTACCCCGAGGACGGCATCTAGAAGCTTTCCATTGCTTTTAATGGGGATCTGCAACATATGGACTAAAGCTGCGCTACGGGAAAAAAAAAAGCGACATGCCACTCTTTCCCATAGATTCCATGATTGGACCCACAAGGAGGTTTTTCTCTCTGACTGGGCTAAATCCACTTGTGGAAAGAACTTAGAGTTTGTATGAACTTTTATGATGGCAGAAAAGAAGCCATTTTTATTTATGCCCCGTACTGATCATCATACGTAACCCATTCACTGCGTGTTATGGGGATGCGAAATGTATCTGTTACTGACCGTGTTGCGATGTTCAATAAAGTGTATTACGGAAATGTGTTTCTTTTTATTGTGTTTATATCATTATTTGTTTTTAATAATGTGAATTATACAGAAAAAAGTATGACTTTTTTTCAACCTATAATGTACTGCAGCGTATAGAAGTATATATTTATATACCAGTATATTATGCAGGTAAGTTTGTAGTCCCAGAACATCCACCTATAGATAGCAATGCAGCCTGCAGTTTCTATTTGGGTGCTTTCACGCGGGATGGAATATTCCGGAACAGTATTGCAAAATACGCCGTCCCAGAATTCGGCACCAAAATCCGCACACATAACTGCGGATGATGCAGAATTCAATGCCGTATAAGTCTGCAGGTTAGCAGTGCAGATCATGGCGCAGCATATTCCAAAGGAGGGCTTATTCCGCAACGTCCCATGTGAAAGCGCCCTCAGTGTTAGGTTTTGTGGTTGAGTTCCAGCAGGGATGAGATACAAGAATACACTAAATAATAGTTAAATATAAGGGGGTACCCCTACCCCCCATGCATTGTCCGGGTGGGCCTGCCATCGAAAGTCCTGTGAAGGAAAATCTACACTATACAGTAGCAACGGGCTGCGGGCTTTTTCCCTTTAAGCAGGTACAAGCACCAACCCAACTTGGCAACTGCTGACTCCGGACGGCCTCTGGAATTTAGTTAGGAACACGGTTCTAGGACATACATGTGCGGAGTCCAACACACAGAACACAATCACGGGTAGCCATGTAGGACTGAAGGTGGAATAATAATTTTTACTACGGTAATTCTAGCATTGACTACCGGACTGACTTGTAATATGGCTGCCTACCTGTAGGTGATGTTGTCACACTGTTAAAGGGTTGGCTGGGCAAAAACTATTGATGACCTATCATCAGGAAAGCTTGCGGAAAATTAAAATTATGGACCAAAGGCGCAACTCTTTTTAGTCGAGAAATCACTGAAACTATCAAATTCACCCGATTCTTTTTTATTAGTTTACTAAAAGAATCGGGTAATTTTTTTTCGTTTCGATGATTTCTGCGCCTTTGCTGCACATAATTTAATTTTCCACCAGCTACATTATTACGCCCCATTTCATACAGTATCAAATAGGGGACAGGCAGCTCCTTACTTTTCCTGAAAAAAGGAAAAAAATGATTTAACTTCTCCCAGAAGAAGTTGCTCTACTCCTTTCTCTCCTTCTCTATCATCAGGATTGGTCATCAATAGTTAATCGCTGGGGCCCGCCACTTGGGCTCCCTGGCAATGAGCTTATGTGCGCCATATGGACGGGAGAGGAAGTGCCCTGGCTGGCTTCAGTTCCATTGAAATCAATGGGAGCTGAAGCATGGCCCTTCCTGGTGTCGGAAGTGTAACCTGTAAGAGTCAATGCAGGTCGGGCGATTCGCAAGGGGTGAGTTCCCGTTGATTAACTATTGAGGACCTGTTGATGAAACTCTTTTAATGAAGTTAGCTGTTAAAAAAAAACTGTGATATAGATGAAGCTGAGTTTTTGCCTTCATCACGTCCATCCCAGGGTCACATGATATGTGCGAGGGGTCACTGGAATGACGACATATTTAGTCCATTCAGTTATCCTATGAATGCATTATGTAGGACTTAAGACCCCCACACGCACATTATAGTCACCCGTACCTGGTAATAACGGCAGAACTGGGAATGGCAGCGGCTCAACTTGACTATTTAGTTTGTAATTTACACACTTTTTTACACTTCACTAGAGTTTTGAAAAGCTTTTGAAAAAGAGGGCAGGAGGAAGTGAACTCCTAAAATGTGCCACTTTAGTAATGGTGTGGTCTGAAGTGATCCAACCAAGTGGTGGCATAAACAAAAGTGTCTAACATGTACCAAGATGCGCCGAAACTATCACACACTTGTGCCTTCTTATGGATGAATTGTGAATAGCGCCCATTGATTTCAATGTGTTCATTCACATTTCCGTATTTTGTGCATGCATTTTGGTCTCATAAAAAAAAATAGAACATTCTCTATATTTCTGCATAACTGCACACCAAGGGTGTCCATAGAGTTTAAGGGGGGGTGTATAAATGCGTGCACAATACGCAAGAAGTTGCGAGAAACACTATGTAATGCCACTGGAAAAAGAACACATCTGGAATTAATTAGTCATTTCAATCGGTGCGTCTGTTTGCCGCGAGCAAATGAACAAGCCCTGGGGGCGGAAAAAGTACAGAGAAATACGCTGATGGACGAGCAAAAAAACATTGTTTGCTCCTCAAAAAAGCTACGCTCATGCATGTACAAATGTGCATACGCTCGTGTGACTCCGGCCTAAGGAGTAGTGGCATACATGTAAGCAAGAAGATACAAACAGTGAACCCAACAAAATACCCATCCCAACCCCAACTGATAATGGATATGGAAGATGGAGCCAGTGATGGCGGGTGATGAACAGCCCCATCTGAAGCTTGGACTCACACTGTCAAGGAGATATCCTTACACGGGAATAGTTCTGGCCTCGTACCTATAATTGCCTTTTTTGCTCAGCTGATCTTTGAAGTGCCCTAATGTCAGGCTGTGCGCCTTCAGCATCCGCCGGTATGGGATCTCCTCCCCGCAGAAGAAGTACGTGACTGTGAGTTCAGCAGAAGGAGGTGGAGGGACACTCGGCAGTCTCTTTGGTTCTTTTTGCCTGTAACAAAAAATAAAGTTACTATGAAATGTTGGCTTATAATAGAAACAATAGGCTCGCATAAGACAATCGAAGCAGCCGATTCCCCAAATGCAGATAAAAAGGATGGTGGCAAATAAAATAAAATGGTGGAAAGAACGACACAATGTAATCTTGGGGGGGGGGGAGGGGGGGGTGAAGGGGGGATATTTTAATTTAGGAAAAAATATGCTGCGCTTTGTGGAGACAGCTGGGGGTCCCAGGGTAAGCCTATTAAAAATGAAATGTGGCAGACAGGTGCCTGGCTTCAAAGCTTGCGGACTGCTTAAGATGAAGAGGGCAGAGAAGAACTGTCATTGTGTGCATTTGGGGCAGTGTTGAGCGTTTACCTGCCGTCTATACCGAAAGCAAAAACTAAAGCGGGGTTTGTGTGGGACCCAAATATCCCAATAGATAAACAGCAGGAAATCTCGCAGAAAGGCGGCTGCCCAGAAGAGCCCAAACTATTAGGGGCTTATCCAGGTAGAGCCATCATGAAGTCCTCATTACAGTTCTCTTCCTGGGTCTATCGAATAAATGTAGAAAAAAAGTAGTTGTAGGCGCAATCCCTTTTCTTAAAGAAGCACGAGACGTATTTCTAAGCTCAACTCCTCTGTTTTTATTAAGAACTAATCCAGCATACAATAGACGCGTTTTGGGGCCGTTGCGGCCCTTCCTCAATATTTTAGCTGGGGACACTCAGCCGGCACTGGTGTGTTCTCTTTACAGAGGAGTGCAGCATCTTTCATTAGCTTGCTGGATATCGAGGCTCTACTAGAACTTAATTTTACTTACAGGGCATAATGCTGACCGGTCTTTAAAGAAAATACACTTAAAGGGCCAGTACATAACATCTTTAAAGAAAATACACTTTAAGGTCCGGTACATAAAACTTTCATCATGGAAGAATAACATTTTACAACTTTCTAATAAACCTTAGGAGACAAAAAAAGATATTGAAAAGATTGGGGAAAGTCTGGAAGCATAGAAAGTTGTAAAAGTTTTTACTATACAATGATGGAACTTAATGTACAGGAGACGGTACTAGCCCTTTAAACTGTGTAAATCAGGCGAACAAGATTTTGAGAAGCATCTTTATACTCTATTGCCGTGTTTGCTGTATGTATGTTTGGGTGCTTTCACGTCTGCATCGGGGGTTCCGGTTTACTGCTTTGTTATGGGAGTAGGAAAGGGGAATCCCCGGATGAATGACTTGGTCGTATGACGGAGCCAAACAGCACCGAACGGACCCCATTGACTAGAATGGGATTTGTTTAGTTTCCACTTTAGCTGGAAGAAGAAGCGGTGCATGCGGAGCTTTATCTTCCAGTATTTTGTGTTGGATCTGCAACGGAGCCCACGGAAGGGACGTTCCAGCGCAGATGTGAAACCACCTTTACTCCCTTAGTTGGGTTGGACTTTAACACTTGTTTAAGGCTCTATAGTTTAGAAAATTCAATAAAGAAAGATTACGCATAAATCAGATGACCGTTTCAGTAAAAATTCTTTATCATTGTGGTCAGCTATACAGATTGCTCACAAAACTGCATCTCAAAGGACCACAAAATGTGCTTCAATCTGAACATCATGCAACATGGGTATATGTGCAGCGGTCGTGACGGTGGCGATAACGAGCAGCCGAAGAGACATTCTGATGCATGTTCTATCCAATAGAATGAATTTCCATCTTTCGGATTATCTGCATCCATGGCCAGCTGCTTCCCCTTCACAGAGATGTTATTTATGCCAACCTAGGATGATGCTACTTACTCCTGTGATGTGGCTGCCCCGGCCGGACATGGCAAGGAGGGACTACGCTGCTGACTGGATGATGGGCACCTGGAAAATACACAAATCAGCAAATTACAAACCAAAACCTGCGATACAGAACTGTTAGGTGTGGCAATTCATGGGTTAAACGGTGCTGCGTGGTGAGCCCATTAGAGATATATATCTGTAATATATATATTACAGCCAGCCGTCGTCTTCATGTCGCCAATCTTAGTGCAAAAATGCGAATGAATAAAACAAAGCAAAAGTTGCTGAGCAGATGGGAAAAAAACCCACACAAAGTCGGGAGAAGCTCCAGCTGCGCGTTTCATGTCTTGAATTTCTCTAGCAGCAGGTAGTGTAGACAGCTGGAGACCGTGCGAGCGGAGGCCTGATAAAGAGGAAGGAGACATGGGGGGTAGAATGCGATGCTGGGTAAACAGGCGAGGGAGGGGTGGCTTTGAAGTGGCCTCCAGCTTTACCTGTGCTCTCTGCCCCGCCCAAATGACGTCCAACTGAGCGAGCTGCTGGTTGTGTCCTCCAGCAAAGATACCAATAATTACAGATACCGCCATCTACCAAGACGAGCATGGCGTGCAAGCGACATACTGACGCCACACCCATCGACCTACACTCCTGGGGTTGATTCACCCAAACCATCCTTAAACTGAAGCACGACTATGGCGGTACACGGTGAGAAGGCGGGGTCACGAAGATTACGTTTAAAGTATTTGCGCAGGAACCAGCTGAACCATAATGCATCAGAGTGTTTGTTGTACTGATGGATACAATGTAGCAGGATGATGATAGACTACAGTAGACACATAACAATATTAAGGTCCTGACCTGTGAATACTGGTGATTAGTTTTATTATCCCAAGAGAGTCTGGTAGGAATGAGACATCAGTGCCTCAGACCTTCACCATTCATGAACTATACAGGAATGGGGCGTCCTCACCTTTGTTTTGGTCTGGACACCTCCGCCAACCTCCTGCATGCCTCCTCCAACTGAGCAAGTGTGTTGACCGAAACCACCGTCGTGTCCTGAACAGGTGGGTGTGGGGACAGCTGACTCCTCGTGTGGCCAGTGGGGGCGCTCCACTGGTGATGCCGTGCTGGGCGTTCCGCTGAAGAGGCTCGGATGGTTTCACAAGTCGCATTTCTCTTAATGTTCTGTGCACTACATGGAAGACAAACAGGTAAGTGTCATCGAGACTATAGACAGAAGGTGGCGACACATTGAGACTAGTCATCTAAAAGAAGAAGCAGAATCTGCACCAGGCAAACCCCAACCCTCCTAAACCCCAATGAAGCCACCAGTATACTCTAGGCAAGACATAAACCTTGAGTCCAGATCTATCCCGTTACCCCAAACCTAGCAGATGAAGATACTGATACCTGTGAGATCTGTGCTTGCTCGGCCGCTCGTTCTGCCACTCCACAACCCTGTGCCAGGCGGTCGGTAAGTGCTCTTCCACGGGAAGCTGGTATATGATTGTGGTGGTGTCTACTCCACCCTCCCCTGCATGGTCAGTTGTCCCCTTCCTCCTAGACAAGGTGCCAGAGCGATTGCTGCATCACAGAAGGGAAATATTAGGGCCTAATAAACCTGCCAGTCACTAGCATCACATGCTATGAGCACCAGGACTTACCTGTCCATGTGCAGAAGAGGTAGATCCAAACCTCTACAGTGAGTCCTGGTCTTCAGGTAGCAGCAATACTCAGCAGGACTGGTGCAGAGACACTGCACACGCCGTGCCGCCTCTGCTTCAATCTCTTCTTTAGTCTTGGACACGGTATGGTGATGGATATAGTGGTGGTGGACGTGTTTGGTCATATGTTTGGTTACAAAGCTCTTGGTAAGCAAAGGGCAGGATGCCGACTGTACCACCGGTGTAGGCCTTGGGACACGAGATTGATCAGGGGAGCAAGACCTCCCCACACTGGGTGGAGACTGACAGCCGGGCGTCTTTAGGACTCGCGATAAGTGGTCATCTAAGATGGCCTGTGGGTCATCATCACAGGATACAAGAGCTAGTGGTTGGTGGCTGGAGATGAGGGGGTCATGGAGCATCTGGAAACACATGGGGGTCTCCTCTCGTTCTTCTTCCTGGAGGCAAAAAAGTGAGATGATGTAGAGAAGTAACAGTGTAACAACCGCAATGTTCTACTGGTCAATGAATGGTTAATATACTGTATACTGGAGACCTACAGCTGCTAGAGCAGGACAACCTAACTTTATCCCCGCCACATAAGGCGAAGACAAGATCAATGATAAAGCCGATTCAGATGAGAGTCAGGGTGTGCCAGGATCTAGAGCATCAAGCTTGGTCCATGGCGCTAAAGAACGCAGTGCCTGCTATTCTGCAGAGAGGAGGAGGCAGGTACTGGGAAGGCTGAACATGGGACCCTGCAGCACAAGAGAAGACCTGTCGAATAGTTAGACATGCATCGGTGCCTTGTACCTCTTTGATCTGCTGCAGCCGCTCTTCCAGTGTGTGCATCGTCTCTTGTTCCTGCTTAACCTTCTCCAGCCGGGCAATGAGCTCAGCCGCGAACACTGCCGGTTCTACAGGAGTCATCTCTCTGGGCAGACGGTGTGTCCTCTATGGAAAGCGGGAAGAAGAAGAGACAGGCATGGTTTAGAGGGAGGCGCGTTCGTTCCGTTGCATCGTTGAAAGAGGTAGAGAGAAGCGAAGCCGCTATGTGACTGCTCTGGATATTTATCAGCCAGAGCGGTGGCTTCACGGAGAGGCATCCTGCCCAGCAGCCCTTGCCTACGGCACTAGCAGTTGGTTACACTCTGTGGAACCCCGCTTGTTCCTTCTGTACTACAACCAGCCTATCAGGAGCCGCTCTGTAGTTGCAAATCTTCAAAGACACTTGTCAAACATCAAAAAAAAAATCTCGGAGAGGGGAGGGTACGGCGGAGAGGCGAGAGGCGGATGAGACAGTGAGAGGAAGAGACAGGCGCAGAGACAGGACTGCAGCAGGCAATGGGAGAGATGGGGCAGAGAGAGAGAGTCATGGAGAGATAAAGCCAAGAAGACAGTAATAGATGGAGAATTACAGGATTACATAGAAGACAAAAAAGGCAGAGAGTCGGATGGAAAACAGAGACACATCGGATACTAATGATCTGCAACTGAAGAAGAGAGACAGAGATAATGAAGAAAAGAACTTTAGGGCCAAGACAGCCAGACATAGTCCAGCTCCAGACCACAGCGATGAGATGACCAGGACGGAGCTGAAGACAGCCAGTCACAGACATAAGATACTTGTTGGCAGGTTCATCAAAGGTGGCTTGTAGACATTAGATGGTCAGCAGATCCCACCACAACTCATGTCTACGATCACCTGAGACATCTTATTACAGCCTCTATAAAGGGATGAAGACTCCTTCTGGACTGGTCCTCGCTACAGGCCAATTACCCAGAAGCCTGTGCAGCTAAAGAGTGAGGGTCCCTGATATCATACTAGAAACCATTATCTCATAAGTGATCCAACTGATCAACCAACCAAGTGAGAAGAACCACCTGACTCCACTATACGGAACCTCCAGTCCAAAGAGCACAATCCTTGGGGAGCCGCCACATATACATTACTGTCATCGTAATGCATCTACAGAGTCCGTGCCAACTAAAAAGCCAACTGCCAAGACATTTAACACCAGCAGAGCAACCACCATAATATCTGTATCATTGCACTCGGATCTCCAATTTACCATAATTTTAGATTAAACATTCACAAAGCATACTGCCCCCTAATGGTGGGATTATTATAAACAGCTAGATAATTAATACGGTATTAACCAGGCTGCAGTCGTACTTACTGGGAAATGAGGTAGAGCGACTTGTCCGTTGGCCTTGACGCTGCGATGCATCTCTCTCTGCAGCTGCTTTTTGTTACTGGAGCGGTACGGAGGAATGCCATCCCTATCAGAGAGACAAGAGGAGAGTCAAAGAATGGCGCCAGGATGCACTGAGGCACAGTAATATCCCAATGATCAGAACTTGCATCACATAATAATCTAAACCCCAGAGATGGTGGGGACTGGCAATGTGCAATCTGCAATGTTGCACCAGAGGGCGCTGTGGTAACACTTTACACTTCTACATGTACCAAGAGATGATGAGGATTTCTCTCTTCTGCGCGGTGATATTTTAGGGTTGATGGTAACTGCTGCGCAAGCCTATGGCTGCAGTCTTCTTTACAGATAGATAGATACGAGATAGATAGATATACAATGTTTCTCTGCTGCATTTAACCCTTGCCAGTGGCATGTACACAACCGGATGGGCCTGCAGAATACGTTGACGACCGAGAAGACATTGGTGTCATGGACTTGAGCAGCAGCTCTTGAGTCCATGACCCAAAACTAAACTAGTTGTGCAATAGCTTTGAAATAAGATTGAGTTGCATTCAGTCTTGTCTTCATTTGGCAGCAGCTTTATCACCTCCCTGTGATCTCATTAACATCAAAAGGCTGGTTTGTAAGATAAGGTGATGTTTGAAGTTCACTGCTCCTTGTTCCCTGGTGTCCTGAGCTCTCCCATAACTAAGGCTGGATTCACAAGAGCGTATTTGATTTCAACGACTTCGTTTACATGCGTGTATTTTGCATGCGCTTTTTGGTCGCACGAAAGTATACGCACAATGCTCTATTTTCCTGCTGATTTGCGTAGGCATAGAGCAGATCTTGAACTCATTACATGAATTGGCCATTTCAATGGCTGTGAGCAGTGGCACGCGCAAATATGCAACACCAATTCTGCAAAAACATGGGATAAATGTGCGCACAAATCCACATATACGCTCGTGTGAATCCGGCCTAAAGGATCCAGCTTGAGGGAACTGCTGGGGGGTAAAGAAGAGGGAAGGAAGATTTATCCACAAAATGGAAAATTCCTCCCAGGATATAAGAAGAATAAAATGAAATAACCAGTGACAGACAGGTGACTCTCCTGGGAACTAGTGCTCCACTTTACTGTAAGAGCAGTACTTACAGGGAGTGCGGGATCTTAAAGGGACACGATTAAAAATGTTCTGTCACATTAACAAGCAGTATGTGACAGTTATATGTCGGCTGGTTGGTTTCCCTGATATATTTGTATACACTCTTTAACGTCTTCTCTGTGTGCACTTGTAGAAAGACACAGAGGATCACTTAAAGGGATCCTGTCAGCTTGAACAAGCTGTCCAAACTGCAGCCATGATGTTATAGAGCAGGAGGAGCCGAGCAGATTGATATATAGTTTTATGGGGGAAGATTCAGTAGAACTTGTATTTTATTACTTTATATCTCTGCACATTCTGAGCTGAAGAGTCCAGTGGGCG
The DNA here is from genome assembly GCF_035609145.1 of Eleutherodactylus coqui. Taxonomy (NCBI): domain Eukaryota; kingdom Metazoa; phylum Chordata; class Amphibia; order Anura; family Eleutherodactylidae; genus Eleutherodactylus; species Eleutherodactylus coqui. The sequence goes on from NC_089849.1 coordinate 101,214,328, forward strand.
GAGCTATCAGTGACTGACAGCTGTGTAGGACTGTACATGGAGGGCCAGCTGTCAATCACCCAGCGCCCAGGGCACACCAACAGGTTATGTTTTCAGGATATCCTATAGTAAGAACACCTGTAGTAGCTGTCCTGTGTCCTCGGCTCCGGACCCCCAGGGTAGGAGGAACCTGACAAGTGGAAATAGGAAGGAGAGCATGGCAACCATGCACTGCTAGGTGTGGGGAGACTCCGACTAGGTCATTAACTCGACTTGCACACTCAGGAAAGAGAAGTGGCAGAGGGCTTAATTTTGTGGTGGGCTCAGTGGGGGGCCGTATTACTGTATGGGACACTGACAGGGGCTTTGGCGGTAACAGCAGGATGAGAAGTTTGCATGCAGAAACAAATCGTGGCTGGAAGAAGTCTTCTTGGGGTCTGGAGTTTGATGTTTTTCAGAGTCCCATGTGTGCGCTCTCCCATAGACTTGTATAGGAGAGCGTGTGCATGTGTCTCTGAAAATAGTCAGATTTTCATGTGCCCTGTGGTCTTCAGAGGGCGACACACAGGATCCAGGGTGCGGGTGAGTATAAATAATACCTCACTCGACTCTGTCACTTTCCCTAACAGCATCATAATTTAGTATATGGTGCTGTAGGAAGGTGACAGGTTCCCTTTAAAAGGGTATTCCTATCACAGCGAGTTATACCCTATACACTAATAGGGTATAATACGCTGATCGGTGGAGGACCAACTGCCAGGATATCCTTCATTCATGAGTTTTCAAATCTCGCACTTCCCAAAGTGTGGGTAAAAGAGGTAGTGCATTTGCATCTCCCTTCCATTGTCTTCTATAGGACAGTTAGAGACAGCTGAGCACTTGTACTCAGCCAAAGGCCCATTTACACACAACGTTATCGCTCAAAATTCATTTAAACAATGTCTTTTGAGCAATAATCGTTGCATGTAAATGCTGCCATCATTAGCTTTTCGGCCAAATAATGATTTTTACTTCAGCATAAAAACCATTCTTTGGCCGGCCAGCTGATAACAGGGACCGCAGTCTGCGATTCTCCGCGGGAGAGCTATACTATCTATTACAGGGGGCGCAGTATATGTCTATTACAGGAGCACAGTATACTATCTATTACAGGAGCACAGTATATTATCTATTACAGGGTTGCACTATACTATCTAATATAGGGGGCACAGTATATATCTATTACAGGGGCACAGTATACTATATATTACAGGTGGCACAGTATACTATCTATTACAGGAGCACAGTATATTATCTATTACAGGGCGCAATATACTATCTATTACAGGGCGCAGTATACCATCTATTACAGGAGGCACAGTATATTATCTATTACAGGGGCACAGTATATTATCTATTACAGGGGCCACAGTATACTATCTATTACATGGGCACAGTATATTATCTATTACAGGGGGCACAGTATATTATCTACTACAGGGGCGCAGTAAATTATCTATTAAGGGGGCACAGTAAACCATCTATTATGTGGGGCACGGTATACCATCTATTACAGGAGGCACAGTATACGATCTATTACAGTGGCACAGTATATTATCTATTAGGCCTCATGTCCACGGGGAAAAGAAGATTTTAAATAAGGGGGCACAGTATATTATCTATTACAGGGCACAGTATACTATCTATTACAGGGGCACAGTATATATCTATTACAGGGGCACAGTATACTATCTATTACAGGGGCACAGTATATTATCTATTACAGGGGCACAGTATATTATCTATTACAGGGGGCACAGTATACTATCTATTACAGGGGGCACAGTATACTATCTATTACAGGGGGCACAGTATATTATCTATTACAGGGTTGCACTATACTATCTAATATAGGGGGCACAGTATATATCTATTACAGGGGCACAGTATATTATCTATTACAGGGGCACAGTATACTATATATTACAGGCGGCACAGTATACTATCTATTACAGGGGCACAGTATACTATCTATTACCGGGGGCACAGTATACTATCTATTACAGGGGCACAGTATATTATCTATTACAGGGGGCACAGTATACTATCTATTACAGGGGGCACAGTATACTATCTATTACCGGGGGCACAGTATACTATCTATTACAGGGGCACAGTATATTATCTATTACAGGGGGCACAGTATACTATCTATTACCGGGGGCACAGTATACTATCTATTACAGGGGCACAGTATATTATCTATTACGGGGGCATAGTAAACTATATATTACAGGCGCACAGTCTAACATCTATTACAGGGGGCTCAGTATATTATCTTTTACAGGGGCACAGTCTAACATCTATTACAAGGGCACAGTATATTATCTATTACAGGGGCACAGTATATTATCTATTACAGGGGCACAGTATATTATCTATTACAGGGGGCACAGTATACTATATATTACAGGGGCACAGTATACTATCTATTACAGGGGGCACAGTATACTATATATTACAGGGGCACAGTATCTTATCTATTACAGGGGGCACAGTATACTATCTATTACAGGGGGCACAGTATACTATCTATTACAGGGGGCACAGTATACTATCTATTACAGTGGCACAGTATATTATCTATTAGGCCTCATGTCCACGGGGAAAAGAAGATTTTAAATAAGGGGGCACAGTATATTATCTATTACAGGGCACAGTATACTATCTATTACAGGGGCACAGTATATATCTATTACAGGGGCACAGTATACTATCTATTACAGGGGCACAGTATATTATCTATTACAGGGGCACAGTATATTATCTATTACAGGGGGCACAGTATACTATCTATTACAGGGGGCACAGTATACTATCTATTACAGGGGGCACAGTATATTATCTATTACAGGGTTGCACTATACTATCTAATATAGGGGGCACAGTATATATCTATTACAGGGGCACAGTATATTATCTATTACAGGGGCACAGTATACTATATATTACAGGCGGCACAGTATACTATCTATTACAGGGGCACAGTATACTATCTATTACCGGGGGCACAGTATACTATCTATTACAGGGGCACAGTATATTATCTATTACAGGGGGCACAGTATACTATCTATTACAGGGGGCACAGTATACTATCTATTACCGGGGGCACAGTATACTATCTATTACAGGGGCACAGTATATTATCTATTACAGGGGGCACAGTATACTATCTATTACCGGGGGCACAGTATACTATCTATTACAGGGGCACAGTATATTATCTATTACGGGGGCATAGTAAACTATATATTACAGGCGCACAGTCTAACATCTATTACAGGGGGCTCAGTATATTATCTTTTACAGGGGCACAGTCTAACATCTATTACAAGGGCACAGTATATTATCTATTACAGGGGCACAGTATATTATCTATTACAGGGGCACAGTATATTATCTATTACAGGGGGCACAGTATACTATATATTACAGGGGCACAGTATACTATCTATTACAGGGGGCACAGTATACTATATATTACAGGGGCACAGTATCTTATCTATTACAGGGGGCACAGTATACTATCTATTACAGGGGGCACAGTATACTATCTATTACAGGGGGCACAGTATACTATCTATTACAGGGGCACAGTATACTATCTATTACAGGGGCACAGTATATTATCTATTACAGGGGGCACAGTATAATATCTATTACAGGGGCACAGTATATTATCTATTACAGGGGGCACAGTATACTATCTATTACAGGGGGCACAGTATATTATCTATTACAGGGGCACAGTATACTATCTATTACAGGGGGCACAGTATATTATCTATTACAGGGGGCACAGTATACTATCTATTACAGGGGCATAGTATACTATCTATTACAGGGGGCACAGTATACTATCTATTACCGGGGGCACAGTATACTATCTATTACATCGGGCTCAGTATACTATATATTACAGGGGCACAGTATATTATCTATTACAGGGGGCATAGTATACTATCTATTACAGGGGGCTCAGAATACTATCTATTACAGGGAGCAGTATACTATTTATTACAGGGGCACAGTATATTATCTATTACACGGGGCACAGTACACCATCTATTACAGGGGCCAGTATACTATCTATTACAGGGGGCTCAGTATACTATCTATTACAGGGGGCTCAGTATACTATCTATTACAGGGGGCACAGTATACTATCTATTACAGGGGGCACAGTGTACTATCTATTACAGGGGCACAGTATATTATCTATTACATGGGCACAGTATACCATCTATTACAGGGGGCACAGTATACTATCTAATAAAGGAGCACAGTATATTATCTATTACAAGGGGCACAGTATATCATCTATTACAGGGGGCACAGTATACTATCTATTACAGGGGCACAGTATCTTATCTATTATACGGGGCACAGTATCTTATCTATTACAGGGGCACAGTATCTTATCTATTATACGGGGCACAGTATACCATCTATTACAGGGGGCACAGTATACTATCTAATAAAGGAGCACAGTATATTATCTATTACAGGGGGCACAGTATATCATCTATTACAGGGGGCACAGTATACCATTTATTACAGGGGCACAGTATACCATCTATTACAGGGGCACAGTATCTTATCTCTTACAGGGGCATAGTATACTATATATTACGGGGGCACAGTATACTACCTATTACAGGGGGCACAGTGTACTAGCTATTACAGGGGCACAGTATATTATCTATTACATGGGGCACAGTATACTATCTATTACAGGGGGCACAGTATACTATCTATTAAAAGAGCACAGTATATTATCTATTACAGGGGGCACAGTATACTATCTATTAAAGGAGCACAGTATACTATCTACTACAGGGGCACAATATATTATCTATTACAGGGGCACAGTATATTATCTATTACAGGGGGCACAGTATCATATCTCTTACAGGGACACAGTATACTATCTATTACAGGGGCACAGTATACTATCTATTACAGGGGCACAGTATATTATCTATTACAGGGGCACAGTATATTATCTATTACAGGGGCACAGCATATTATCTATTACAGGGGGCACAGTATACTATCTATTACAGGGGCACAGTATATTATCTATTACAGGGGCACAGTATCTTATCTATTACAGGGGGCACAGTATACTATCTATTACAGGGGCACAGTATCTTATCTATTACAGGGGGCACAGTATACTATCTTTTATAGAGGGAAAAGTATATTATCTATTATGGGGCACAGTATATTATCTATTACAGGGGGCACAGTATACTATCTATTACAGGGGCACAGTATATTATCTATTACAAGGGGCACAGTATACTATCTATTACAGGGGGCACAGTATACTATCTATTAAAGGAGCAGAGTATATTATCTATTACAGGGGGCTCAGTATACTATCTATTACAGGGGGCACAGTATCTTATCTCTTACAGGGGGCACAGTATACTATCTATTACAGGGGCACAGTATCTTATCTATTACAGGGGGCTCAGTATACTATCTTTTATAGAGGGAAAAGTATATTATCTATTACAGGGGGCACAGTATATTATCTATTAGGCCTTAGTCAGACGGGCGTTTTTTCGCGCGATTTGCGGATCGCATGACGGATGCGCATCCGCAAATCGCGTGACCGGTGCGCGCAAGTCGCCCGCAAATCGTCCGAAAATCTGCTCCTAGCCGCGTTTCATTAGAAACGGGCCGGAGCTGTCCAGCGCATTGCATTCAATGGAGACGGCAATACAGCCGTCTCCATTGAAAGCAATGCGCTGCGGGCGAGCCCGGGATGAATTGTCGGGAAGGGCTTAAATATATAAGCCCTTACCTGCAATTCATCCTAAAATGTGTAAAAATAAAAAAAAATTGTATACTCACCTGCCGGCAGCCGGAGCTCCGAGCGGCCGTCCTGCAGTGGGTGTGAAGGGGGTGTGAGTCAGACCTGCCCCCTGATTGGCTCAGCGCTGAGCCAATCAGAGGCATGCCTCACTCACACCCATTCATGAATGGATGTGAGTCAGACCTGCCCCTGATTGGCTCAGCGCTGAGAGGCAGCAGTCACTCACCCATTCATGAATTCATGAATGGGTGTGTGAGTGAAACCGGCCTCTGATTGGTCAGGCTGTGACCAATCAGAGGCAGATCATTCAGCAGGCGGGGATTTTAAAGCCCCGCCGGCTGAATAGTGCCGAGAAGCAGTTCAGGAGAACTGACAGCGGCCGCGGCTGGACTCCGGCTGCAGCGGAAAGGTGAGTATACAATTTTATTTTATTTTAACACATTTTAGGATGAATTGCAGGGAAGGGTTTATATATTTAACCCCTTCCCGACAATTCACCCCGCGCACGCCGGCAGCCCATTGCTTTCAATGGAGCGGCTGTATTGCCGCTCCATTGAATTCAATGGGCAAACATCGTTCTTCTCTGCCACAGCTGTTACAGCTGTGGCAGAGAAGAATGATTTGTCTTCTATATGTTCTCAATGGGGTCGGCGCTGCTGCCGCCGGCCCCATTGAACGCATATAGAGAAGAGAACAGGAATCGCAGATCGCAGATAGGTGCATTCTGCGATTTTTTGTTCTATAATTTATCGGACGAGCGCATAAAAAGCGCTCATGTGTCCGATAAAATTGCAAAGCAATGGTTTTAAAAAATCGCCGGACGCATGCGCATGCGCAAATCGCGGCTAAAAACGCCCGTCTGACTGAGCCCTTACAGGAGCACAGTATATTATCTATTACAGGGTTGCACTATACTATCTAATATAGGGGGCACAGTATATATCTATTACCGAGGCACAGTATATTTTCTATTACAGGGGGCACAGTATATTATCTATTACAGGGGCACAGTATATTATCTATTACAGGGGGCACAGTATATTATCTATTACAGGGGGCACAGTATATTATCTATTACAGGGGCACAGTATATTATCTATTACAGGAGCAAAGTATATTATCTATTACAGGGTTGCACTATACTATCTAATATAGGGGGCACAGTATATATCTATTACCGAGGCACAGTATATTTTCTATTACAGGGGGCACAGTATATTATCTATTACAGGGGCACAGTATATTATCTATTACAGGGGGCACAGTATATTATCTATTACAGGGGGCACAGTATATTATCTATTACAGGGGCACAGTATATTATCTATTACAGGGGCACAGTATATTATCTATTACAGGGGGCACAGTATACTATCTATTACAGGGGCACAGTATATTATCTATTACAGGGGCACAGTATATTATCTATTACAGGGGCACAGTATATCATCTATTACAGGGGGCACAGTATACCATTTATTACAGGGGGCTCAGTATACTATCTATTACAGGGGCACAGTATATTATCTATTACAGGGGGCACATCATATTATCTATTACAGGGGGCACAGTATACTATCTATTACAGGGGGCACAGTATATTATCTATTACAGGGGCACAGTATATTATCTATTACAGGGGGCACAGTATATTATCTATTACAGGGGCACAGTATATTATCTATTACAGGGGCACAGTATATTATCTATTACAGGGGGCACAGTATATTATCTATTACAGGGGCACAGTATATTATCTATTACAGGGGGCACAGTATATTATCTATTACAGGGGCACAGAATATTATCTATTACAGGGGCACAGTATATCATCTATTACAGGGGGCACAGTATACCATTTATTACAGGGGGCTCAGTATACTATCTATTACAGGGGGCACAGTATATTATCTATTACAGGGGCACAGTATATTATCTATTACAGGGGGCACAGTATATTATCTATTACAGGGGGCACAGTATATTATCTATTACAGGGGCACAGTATATTATCTATTACAGGGGCACAGTATATTATCTATTACAGGGGGCACAGTATAATATCTATTACAGGGGCACAGTATATTATCTATTACAGGGGCACAGTATATTATCTATTACAGGGGGCACAGTATATTATCTATTACAGGGGCACAGTATACTATCTATTACAGGGGGCACAGTATACTATCTATTACAGGGGCACAGTATATTATCTATTACAGGGGCACAGTATATTATCTATTACAGGGGGCACAGTATATTATCTATTACAGGGGGCACAGTATACCATTTATTACAGGGGGCTCAGTATACTATCTATTACAGGGGCACAGTATATTATCTATTACAGGGGGCACAGTATATTATCTATTACAGGGGGCACAGTATACTATCTATTACAGGGGGCACAGTATATTATCTATTACAGGGGCACAGTATATTATCTATTACAGGGGGCACAGTATATTATCTATTACAGGGGCACAGTATATTATCTATTACAGGGGGCACAGTATATTATCTATTACAGGGGCACAGTATATTATCTATTACAGGGGCACAGTATACTATCTATTACCGGGGGCACAGTATACTATCTATTACAGGGGCACAGTATATTATCTATTACAGGGGGCACAGTATATTATCTATTACAGGGGCACAGTATATTATCTATTACAGGGGGCACAGTATATTATCTATTACAGGGGCACAGAATATTATCTATTACAGGGGCACAGTATATCATCTATTACAGGGGGCACAGTATACCATTTATTACAGGGGGCTCAGCATACTATCTATTACAGGGGGCACAGTATATTATCTATTACAGGGGCACAGTATATTATCTATTACAGGGGGCACAGTATATTATCTATTACAGGGGCACAGTATATTATCTATTACAGGGGGCACAGTATATTATCTATTACAGGGGGCACAGTATACTATCTATTACAGAGGGCACAGTATATTATCTATTACAGGGGCACCATATACTATCTATTACAGGGGGCACAGTATACTATCTATTACAGGGGGCTCAGTATATCTATTACAGGGGGCACAGTATACTATCTATTACAGGGGGCACAGTATACTATCTATTACAGGGGCACAGTATCTTATCTATTACAGGGGCATAGTATACTATATATTACAGGGGGCACAGTATACTATCTTTTATAGAGGGAAAAGTATATTATCTATTATGGGGCACAGTATATTATCTATTACAGGGGGCACAGTATACTATCTATTACAGGGGGCACAGTATATTATCTATTACAGGGGGCACAGTATATTATCTATTACAGGGGGCACAGTATACTATCTATTACAGGGGGCACAGTATATTATCTATTACAGGGTTGCACTATACTATCTAATATAGGGGGCACAGTATATATCTATTACCGAGGCACAGTATATTATCTATTACAGGGGCACCATATACTATCTATTACAGGGGGCACAGTATACTATCTATTACAGGGGGCTCAGTATACTATCTATTACAGGGGGCACAGTATACTATCTATTACAGGGGGCACAGTATACTATCTATTACAGGGGCACAGTATCTTATCTATTACAGGGGGCACAGTATTTTATCTATTACAGGGGGCACAGTATACTATCTTTTATAGAGGGAAAAGTATATTATCTATTACAGGGGGCACAGTATATTATCTATTACAGGGGGCACAGTATATTATCTATTACAGGGGGCACAGTATACTATCTATTACAGGGGGCACAGTATATTATCTATTACAGGGTTGCACTATACTATCTAATATAGGGGGCACAGTATATATCTATTACCGAGGCACAGTATATTTTCTATTACAGGGGGCACAGTATATTATCTATTACAGGGGCACAGTATATTATCTATTACAGGGGGCACAGTATATTATCTATTACAGGGGCACAGTATATTATCTATTACAGGGGCACAGTATATTATCTATTACAGGGGGCACAGTATACTATCTATTACAGGGGCACAGTATATTATCTATTACAGGGGCACAGTATATTATCTATTACAGGGGGCACAGTATACTATCTATTACAGGGGGCACAGTATACTATCTATTACAGGGGGCACAGTATATTATCTATTACAGGGGCACAGTATATTATCTATTACAGGGGCACAGTATATCATCTATTACAGGGGGCACAGTATACCATTTATTACAGGGGGCTCAGTATACTATCTATTACAGGGGCACAGTATATTATCCATTACAGGGGGCACAGTATATTATCTATTACAGGGGGCACAGTATACTATCTATTACAGGGGGCACAGTATATTATCTATTACAGGGGCACAGTATATTATCTATTACAGGGGCACAGTATATTATCTATTACAGGGGGCACAGTATATTATCTATTACAGGGGCACAGTATATTATCTATTACAGGGGGCACAGTATATTATCTATTACAGGGGCACAGTATATTATCTATTACAGGGGCACAGTACATCATCTATTACAGGGGGCACAGTATACCATTTATTACAGGGGGCTCAGTATACTATCTATTACAGGGGCACAGTATATTATCTATTACAGGGGCACAGTATATTATCTATTACAGGGGAACAGTATATTATCTATTACAGGGGGCACAGTATATTATCTATTACAGGGGGCACAGTATATTATCTATTACAGGGGCACAGTATATTATCTATTACAGGGGGCACAGTATATTATCTATTACAGGGGCACAGTATATTATCTATTACAGGGGCACAGTACATCATCTATTACAGGGGGCACAGTATACCATTTATTACAGGGGGCTCAGTATACTATCTATTACAGGGGGCACAGTATATTATCTATTACAGGGGCACAGTATATTATCTATTACAGGGGGCACAGTATATTATCTATTACAGGGGCACAGTATATTATCTATTACAGGGGGCACAGTATACTATCTATTACAGAGGGCACAGTATATTATCTATTACAGGGGCACCATATACTATCTATTACAGGGGGCACAGTATACTATCTATTACAGGGGCACAGTATATTATCTATTACAGGGGGCACAGTATACTATCTATTACAGGGGCACAGTATACTATCTATTACCGGGGGCACAGTATACTATCTATTACAAGGGCACAGTATATTATCTATTACAGGGGGCACAGTATATATCTATTACAGGGGCACAGTATATTATCTATTACAGGGGGCACAGTATACTATCTATTACAGAGGGCACAGTATATTATCTATTACAGGGGCACCATATACTATCTATTACAGGGGGCACAGTATACTATCTATTACAGGGGGCACAGTATACTATCTATTACAGGGGGCACAGTATATAAACTATTACAGGCTTAGCCGTCACTTGCACTGCATCACTGCAGGGACTACAAGTCCCAGATATTGCGTATACGTCCCTACAATGCCTGGCCCGTACACATATTTCCCTTTGGCCCATCTCACAGGCTCAGTCTGGTTTAGTATTACGTTTATGAGATGTTAGCAGTGTGGAGTTTATTACATTCAGCATCTGAGTACATGATAGAGGAGAAGCCATGTAGCAGCGTGACGGACAGTGTCGCACCGGCGTAATCATGTTTACGCTCTCATTTGTGTAATGGCGTTGCATCTTTATGCACGTATTTGCGTGTTTTGCTCTTCTTTTTGCACGTGGAAAAAAACATGCAACCATGCTCTCATTGATTGAAATGTGCAATTAGTATAATTAGTTCATCAAGTGATCTTTCCCTGCGCAAGACAATAGAGCATGCTGCTTTTTTTTTGTTTTGCGCACCAACAAAATGCGCTCGCAAAATACACTTATGTGAACGCACACATTTAAGGTAATGGGTTCTATTCACTGCATATTGCGAGTGCAAAATGCTGCACAAATACAGTCATGTGACACAGACCTTAGGTGCGGATAACACAATTCTGCGGCAAATGCTACACCGTCTTATCATTCTATTGATTGCTATCAAATTCTCCTCCATCACAATGATGGGGTGCGTTAATAAGTGCTGTTGAACGCCGTGACATATGTCCAAGAACGCTGTTCGAAATGACTGTAAAATGCAGCAGTTCCGAGCGGCGTTTACCTGCACGCATGTGTGAGAGCGGCCCTAGGCCTGTGCTAACGTGCGCTTACGATTCAGGAGAAGACACGGCTTTTATAGCAGTTTTTGGCTACATGATGTCTACAGTTCTCTCAACTGATCTTACCGGTGAAAGTGCCCTGAGCCGTACTGACATAGCCAATAACGAGCCGCGCCCAAGATTCTCGGGCACAACCCACACCGGACGGCACATGGACGCCCTTTCATGAGGGACTCCACACATTACATGGAATGTTGGTATTTTTCAAACTCGGACTGTCGGTCCAAGAGAAAAGTCACTCGTTCATTAACCCATTCAGATGACGGGCTTCTTTTCCTGTGCGAGTTCTGCCCATCTAACCTTTAGGCCAAATTCACATGGGCATATCCGCGTGCGTCTGCACATCGGGGGTTGCGTTTTTGCACATGCCTCGTTGTTTTTCAACTGTTTTGTATTGCGCAAGTACGATAATGTGAATCCGGCCTTAGGTCTTGGTCACATGAGTGTATGCGTGTTTGTAGCACATTTTTTTTGGAATGTTCGTTAGGTTTTTGCGTGCTTTTCGGTGTATTTGAATACACTTTTGGCGTGCTCCTGTATGCACTGCTAATACAGTAAAGATCACCTGCTCCAATATACACCGCTTGCACAGTAATGATCACCTGCTCCTGTATACACCACTCATACAGTAAAGATCACCTGCTCCAATATACACCACTTGCAGAGTAAAGATCACCTGCTCCTGTATACACCGCTTGTACGTAAAGATCACCTGCTCCTGTATACACCGCTTGTACGTAAAGATCACCTGCTCCTGTATACACCACTCATACAGTAAAGATCACCTGCTCCAATATACACCACTTGCAGAGTAAAGATCACCTGCTCCTGTATACACCGCTCGTACGTAAAGATCACCTGCTCCTGTATACACCGCTTGTACAGTAAAGATCACCTTCTCCAGTATACACCGCTTGTACAGTAAAGATCACCTGCTCCTGTATACACTGCTCGTACGTAAAGATCACCTGCTCCTGTATACACCACTTGCAGAGTAAAGATCACCTGCTCCTGTATACACCGCTCGTACGTAAAGATCACCTGCTCCTGTATACACCGCTTGTACAGTAAAGATCACCTTCTCCAGTATACACTGCTTGTAAAGTAAAGATCACCTGCTCTAGTATATACTGCTTGCACAGTAAGGATCACCTGCTCCTGTATACACCACTCATACAGTAAAGATCCCCTGCTCCTGTCTATACCGCTTGTACAGTAAAGATCACCTGCCTCTGTATACACCACTTGTACAGTAAAGATCACCTACATTGCTTTTAAAGGGGCACTTACATCAGAAAGGGGTATTTTTCTTAAACTCCATACTCTTTGAGAACATTTTTTTGTACAATTTGTGGTTGTGTCTTTACTCCCATCAGCACTATGGTATTAAACATTAAATGCGCAGTATTTCTATGTGGCAGTCAGCACAAAGCCTGAAACCTCCTGAAAGTGTATAACCTGCTGCAGGCCATTCACAGTAAAGAGGCAGTCCTACATAGATGGATGACTGCCTGTTCACACACGCAGGTTGGTCAGTTTTCATGCCTGCACAAACAGATGACAAACGGTAAGAGAACGAATTCCCATTCATCGCTAGTCGGCGCAAGCATTAACGCTGAATGCTAATCGTTCAGATTGTCGCTCGATCACGGGAATCTGAATGATTTAATAGCAAATATAGAAAGCATATGCGCACGGTCGCAGTTAGAAACACATTGAGAAATTCACAAGCATTTTTGCTGTGATTTTTGCAGGTGGGGCACATTTATTTAACACGTTTTCAGTGTAAAAAGGACGTCTGTGTTGAAAACCGCGACCGAAATGCGTGCAGGCGTTCTGATGCAGGTTTACCACCACTTTAACTGCAAACATGTGAAAGACCCTAAGCGTGCATTCACACAGGCGAGCACTTGTAAAACTGTGATTCTGCATGCGACCATGATGCCTTTTTGCTTTACAGAACGCATCGCATCTATGTACTTGTGAATGTCCCGCGTGTGAAAAACTCACCAGTAGAGATGAGCGAGCATACTCGCTAAGGGCAATTACTCGAGCGAGCATTGCCCTTAGCGAGTACCTGCCCGCTCGGAAGAAAAGATTCGGCTGCCGGCGCGGGTGAGCGGTGAGTTGCAGGAGTGAGCAGGAGGGAGCGGGGGAGGGAGAGAGAGATCTCTCCTCCGTTCCCCCCTGCTCTTCCCCCCCCCCCCCCCCCCCCCCCCCCCGCCGACACCCAAATCTTTTCTTCCGAGCGGGCAGGTACTCGCTAAGGGCAATGCTCGCTCGAGTAATCGCCCTTAGCGAGTATGCTCGCTCATCTCTACTCACAAGTACTTCCAATAGTTTTCACTGTATTGCACTGCATGCATGTTGCATTGGACATGCAGCGATTTTTCAATCTTGCAGCATCACTGCGAGGAACGAATTGCTCATGCGAATAAACACATTGAAATCAATGTGTTATTAAAGCGTGTGAGTAATGTACAGGAGCAAGGATCGTCTGCAAGCAAGAGCAGCGCCAACTGTTTCGCTGTCCACCATCCTGAGACAGGCGGCACCATCGTTACATCCCTGTGTGTGTTGGAACACTTGGCTAAAGGACATTTGTTCTCATGTAACCCATTACACGTTCTGCTTTTCCTGGAAAAGACACCCCATAAGTGTTAATCAGAATAATGGTGGATCATAACCTGGTCAAAAGTCCATGTTATCTATGTTACTATGCACAGGCTGAAGTGAGTGCTGCATGTTTAGTACATGCAGCTCCTACTTCAACCTTCTACATCTCTGGCTGGAATAGGACCAGAAAAAACTCTAAATCAAGATCCAAATTGTGGCACTAGCCCCAATCTAGCTGGAGATACTGTTAGGTTGCTACAAAATAACTAAAAAAGCTTTAAAAAAAATTCTGCTGGGTGATAATGACAGGTCAGAAGTGTGGATCGGTGGGGTTCCGGGTGCTGAGACACCAACCGATTACTAAAACAAATGGACAGAAGCGTTCAGCCTATGGGGTCCATATGCTGCTTGCTAATAACAGCCAAAGAAACACAACGCTCAGTTGAGTGCTTCTGCCCATTGGTTTTAGCAATTGGACGGGGTCTCAACACCCAGATCCCTACTCATGTATACTTCATCATGTTCATCTATGAACGATGGCCTGTTTACTGTAAATGGAGGTGGGCGGGCAGAAGAGATCTCTGTCTCCATTCACTGAGTGATCCTCGCTCCTATGTGAAAGCAAAGAAGTAATTATCGCTTGGACGACTGTCGTCCCATGTCAGAGGGTCTGAAGGCCGTCTTCACACACATCAGAAATGGTGTAGAATTTACAATACCAGCAACGTAAGGCAGATTTAAAAAATCCCATGGAACAGGACTTTCTGCAACAAATCTGCAGCATTTTTGGCCATCATGAATTTCCAGCGTAATTTCTGCGGCTATTCGATTCCGAAATGCCCGCAGTGATTTTTCTGCGTGTGAAGGTACCCCAACGGGTAAATCAATCAGCACATCCAGTGTAGTTGCTGCAGGTTTCCGGCTGTGGAACGCCCGCAGCGATTACGCTTCATGTGAAGGCGGTCTCAGGGTTTTGTCTTTTGCCTATCTCAGTAATAATGAAATGACGGCTACTTACCTACCACACAGACCTCGTCATTGGCTTTGAATTGTAATCACTTAAGTTTGGATGTCTTCGTTCTTTTTACAATGTTTATTTTAACACGTAGTAATAAAAGTTATATTTCAGATTGCGGAAGGAAGGTAATTAGTAATTAGAGGTAATTATAGCCATAGGCGATTTGGTGTTTACTAGCTGTAAATACCAAACTGCCTTATGTTTTTGTGCTCAATAGTTTAGATCTTATCATGTTGCAGCCTTTATGACCTCCTCTTCTTCAGTTTATAAGAGATGAAGGGGTTACTTACACGCTGCTGTCAGTCATTGACATGGAGTCATCCGTCATGGCGTCACTGGAGATCTCACTCTCGTTGGCGCTGGTAGCTGGAGCAAATACATATCCTGAATTGACATGGTAAGGATTGATGAGGTCGGTCCTCTTGTATGACCTTAAAGAAATAGGAGTGATTATAATATGGAGTAACTATACAATGTAAACAGCAACTAATGTTATACAGAAATCCAAAACCCATAGGCGGCTATAGTGATGGGAATTAGCGGGGGTCATGCAGACTGCTTGACTTAAAGGTGTGCCTTTAAGTCAAGCAGTCTGGACAAGGATGTTTCAACTCAGAATGATGTTTATTAACTTTAGCTTAAGGTGCAGCAGTGCAGGCATCACCCACTTCACAACGCTCTAACTTTAATTGAAATGGCCCTCACTACCGACTGATGGACTACCCCTTCTCAGTCTAACCACAAAAACAAAACAAGTCCAGTTATGAACTCCGTACTCCAAAAAAGTTTCTCCAACATGTTAGAAGCTCTTGTTGAGGTAGAGTTTAGAGCTTCTAATTAATCACTTTGCAGGTGAGTCTGCCCCCTCTATTCCACAGAATGACAGGACTCTAGGAGAAATATACCTCCATTGACTACTACTCCGGTCATCCTGTCACACTCCCCCTCCTGCTCAGGGCACTTGGCCTGAGCACTTACCTTAGCACATTCATATACCTGAGATTGGGCATCAGCATTCCCTTGCTGCTTTCCCGGTTGGTATTCCACCGAGAAATTGTAAGGTTGAAGGGCCAAAAACCACCTGGCCACATGGCTATTATTTTCTTTGTCTTGGCACATCCACCTTAGGGGGATATGGTCCGTAACCAGTTTAAACCTTCTCCCTAACAGATAATAGCTTAAGGCCACCAGAGCCCATTTGATAGCCAAGCACAGTCTTTCTCAACATTTGTTTCATTTTTTTCGTATTTGTTTCGTTTTCAACTCAAATATAATATCAGGTGCTCTACTCCATTACTGGTGTGGGGTAAGACTGCTCTCACTAAGGTGCTGGAAGCATTGGTTTCTGGGTAGTAGGAAGAGGCCATTTCTGGATTGCTTGAATTTTTCCATCTTCGGGCTTTACAAGGCCACTCCCGATGAGATAACCCAAGTATTTGGCTTCTTCCAACCCAACCAATGTGACATTTTTTTGAGTTTGCTGTTAGACAAGCAACCCACAAACCACCAATAACTACATGTTCTCATCGAGTCTGAACTAAAGATAACTATAGAGTCCGGATAGACAGAAGTATAGTGTTGCTGAGGTCTCATTATTCGGTCTATGTGTCTCTGGGGCCCCCTATAGTTCGGAAGGCATATTTTTGTACTGAACGAAACCATTAGGTGTGAAATAGACTGTTTTCTCCTTCACCGTATCGGTCATACGGATCTGCCAGTACCCTTTGGGTAAATGTAATGCCGTAATAGAATGGGCTGTACCAAGTCAGTCAATAAGTTCGTCCATCCGAGGCATGGGATATTTGTCAAACTTAGATACCGCATTCAATTTTCTAAAGTCATTACAAAATCTGATAGCATCATCCGATTTTGGGACCAGCGGCATCGGGCTTGACCACTCACTGTGCGATTCTTCAATAACTCCAAATTCTAACATGGATTTTATTTAGTTGGGGATAGCTTCACACCACACCTCTGGAATCCTATAGGGTTTCACATTGACCTTCACACCAGGTTTAGTGACATTGTCATGTTTGATCATTATAGTCCACCTTGGTTTCTCTAAAAAGTAGTCTTGGTCCTGGAGGACTATCTTGCCTTCTTCTTTTAAACATCTGGTAATCTTAACCTACAGCACCGGCCGGTCACTCATAGATGGAGCCAGTTCCGTAGACAAAGACGGCTGATCTTTCCAAGGTGCGATCAGATTTATGTGGTAAACCTGTTCCAGTTTTCTTTTCCCTGGTTGATATACCTTATACGTTACATCAATCATTTTTTCCTAAACTTCAAATAGCCCCATTCATTTGGCTAGGAACTTGCTTTCTACTGTCGGAATAAGGACCAACCCTTGATCTCCTGGTTCAAAAGTACGTACTTTGGCCCCTCTATCATAGCTCATGCTTTGGGCTCATTGAGTCTGTTCCGTATGTTGTTTTACAATAGGCACAACAGCTGCAATCTGATTATGTATTTGGAAGACATGGTCCGCAACAGTTTTGAAAGGAGTTGTTTGTCCTTCCCAGACCTCTTTAGCAATATCTAAGAGACTCCGGGGCCTTCTTCCATACAGTGATTCAAAGGATGAAAACTCATGGATGACTGCAGCACCTTTCTCATTGCAAACAACTGGTATGGTAGTAGGAAATCCAATCTTTTCAATCCCTGTTGAACACCTTTTTTTGCATCTGCTTTAGAGTTTTATTAAATATTTCCACCAGTCCATCTGTCTGAGGGTGGTAAACGAATGTACTTAATTGCTCTATTTTAAATAACCGGCAAAGTTCATTCATCAATAAAGACATGAAAGAGGTTTCTGGTTGGCGAGTATTTCTTTGGGAATACCTACCTGACTAAACACCTGAACTAATTCTATTGCAACCACTTTGGCATAGCCTCAGGGTAGCGGTTAATGTCATCTACTATCACCTAAATATGTTGGTGCCTGTGGATCATTTTCCCCAACGGCCCAGCTAAATCCATTCCAATGGGCTCAAGGAGAATCTCAATCATAGGCATACGGTAGGTACCGGGGAACCATGATAGGGAGGCCTTGAGCCTCAAATTAGACACTCTAGGCATGGCTCCCCTTTTTTGTCCATCTGATACAGCAAATCATTTTCCAGCATTATATACAGGTAAGTCATAATAACATTAGACTCTACAGGTACACCATTAATTAATCTTATATTTTGCCTTGCCATGGAAAGGGTAGAGTCCCTCAGTTGCTCTGACTGTAAACCATCCTCTCTGACCTCCAGGTTTGGTAAAGACAAAGGCTCAACCCTCCAGGATCAGTCATCAGCGCTGGGTCATAAGTGTCTTCTAACATAACAAATAGAGAAAAAGGAATGACTTCTTCTGTCATGTTCCTCTCTCTTGTCAAGGAAGATATTTTAAATGGTTCTGGATTTAACCAGGACACCATAGTAGCCTAAGATATTTTAGTCTAAGTTCATCCATTGTTTTCCTATAAACCCCCAAAAATGTAAAAAATTCTTGGCCCAGGATTACATCATACATCAGAACTGGAATCACCCGTGCTTTATGATGCACAGATTGGGGAGATTGAACACACACAATAGCAGTAGGATATTGGCGAGCTGCAGGTCACTGTATACAGGTCGGATGTTCTCTCTGCATCACCAACCAACCGGCTTTCACCAAAGTAACCAAACTGCCAGAATCCATTAACGCAGCAACCTTTTTGTTGTCAACTGACAGTTCCCATAAATGTCACTCGGAAACATTGGCATAAGCTGCCGTAGTCATGCATTTCTACGTGCCAATAAAGTCCCATTGCATAGCCTCTGACGTGATAGAACAGTTGGACGACATATGCCCAAAGTCCCAACTTTGGTAGCACTATGCTGAACTCCTATTTGACATAACCATATGTTCTTGAGGTCTTACTGAACTTCCAACCATATCCTCATCACTTAAAGACTTATCAACCTTCTCTGCACCCCCTTACCCCCTCACAGTCATACGGTGGAGTCACAAGGTCCTGGTCTTTCATGAGCCAGATGGCAATAGCTGAATACTGCCTTCAGCTGCTGAATACTGTTCCAGGTGAATCAGTAACTGATCAGCTGTTTTAGGGTCTCCATGGCTGACCCACCTTTTCAGCACTCTCAGTTATCGATCGATTTCAAGTGCCATCAGAATTTCTGGTTGCAAATGTTTTTTGGGTCAGGTCATACATTTTTAGATCATGGTGGTCTGTCCGGCCGGTAGTTTCGTTGGCGAAACTGCGGAGCTCTAACCTCTACCATCACCCCTTTGGCTGAGCTGAGTCCACCTCCAGATCAAAATACGTTTTTTGTGCCTCTCCAGTTAGGAAGGGAGCTATCAGGCTGGTCCGGTGTGCTTCTGGCCATGCTTCACGTATTGCTATCCTCTCAAATGTTGCAAGAAATGCCTCAACATCATCATCAGCTGCCATCTTCTGGATACATTGGTTCATGTGTGTGGCTTGTAGTTCCCTGACAGGCTGCGCCATGGGTTGTGCCATTGCTAGTTCGGTCACACGATGCACCAACTCCTGCAAGAGCTGCCGATCCCTAATGGGGCCCTCGGTCAACAACAACAGCTGATTGGCCACCAGGCTGTAGACTGCACCAACGCCTTCACCACATTCTCCATCTTTCACTACCACTCCTGTCATCCTGTCACACTTCCCCGCCCCTCTGCTCAGGGCATTCAAAATGACAACTCCTTCCAGGTGATTGATCTTTTTTTTACAATGAGTATATATATATATCCACTCATTGTCAAAAAATGTTCCACAAGATCACATACACATTTTTATATGAAACCATGCTATGATTAGAGCTGTGGAGTCGGTAACCCAAACTTCTGACTTCTGTATTCTTCATACTCCAACTCCTTCGAACGCCTGACATATTAATCAGTAATAGGAGATTGACTGTGGTGAAACGGTAACACATAATATTGTTTTGTTGCTTGAGTTGGGATCACTACATTTTTTACCACCTCCGACTCCACAGTCCTCAATCTAATATACAGAGAATATAGAGGAGGAGTATGATATCTAGGAGCCATGTTGTCTACAGAGCAATCAGTAGAAAATACAATATATACAGGGTGATTACAGTATATGTGCTATAGACAGGTGAAAGCAAAAAATCTGCTAAAGCACAAGCCTTCCGATTCTGAATATGGAGGCAACGTCCACCACGTCTCAGGAGGCCTGGCACACGGCATTTCTCCCCCATACGGGTAATAACGGTATGCCCCCAGCTAAGATGAGGAAGGGGTTTTGATGCGTTCTATCTGCTGGGCAATCAACAATAAATGGGAAGTTGGACTAAAAACGCATTTGCCTCTATTATGTATAATCGGAAGGTTTGTGCCATCACCAGATCTTTTTGCTCCTACCTGTCTATAGCATATGCACAATACCCTCCCTTAGTGGATGTGGCAAACCTTTCTGGACTGGCGGCACTTCTTTGGTCTCTTTCAATAGTAAATAGACCGTTTAACCCATGCAGTGAAGGGCCCTTTTACACAGCCTGATAAATCACTCAGTTTAAATGCATGCTCCGACTGAACGACTAACAACGGATCGGTCCGTCTAAACAGGCAGTTGATCATATATGAACGACTGCCTGTTTACTGTGAATAGAGGCAAGCAGGCAGGAACGTTTCCCGACCGCTCCGCCTCCATTCACTAGCGATGCTCGTTCCTATGTAAAAGCACAGGAACCATTATCACTGGGATGACCTGCACCCAACAAGTCGTCCCATGTAAAAGGGCCCTAAGCCAGGGATTGCTCCACCCACACGTTTTTTCTGCACTGTGATCATAGTATATATAACCATGCTATAATATATAGAGGGATATGCAATATGTATATCATATATAGAAAGTGATAACAGTATATATTTATCATGTTATAATATACAGAATGATATGTAATATATTTATGGTATATAATATATGTTATAATATACAGAGGGATGTATCATAGAGAGAGTGACTACAGTATATAAAGCCATGTTGTAATATATAGATGGATAGGTAATATACAGTATATAGCGGTTCATTACAGAATATATAGGCCATGCTATAATATACGGTGGGATATGTAAAATGCATGCATAATATATACTATATATTATAATATACTGTAACAAACAGTGTGTACATTATATAGTGGTTGATTACAGTATACAGGGGCCATGTTAAAATGTGTAATAAACACAGAAGGATGATTGCTGAACATTGGAGCCATGTTATAATATATAGAGGGATATGTTATATATAGTGTGATCACAGTATATAGAGCCATGTAATACTCTACATAGGGATGTGTAATATTATATAGATATATTATGGCTAAAATACCAAAATAATCCATAGCACTCGAATGAATCCAAAACGCTGTTGGATTTGTTCACTCATGGACCCTTTTCAAAAAATGTATATAGAGCCAAGTTATCAGCCGCTATATACTGCCATATACTCCCTCAGTGTGGTGTTTCAGTCCTATGCCAGGACTCTTTCAAGCTTGAACAAAGTCCCGGCTACATATGATTCTCTGTGCGGCATTCAGTGCTTGAGAGATTGAAGAAGAGAACTAGAAAGCAGTAAGCCAATCCTTCCACCTATTACATATCGTAGCCCATGCAGTCCGACCCATGACTCCCGCGAACGAAGAAAGAGAATGCTGTATATATATATATATATATATAACGCCTTACTAAATAAACAGATTAGACCAAGATGAGCTAACATTATAAGCCTTGCTGGTAACATAGCCCTACATTACAAGGCAAACATTAATGGTTATACTACAGCGGAAACCTTTACATGAGCCGCATAACACCAAACCACTGAGAGGCGAACTAATAACACGGATTATCTCAGGATACCTGTCAGGGGTGCGATATATTAGGCTGAACATTCCACTCTTGAAGTTGATGTGTTGGAAGAAGGGAAAAGGACAAGTAGGATCTGAGTGACTTTAGTAGCATAGACAACTGACAGCAGAAAAGGAGCACGTGGTCCATCTAGTCTGCACTTATATTATCAGGATAGAGCTATGCTCATCCCAGTCATGCCTGAATTGATTTTCCAACCACGTCTGCTGGAAGTTTGTTCCAAGCATCTACTACTCTTTCAGTAAAATAGTATTCTGTGACGTTGCATCTGATCCACCCCTCCACCAACTAATCTCAGATTGCACCCCTTGTACACCAGTACTGTGTTCAGCTTCCTAATAAATACATTTCCCTCCTGAACCTCATTTATCTCTTTATCATATTTAAACTTTTGATCATGCCCCCCCCCCCCTCTACTTTCTTTGACAAATTGTGACAGCTAGACAGCTGGGTCAGAACATCTACAAAGCAGCATGTCTTGTGGGTCTTCCCCGTATGCAATGGATAGTACCTACCAAATGAAAGCCAAGCAATGAACCAACAGTTGGGTCATGGGTACCCAAGGCTCGTTGATACACAAAGGAAGCGAAGGTTAGCCCGTCTGATTCAACCCCACAGAAAAGCTACTGTAGCATAAATTGCTGAAAAACTTAAAGAGGTGTTCTCATCTGGGTCAAAGACGGCCATGATGGGAACAACGCTCTATACCAGGTGGCTGGGTGGTTGAAAGCAGCTGAGCGCAGCTGGGCTACACTGTTTCTGTAGCTCCTGTCCAAGGGAGTTCCGCATACAGTGTAGCACAGGGCACTATATTGTTTCCATAACTCGGGAGTTGGCTGGCTGTGCTACACTGTATGTGGAATTCCCACTGACTTCTGAGGGAGTTATGGAAACAGTGTAGCGAAGCCGGCTCAACTGTTTCTGTCATCCCATATAGTAGGGCCAAAACTAGAAATAGGTGCAGGTCCCAGATGTGCAGCCCACACCTATCTGACTTTGACGGCATAAAATGGAAGGAAGTGGCCAAGTCTCATGAATTACAATTATTTTTACTTTATGCGGATGGCTGGGTGCGTGTGCCACAATGATCTGGGGGAGAGATGGCAGCAAGATTCACTACGAGCTGACAGAGGCAGTGTGATGTTCTGGGCAATGTTGGGTTGTGGCATTCATGCGGATATTACTGTGACATGTACCACCTTCCTAAATATTGCACAGGCCACATACACCCTTTCATGGCTACAGTATCCCCTAATGTAGTGGCCATTTCAGCAGGATAATGTGTCCTGCAAACATTGCTCATTGAGGAGGTCAAGGTGTTGGAGCATCTGTGGGATGTGCTGGAAGAACAAGTCTGATCCATGGAGGTCCCACATCACAACTTACAGGATCGGTGCCAGATACCACAGTCCATGCCAAGATGGCAGCACAATGGGGCAGTACCCAAGGTGGTGATAATGTTACGGCTTATCAATGTATATTCCACACCCCTCTATATATTGTATTTGGGCTCTGGTCTAATCAGTAACCGGGCTTTATGTGTCTGATTAAACTGCGCCACTTTGATCTGTGAATCAGCCATTAAATCGGTGCAGTCGCCTCCAATGCAGGATAATAGATCAGCGCTGAGTATAACTGCAGACTGTATGTATTATATGAGAGATCAGAGGGACAGAGACTTCCCAGTCATCCCACTTCAAAGACAAAACATTCCTTTGAGTTCTCCTCTCACGTTGAAGCTTTAACCCTTTCACATGCAGACGAGTCACTTTCACCAACCATAAAGTCAGATGTCATTCTTATGATAATGTGTCACCAGGGGGGGAGGAGGGGCAAAAATGAAATGAGGTACAGGACCAAGTGAAGAAGAGTGAGATGCTCTGCAGGGTAATATGGGGACAGCTGACTGTAAATCTTTAGTGGTTTTCCTGCAATCTCTCTAAGCTGTGTATCTATGGATGACACCATCACATCTCTGAATATGCAGTGTCAAAGGTCAGAAGCCCCCCCATATCTGTCTCTGCAGACGCTGCAGTGACTGGTGGGATTCCCTGTATATCACACTTCTTGAGATTTACTGCATGCATTTAATACTTCTGTTGCTCTGTACATAGATCGCCCCTCGTGTTGGAGCGCACATTCATGGACACTTTACTCATTGCCGTTTTGTAGCATTGAAGATTAGCAAAAGTCATCAATTGCTGATAAGGTAATATGGATTCCTGTTCTAATAAAATGTAAGTTCTTCAGACCAGACCCTGCAGTGTACTGATAGGTGGTCAGATAGTCACCACCATAAAAGCAACATTCCTGCCTCTAAGGGGGCTCTACACCAGCTGCTGTGGCTCTAGATACCCAATGCTGTAGAGGAACCTTCTGCAGCGTGCCTGCTGGTGTAGGTGTGGGTATATCCAGCAGAGGACACCCTTCTGGACCAGTCAGCATGTCCAGCTGGGTTCAGTTGGGGTCACGAGGGTGTCATCTGAGTGCACCTTCAGTTTTAAAGTTACTCAATACCAGGCTGGTTAATTACAGTGCAAGAGTCCAACCAAAACCAATCATCCCATCATAGCCAGCTCCAGTGCTAGGGTTGTGAATACATGTACAGGACTAATGGCTTCCATTCAGTAATTAATTTTCCATTTGCAATCTACAAAAGTGTCCTCCTCATGCCCAGCTCACCCAAAATCTTCAACCCTCTAAATGAAATCGTAATGGACCATATAGACGGTAAGGACCTGCATCACCCCATAGAGATTGGAAAGATCATGACCTGTAGATGGACATGACACCCACATTGACATATGCGTGTAGATGGGACACACATTGACTTAGAGATGGCACACATGTTGACCTATAGATGCAGATGGCACGCACACTGACCTATGGATGTAGATGGCATGCACACTGACCTATGGATGTAGATGGCACACATGTTGACCTATGGATGCAGATGACAAGCACACTGACCTATGCATGTAGATGGCACACATGTTGACCTATGGATGCAGATGGCAAACACACTGACCTATGGATGTAGATGGCAAACACACTGAATTATGGATATAGATGGCACACACATTGACCAGGAACTGGCACACACATTGATCTATGGATGTAGATGGAAGACACATTGACTTGGAGATAGCAGACACATTGTTCTATGGATGTAGATGGCAAACACACTGACCTATGGATGTAGATGGCTCACACATTGACCTGTAGATGGAGATGGCACACAGTGACCCAAGCTCTTACCTGTAGCAGTGGTCTACGGTTTCCTTGGCTCGTGAGCTTGCAGTTGCCTTCAGGGATTTGCTGGAGAGCCCCACCACAGATGGTGGTTTGAGGTCCACACAGTTGAGCTCCTCCTCCTCATTCAGGGTGGGCAGGTAGCCACTGAGTATCTTTAAGCCCCCGGGACCCTCTGTACTCACATGGGCAGCATTCTCCCCCCCAGTCCTGACGTACTCCAGGTAAATGTCAGAGGTCAGGAACATCTGATAAGCGTTGTCCTCCATCAGAGTCTGAATCTCGGCTTGAGCATGGTCGAACATGGTGGAGTCAATCTGCTGTTTCTTGATGCCATCCCTTATGAAGACTCTGGTCGCAGACTTAAGTTGTTTGGCCACAACGCTGTGGTTCTCAATGTATCTCTTGTGGATGGCCCTGGCCACTCTTACTGTTTTCGTATCCTTCAGGTCCATCTGTCTGAATCCATTGCAGGCGAACCAGAAGTCTAAGGTATCCACACATTTCTCCCTCTCCAGGAATGTCCGAAAGAGATGGGCACCATCCTGGTCCCCCAGTAAAGAGTGCAAGGACCTGGTCCATCTGACCAGAGCTGAGTCTGGGGATGCGCTCCCCTCAGGCTCCCCCAAACCATCTTCGTTTCTCCTGGGGTTGGTGGAAAGTGACACAAACTTTAATCTTTGGCATTTGGTGGGAAGCTGGCATGGCGCCTGGCCTTCCTCCCCTGGCACAGGCGGCCGGGGCTCATCTTCCCTGAAGCTCTGGTCGGTGAGATGAGTCACCAGTGCGGCTCCTGTGCTCATATTGTATGTTGTGAATTCCTCAGTAATCTGCGCTCCTCTGGTAAGTCAGCAGGGGACCCCACGAGCTGCCTTCTCTCTGGAAAGCAAAAAGAAAGAAGTGATCAAAACCAGATCCGCCTGACATCAAAAGAAAAGTAAACAGGCGGCTGCAGAGAGACAATGCGAATCACAGGAGGCCATCATATGGACGACAGCCCCTGCTGCACATACTAGGGAAGTGGGTCCATAGACCCTGCCAGCTGGGGCGAGAGGGGGTGCTGATAATGTTCACTTTACAGGTAGGGGCTTGGAGGGCATCAGTACACAGTGCAGGTATGGAACGTATCAGAGCAGCAGGAGAAGAACCAGGATCGCCCTGGATGCACTGAAGACTTCTCTTCCCCGGCATCTGCTTCTGATTCTTAGATTAATATCAGGTCAGCCATCCCCCAGAAGAAAGCTGCACTCACTAGCAAAGCCTATCAAAAACACTGTAAACCCACCAACTCTACACCCTCAACATGCCAGGGTGCTGCTAACATAGCACCCCCAAATCCATATAAAATATACCACTAAAACAGCTGATGCCCAGCTCCCCTATGTTACACCCCGAACATGTCATATAAGATGCTAGGCTGCCTTGCCATACACCTTCAGCACATCAAACACAATGCCCGACTTCCCTGCCATACACCATCAACACATCAGGTAAGCTACCTGGTTCTTCTGCCAATCACTATCAGTACATCATACAGGATGCCCGGCTCTAATGCCATACACCCTCAGTACATCATATACAATGCCTGGCAATCCTGCCATACACCATAAGTACATCATATTGGATGCCTGCCCCCCCCCCCCCCCCCCTGCAATACACCCACAGCACATCATAAAGGATGCCCGATTTTCCTGCCATACACCCTCAGTACAACATATAAGATGCCCTGCTCACTTGCCATACACTCCCAGCAAATCATATAGGATGCCTAGCTCTAATGCCATCCACTCTTAGTACGTCATATAGGATGCCAAACTGTCTATCCTGCCATCCACCCTCAGTACATCATATAAGATGCCAGGCTCTCCTGCAATCCACCCTCAGCACATCATATTAGAAGCCAGGCTTTAATGCCCTCCATCCTCAGTACATCATATAGGATGCCCGGCTCTAATGCCATCCACCCTCAGTACATCATATAGGATACCCGACTCTCCTGCCAGCCACCCTCAGTACATCATACAGGATGCCCGGCTCTAATGCCATCCACCCTCAGTACATCATATAGGATACCTGGCTCTACTGCCAGCCACCCTCAGTACATCATATAAATGCCCAGCTCTAATGCCATCCACCATCAGTATATCATACAGGATGCCCGGCTCTACTGCCAGCCACCCTCAGTACATCATACAGGATGCCCGGCTCTCCGGCCAGCCACCCTCACCCCTTCATACAGGATGCCCGGCTCTCCTGCCAGCCACCCTCAGCACATGATATAAAGGGGCAGACCAGTAAGAGATGCCAGCTATCGCCGCGCACCTCCACATCCAGCAGGATGATCGCGGTCTGCGACGCCCGGAGCCGCGCGGTCCTCGGAGATCAGCGGGGATTTTCTTAGTTCCTGCCTCGGAAGCCATCAATCCAATGAGAGACGGAGGGCAGCCCTGGCAGCATCACCTGAGAGCAGCCATCCTGGAGGTGGGCAGCCCCTCAGCAGTCCCCATGTTGCACTGGCACCATCCTGGCACAGCTCCGTCCCAGCTCTGTGGAACAACTGGCCCCTGGTGAAGCATGCAGAGCTCCTCACACATCACAGGGGAGGGAGAGGGAGGAGGAGGCTGCGGGAGGAGGGAGCAGCGATACAGATCTGTCACTCTGTGCCACCTTGCACTAGGATACACACTGCTGCCGACATCAAAGGCCCAGCAGCAGTAAAAGGGTCTGCTGCCGGGGGAGTAGGGGAGGGGGCTGTGGGGGCGCTGCCCTGTAGATGAGGCTGGCACTGTCCCTGCAGCACATTTCCTGTGGGTTCTTTACAACACAAACTGAACATCAAAGGTGGCAGAGCTGACAGAGCTGTGTGCAGCTATTCACCTATCCTCCACTGCAGGCGCCCCACCAGTGGATGGGCAAGCGAAGGGGTACAGCACATGGGGAAGTGAGGGGGTACAGCACATGGGGAAGTGAGGGGGTACAGCACATGGGGAAGTGAGGGGGTACAGCACATTGGAAAATGAGGGGGTACAGCACATGGGGAAGTGAGGGGGTACAGCACATGGGGAAGTGAGGGGGTACAGCACATGGGAAAATGAGGGGCTACAGCACATGGGCAAGTGAGGGGGTACAGCACATGGGGAAGTGAGGGGGTACAGCACATGGGGAAGTGAGGGGCTACAGCACATGGGGAAGTGAGGGGGTACAGCACATGGGCAAGTGAGGGGGTACAGCACACGGGCAGGTGAATGGGTATAGCACATGGGCAAGTGAAGGGTACAATACAACCTTATCAAAGCCTTACAATCTCAGCCTCCCCTCTCCATATATCAGCTTCACATCACCCTGCTTCTACTGCCTCCCAGGAGCTAACAATCACTGCCCAATATAGCCTAAGGCCGGGCTCACACGGCCATAAGGGGATTCCAGCTATGAGCCTGGTCGTGACTCTGCTCATGGCCGCGAAATTGTACTGCGTATGACCGTGTACTCACGCAGGCAGTCACGTGCAGTACACCTTTTTTTGTTGTTTATATTTCCGTTGCTTAGCAATAATGCGGATACCTGCCGCCCATACGCAATATAATATCCACGACCATAGAGAACAATTGGCTGTATGTTGCAAATATCCGCAGTAAAACACAACATGCTGAGTTCTACTTTCCGCTTGCAGATTACGCAATTCTGACACAACAATGTGTTCAGAAAAGCATAATTCAATGCATTTAATTGATCTGCATATAACCGCAGATCATACCCAATCCAAATCTGGATGTGTGCGACGGGCCTCAGGCTTTGTTCCCACGGGACAGATATGATGCGGAATTTCCGCAGGGCATTTGATAAACCTGAAATCCGCAAGACATAAAGTTGCTGTTTGTTGCAGATTTCGTGATGTTTTTCTCGGCTCATTGTGCGTTTTTGCAGTGCGGATTTTAGTGCAGTTTTGATTTCCATCCATTTGTGAAGATTTTCGGGGCATAAAATGCTTATTTTGTTAATAAAGAATTATTATGTAAGGCCGGATTCAGACGGACATAGTTGTGCACTCAACATTTGTGTGTGCAAAGAATAGAACCAATTGATTTCAATGAGTTCACATGAGTGCACCCCGCAGCATGCTCGACTTTCCTGCACATTTGCGCAGCCAAAGTACCCACAGAAGTCAAAGGAGATGCGCAAAATACACTGGGAGTTGCAGGAAGACTGCAGGAAAGCGAACACATCTGGAACTCATTAGACTAATTAGCCATTTCAATTGGGGAGTTTTTTTTACCTTGATCAAATACACATACCTTTGCAGAAAAATTACAGTAAATTATGCCAATGCATGCCCAAAAAAGCAATGTTCATTCCGCAAATACGCTGCGCTCATGGGCGCAAATATGGATACGTTCGTATGACACCGGCCTAATTCAAGGGAGAAAAAAAAGGAAAAGAAGAACTCCTAGGTGGAGCTATTTTGTTTCTACTTTGTTGCCTTATTTATGGTGTTGTTGTAATGGAGGCAAATCATTTAATAAGACCCTTGCGGCTCCAGAAGACATTTAAAAGTTTTGCTGCAACTTGTTATTAGACTTGTTAATCTTTGTTGAACTTGTCATGTAGCTGTATGTATTTGTCAACAAACGTTTCTCTCTGTTACTAAGGCCGGCTTCACACGGCCGTGACGAGCTCCGCAGCGGAATTCTGCGGCGGAGCCCGTCACGGCGCCCCCCCAGAGACCCCAATACTTACCTGCGGATCCGGCGTCCTACGTCCCGCATGACGCTTCGGCGTGATGCGCAGCAGTGTCATGTGACATGCCGGCCACGTCACATGACACACCCACAGCATCACGGCGGCGGTAGGCGGAGAAGCGGTTTCACGCTATCTTCCGCTGTGCTACAGTGGAAGATAGCGTGACGGACAGCTTCCATTGACTGCAATGGAAGCAGTCCGCGCGTACACCCGCGGGTGAGGACAGGAGATTTCACGGTACGGAATTCCGCGGTGGAATTCCGCACCGTGAGCATTGAGCTATTAGGTTCAATAGAACCTAATAGCTGAGGGCAACGCAGCGGATTTCCGCCGCGAATTACGCCTGAATAAGCTTTTGTTACCTCTATGTTAAATTCTTTTGTGAAAACCTACAGAAAAAGCCGCTTATATGCAACTTTCCCGCAACATTAAAATCAGGTCATCATACACAAGTAGGGCTTATTCAGACGACCGTATATCGGCCAGGTATTCACGCCGGCCGATATACGGCGTCCCTCTTTGCATGGGGAGGAGGCTGGAAGAGGCGGGAGCAGTGCTCTGAGCTCCCGCCCCTCGGCTCTATTTGCAAAGGCAGGGGGCGGGATGGGGCGGAGCTAAGACCTGGCACTTAGCTCTGCCCCACCTCCTCTAATTGCAAATAGTGCCGAGGAGCGGAGAGGGGGCGGGAGCTCAGTGCACTGCTCCCGCCTTTTCCAGCCTTTTCCCCCTGCAGAGAGGGACGCCGTATATCGGCCGGCGTGAATACCCGGCCGATATACGGTCGTCTGAATAAGCCCTTACACAGAGGATAAGTTCCACTCCATGTAGACGAA
This sequence comes from Eleutherodactylus coqui, assembly GCF_035609145.1. NCBI lineage: Eukaryota > Metazoa > Chordata > Amphibia > Anura > Eleutherodactylidae > Eleutherodactylus > Eleutherodactylus coqui. Next base: position 101,245,735 of record NC_089849.1, read on the forward strand.
AAATCACTAAAACTCATCCATTTAACTTAAATTTCAAAACTCTGCGGATTGTACGCCGGACATTCCGCAGCAGACATTGCACATTGTATCTGTCCTGTGTGAACTTAGCCTAAAGCTCTAGGTCCAATTGCACTCTGGACCGCAGAGCTCACAATCTACAGATCTAATAAACTCTGAGCCAAAGAGCTGACATTCTGCAGATCTAATCAGACACTAGACTGCATAGCTCACAATCTACAGATCTAATAATTACAGTGTGGACATGGCCTTCAATCTACAGATCTGAGAATAATCTGGACCCCAGAGTTTACGATCTACAGATCTAATCAAACTCTGGGACAAAGGGCTTTACAATCTACAGGTCTAATAATTACACTCTGAACCCCACAGCTCACAATCTAAAGGTTTAATAATCAAACCCTGGAGCCCAGAGCTCATAATAATCAAACTCTGGGCCCCAGAGCTTACAATCAACATCTAATAATCAGCCGCCAGGTACCATACAATCTAGTAACAATCTCTAAAAACCACTTGTACTAGTAGATACCACTTAATTATTTAGCACTCCCCCCCCCCCCCCCTCCCTGTTGCCTTATTCTCTGAAGAATGCTGTACCCACAGTATATATATAGGCTATCGCCCCTGTCCATGCCTGATATTGAGGCATTACAATGTGCCAACCCTTCACATCTGAAGAATTTTCATAATCTGCAAAACATAAGTCAAGTGCTGGGTTCTGGATGTGCGCGCCACTTCAAACCGGAGGGCCACATGTCAGTGATTACTTCTCCTCACAGCAGGATTTCATTAGGGGCCTGAAGGAACTGTACCAGGGGTCTCCACTATGAAAGTATGAAGCAATGAGCTCATAGATCTATATATACTGGTAGTAATCATCATGTACAGAGGATACATACTATACTCCACAGCTGCACTCACTATTCTGCTGGTGGAGTAACTATGTAAATACCTTACTTAGGCTGCCTGTCCACGGGCGTTTTTGAATTGCGTTCCCCGCGGTGATAATCCGGTCGTGGGGAACGCAATGCACACTTTCCATAGCGTTGCTATGGAAAGCGCAGACCCCCTTTCCACGAGCAGAGAATCATAGCGATTCTCCGGTCACGGCCAGCAATTCGCAGCATGCTGCAAACTGCCGTGATTCTCCGCAGTGAGCCTATCTGGAAGATAGGCTCACAGCGGAGATCCGTCTGTAGGCTCCTACTCCCGGGCGGATACCGCAACGCCCGTGGACAGACAACCTTATCCTGTACTGATCCTAAGTTAGGGTGCGTTCACACGAGCGCATAAACGGCGCGTTTTTGCGCCCAATCGTATAAACGTAACCATCTGAGGCGTTGGTTTCCAATGTATTTGTTCGCACGGGCGATTTTACGGCGCGTAAAAACGGCAACCCGAAAAAAAGACGGAACATACGCGACCGAAATACGCGCCAACGCATATTCGATGGCTGAAAAGATAGTTTGCAAAGTAGGAACAAACGATAATACGCTTTCTAGCTCTGGTCATGATTGCCGAAAAACGTTCTTTCCGGCGATTATACGCTGCGCACGTGCGAACGTAAATACGCCTACGCTCGTGTGACTGCGCCCTCACATTGTGTATTCTGCACCAGAGCTGCACTCGCTATTCTTCTAGTAGAGTCAGTATATAGATATACTACCTATCCATACTACCTTTCCATACCACATAGCTCGAAATAACTTTATTAATACTCAACATGACATCATCCATAATTTCAAAATAGTTGCAAGCATTAAAAAATAATGACTGCGCCTTTATGTTTCTGGTGAATTTCTTACGATTAATTTATGTATCCCATAACACATCTCCATTAAAGTATTTGGGGCCAAATCCAAGATGGCTGCCAGCAAGATGACCGACCATAGTATAAAATAATTTTCCAACACCCATCTAAGTGTTCTACAAAGTTTCCTATTGGTATCTCTTTTCATTCAAAATATTTTCCGCATGGCCCTAACTTTTGAATCACCTTGTACTTCATAGCTGTATTTAAAATTCTGCTGATCAAGTCACTATGTACATGCATTAACTTACTTACACTATAGTGGTCCTGAAGTACGTTCTGTACTATATGCCAGAGCTGCAGTCACTATGCTGCTGGTGGAGTCACTATGCATGCATTACTCCTTGTATTGACCCTAAGCTACATCCAGTGTTACACTCTGGAGCTGCACTCCGTATTCCACACCACTACCTGTCCTGCTCATGGAGTCAGTGTACATATATCTTGTACTGGTATTGAGCTATATCCTATATTATACTCCAGAACTGCACCGACTATTCTGCAGATAGAGACACTGTGAACATTTAAGATGATTCAAAAAGAAAGGTGCAAAAGTAAAACTGATTTTTAGCCAAAAGAACATGAAAAGACAGAACTCTTCAAGTTTTTACTGCACCTTGCAGATGTTCAATGTGGGTGCTGTCCGTAACTTGGCAGATGTCAAGTCTGTAGTTCTGCCCAGCCATGTCCCTGCATATCCTCTGTTATCAATTCCACTGCAGTGGGGATGCGTAGTTTTAGGTCATCTAGTGTTACCACCGGAACCCATATTAAATATCTGTAAGGTGCAATAAAAACTTGAAGAATTCTTCGAACTTCTCATATAATTCTGGCTGCTGTATGTCATGTACAACTAAATCATCAGCGTTACGTTTTCACCATACTTTTTGAATCATCTCCTATTGCTTAAGTATAACAGAGGAGGAGTTACATCTTGTATTATACTCCAGAGCTGCACTCACTATTCTGCTGATGTTAATATGTACAGACATGACATTGCTTAACCTGTACAAATCCTGAATGACATTCTATACGATACTCCAAGGCTGACGTCATTGTTTACATTTATATACATACATTATTTTTACATTACTTCTTGTACTGAACCAGAGTTACAGTCTTTAAAATACTCCAGAGCAGTGCTCACTATTCTGTGGAGCCACTGAATTTGTGCACATACACTTCCTGTACTGATCCGGAGCTACAGTCTGCAGAGGTGTGCTCAAATATTCTCCTGATGGGGATAATATGTACATTCATAACATTAATTATCAGGTACTGATCCTAAATTATAGCCTGTATTATACTCCAGAGCTGCACTCACTAGTCTCCTGGTGAAGTCACTGTGTTCATACATTATGTTTACATTACTTCCTGTAATGAGCCAGACTACATTGTTTTTCATTCCCCAGAGCAGCACTCCTTAATCAGCTTGTGGAGTCATTGTGTACATACATTATATCACTCCCTGTACTGATCCAGAGTTACAGCCTGTATTATACTCCAGAGCTGTATTCACTATTCTGCTAGTGAAGTCACTGTATACATACAGTACATTACTCGTATTATATTTCAGAACTGCACTCACTATTCTACTTGTGGTGTCACTGTGTACATACTGTACATTACCAATCCTGTACTCATTCTTAATTATACTCCAGAGCTGCACTCACTCTTCTGCTGGTGCATTTACTGTCTGCATGCCCTGTATGATCGTTTATCCCAATACTTGCTATGATCGCTCCATTTATGGTCAAAATATGTTTTTATTCAAAGCAATACTTGTTACACACGATGTGGTTCGTTCCAATAGCAGACCATATAATTAACATAATATAATATAACTATAACTACTAGTCACAGCTCAATGAAAAGGTCCTCAGACAAAGATGGCCTTAACAGTGGTAGGGTTAACTAGTTTGCCTATGTTTGGGTCAGTACAGGCATGTCACCCTGAGCAACTATTACTACTGAGCTGACTTATCTGTGCTGTGCTCCTTGGTCGGCTCCGAAGTGGTTAGGTTGCTTCTTTTTTCTGAGGAATCAAAGTGAATATTTATAACTCAACTATAGTTCAAAAACATAGGATCGTTCCAAACCGATCCATAAATTGGGGTGGGTATAGAGGGGTTGGAGGGGCGGGGTGGGGTGATCGCTCCATTTAAATGGGCTAAGCAAACAATGATCAACATGCTGTTATTGTTGATTGGTGCTCCTAGTGGGTACATTCAATGCTGTCCATACTCAATACATTGCTTATGGATGGCGATACATATGCAAACCTGCTATGAAACAAAGTGTGGATTTTTTTTAAAGAAAAGACAAAGGCCCACTGTGTATGACCATGAGCGTGTGATACGTGGGCATGCACAGTCCACTCGTTGCCATACGCGGTCTCTGCCAGCTCACACAGGGTGGTAACCGTCGCGGGACACCCCTGCAGCATTGTATACATACGGTAGTGTGAATGAGGCCTAAGACTACTCTTACACCGCTACACCAGAGCTGCACCCAGTGTTCTGTTGGATGCTATTGGGAAGTGTCAGTAACCCCTAACAGCTAGTTGAGCTCCTGTAATGCAGGCTGCAGATAGGGTTTCCTTCAAGACTGTAGACTAGTCTAAAAGGAATCGGGCACCATGATAATACTGTACTACCTGAGAGCAGCACAAGCTGCTGGCAGAGACCCTGACTGCACTGTGAGGTTACTTACATCCTTAGGCGCTGTACTTTTCGCAATGGCTTCATACGTTCCCAAGTCCTACAAGTGCGCTGTTTCAGTGCAATGTTTGATTTTGCCTGTCCTTCATACAAGCCCTCACTATCCCCAAACTATCTTTCAGATATGATCTTTCCTCAACCTTAAGTCAACAAAAATGCTAGGATATACCCTCATCATCTCCCATCCAAATTACTGTAACATCTATGGCTTCCCATCCAACACTCTGCCACCCCTCCACTCCATCCTTAACTCTGCTGCCCAGCTAATCCACCTCTCCTGTTCAGAGATATCAATGGCATACAAGGCTGTCCACAACCTCCCCTTCATACACTAATATCCTCATACCTCTCCATGTGTAATCTCTGCTCCTCACAAGACTTCCTTATCTGTTTTCCTCTAATCTGCTTCTCACACAATGTCCAAGATTTCTCTTGTGTGTCACTTAAAGGGAAAATGACCTATTAAATAAATCACATTTTTGTGTTCAACATACTTTTTTTTTTTTAATTTTGTTGATTTGTTTTTTAAAATTTTGGTCACAATCTGTATTTTTTTTAAAAATCCTAAAATCTTGCATTTTCCACACTGACCACAGAGCCCATTACTGGTCAGTCACTTCCTGATCTGTAGAGAAAGCTTTACAGCCGTCATCTCACTGACCTCACAGGCAGGATTACACTGAGCGGTGACACCTATATGTAGATAACACAGGATCCACCATTCACTATAGGTATAAGCTGTGACTATCTACTCACCTCCCTGCAAAATGACCTCCGCAGGTCACAGAACATGTCTAGAACAGTCTCCATACAAGTCAGTAGGTCCCCTCCTGTCCATTGTGTGAATGGCCCATGAAGCTGCTGTAAAGCATTTCTTTAAATGCTGTTAAAAGTAGCTCAAGAAAGGTGGCCGCCCCCCGTAGTCATATATAGACAGCAGAATAAAAAAGTCTACAATCATAAAATGGAAAGTCTTTCTCTATCTGGTTTTTATTAATGAAAACCTTTTTTAGTGATATAGTTCCTTTAAGGTCCCAGCGACTATCGCTCCTGTGCACGGGGCGCAGCGGGATGGAGATCAGAGATTGTGGGACTCTTATTTCCGCAGGCCAATAGTCTGCTTTCTAGCTCTGCTAAAAGCCAAACAACTCCGAAAAGTGAGTGATTTGTTATCAGTGGACACTTCTAATTCCCCCGTGTAAAGCTACCTTCATACCCCAACACATAACACACACAAAGCTAGGGCTCATGTCCACGGGCGGGTTTAAATTCCGGGATTCGTGTGGGGCACCCGTGCGGATGATCCGGAGTTCAAGCCGCCCATAGACCATCATGGGCACACGCAGCTTAATTAACCCCTTAGTGACGGAGCTTTTTTGCTTTTTTCCATTTTTGTTTTTTCCTACTCCCTTTTAAAAAATCGTAGCTCCTTTATTTATCCATCCACGCCGCTGTATGAGGGCTTGTTTTTTGCGGGACGAGTTGTATTTTTCAATGGCACTATTTATTGTACCATATAATGTACTTAAAAACTTTAAAAAAATTCTTAGCGGAGAGAAATGGAAAAAAAACCGACATTCCACCATCTTTCGCTGCGTCCTGTTTCTACAGCGCACAAACTGCAACAAAAACGACCTGATATTTTTATTCTATGGGTCAGTACGATTGCTACGATACCAAACTTATATAGTTTTTTTTTTGCTGTAGTACTTGTATTTTTTTTTTTAAGATATTAAATTTTTTTCAATTATTTTCTGCGGTCATTTTGTGTGCGCAATAACTTTTTTATTTTTCTGTCGACGTAGTTGTGCAAGGGCTCAATTTTTGCGGGATGTCCTGTAGTTTACGATAGTATCAATTTGGAATACGTACAGCTTTTTGATCGCTTTTTATTGCATTTTTTCTGGAAGACAGGGTAAATAAAAAAGTGTATTTCTGGCATTCTTTTTTTTTTTTTCGGACGACGTTCACCGTGCAGGAAAAATAATGCACTACTTTGATAGATCGGACTTTTACGGATGCGGCGATACCAAATACATATTTTTATTTTATGATTTAGATTTTTTAATAATTGATATGGCAAAAGGGGGGTGATTTAAACTTTTATAACTTTTTTTTTTTTTTTACAATTTAAAAAACTTTGTTGATCTTTTTTCTTACTTTACTTTGAAGTCCCCCTGGGGGACTTTAACATGCGATGCTTTGATCTCTCCTGCAGTATGACGTAATGCTATAGCATTACGTCATACTGCTTTTTGACAGGCAGTCCATCAAGCCACCCTGTGTGGATGGCTTGATAGGCAGTCTGCTAAGGCAGCCCTGGGGCCATTCATTAGGCCCCCGGCTGCCATGACACCTGCACGGCTCCCCCGATCTCACAGCGGGGGGGGGGGTCGTGCGGGACCCCCAAACAGCGTTCGGGGGATTTAAATGCCGCTGTCAGAATTGACAGCGGCATTTAAAGGGTTAATAGGCGCGAACGGCCGAGCGCGGCTATTGCCCACGGGTGTCAGCTGTAATAAACAGCTGACGCCCGCGCTGTATGGAGGGAGATAGTGGCGCTACCTCCCTCCATACACGTCCTGCAACAGCAGGACGTAGTTTTACGATAGCGCCGTCACTAAGGGGTTAAAGCATGCGGGTTTATTTTCTAGACCTGTCGGTCTGGTAAACAGTTCGCAGCGTGCTCCATTTTGCCGCGGAGCCTGCAGGGATGGCTTTCATTGAAGTCAATGGAAGCCGTTTGATCTGTGGCACACCTGGATCTGTCACTCCGGGTGTGCTGCGGGTCCTGCGAGAAAGCAGAAGATTTAAAAAGAAAACTCCACTGCGCATGTGCGGGGGGCGTGCCGCCCATGGAACCCTGCCCGCCCGTGGACATGAGGCCTAAAGGTACCTTTACACTGGGCATTTATCACCCGAATAATCGCTGGAGATAGTCATCCTGTGTACACGCTGCCACCGACAGCACTGAGCAACACATCGCTCACTTGTCGGAGTCACTTGGTTTTAGCTCATCTAAAAACTACGCGACTATCGGCCTTATGCCCCCCCAACAGAGACAGTTTGTTGTAGAAGCCATTGCATTTATTCTTAATCACAACTATTTTTCATATAATGGAGAATTTTACAAACAGATCCGAGGGACGGCAATGGGCACGAAATGTGCGCCAAGTTTCGCCAACCTGTTCATGGGCATATTCGAAAGGGATAGATTTATAGACACCAGAATCGTCATGTACAAAAGGTACATTGACGATATTCTTATTATTTGGGATGGTGGTGTGGATTCGTTGAAGGAGTTCATTAAGGCCCTCAATTGTAACAATTGCAATTTGAGATTTACAGACACTATTGACAAACAGAAAGTAGTATTCCTAGATTTAGAGATTTCTGGAAAGGAACATAAGGTGACCACCAAAACGTTTTTTAAGAAAGTTGACACCAACAGTTACCTTGAGTTTTCAAGTTGCCATTTGAAGCAATGGAAAACTAATGTACCATATGGACAGTTAAAGAGGATACAGAGAAATTGCTCTGACCCGGTGGACTTTGAACAACAAGCACAGATTATCAAAAAACGTTTTGAGGAAAAGAGATACCCCAAAAGAGTTGTCGAGGGAGCATATAGAAGGGTGATCTCGGAAGTACAAATAAGGGATCCAAATAGGAACACCAAAAAAAGAAAAAACAACAAAAGTGGGAACGGAGATATGAATATCAATAGTAATAAAGATAAAGAGAACAATAAAGATATGAGATCAAAGACCGCCTTTATTACGAAATACAGCATCCATCATAATAGGATAAAGAGTATTATTCAAAAACATTGGGCTCTCCTTAAAAATGATCCCTTTTTGGGTAATAGTCTGAGTATACAACCAGTATGTATTTTTAGAAAAAATAAAACCTTTAAAAACCTCCTGGCACCATCTTGTCCGAAAAAAGAAAAGAGATTATATATGGAGGATAAACCTGACCTAAAAGGGAAAACAGGGGCTTTTAAGTGTGGTAAAAAACGGTGCAAAAGCTGTATACACATATCTCATGGCACTACAGAAATAAAAAGTAAGGATAATGAGAAAATACCTATAAAACAACATCTAACGTGTAGGTCCAGGTATGTCATATACCTACTTGAATGCCCCTGCGGCAAAAGGTATGTAGGAAGAACTACTAATTGTCTCAGTTCCAGAATTTCTCAACACAAGAGTAATATTAGAAAAGGTTTTATGAAACATAGTGTCTCCAGACACTATAGTATATCTCATAATTGTGACTCCTCATTGTTAAAAGTTACTCCATTGGAGAAAATATCTGTGAAATCAGTCAACTGTCTGAGGATAAAGGAGATGTTCTGGATTTTTAAATTGGGTTCACTTATTCCCCATGGTTTAAATGAAGTTCTAGAGAAATTTTAATAATTTTATTGAAAACAATATTATGAGACATTTTATGCCATAAGTGGGTGTATATTTATATATTTATGTATGTTTAATTCTATGTATGCATTCCTGGTATAAATATGTATATTTATGTGTACACATGTGTAATAGTCCCCTTCCATGTGTACATATATTCATTTTAACCTTGATGTTCTATAGGTTTAGCTATGCATCCATACAGGGTTTAAACATCCATGGACATAAGTTTCCCCTTTTCCCTGGTTAGGTGCAGCCCGGAGCATGTTTGTGGGGATATAAGATCTCCTTAGGATTACAGTTTGTTTATAAAAATCTTTTGTTTTGATTATATCAGAGTATGTGGCCTTCCACTGGCAGGAGCGGGCCACATAGAGATTTGTTTTTTATGTTTAGAACCCGTTTGTGACTAAGCACGGGTGATGTAACCATAGTAACCTATACACTTTAGGTGCGGTCACATGTCTGAGGACGTTAAAACGTCATTGCATCATACCTCCGGACGGAGTCCCGTGGGTTGGAAAGCCTACGTACATCCACCGGAAGGTAGTCATGACACTTTAGGCGTCATGACGTTCTACGTAGTGGCCGCAACCCGGAAGTCCTACGGACCGTGCCGGGCTGCAAGTCTCAGCGCGCTTTTCCACAAAGACACGCCAGAGGTAACAGATGAATGCACCAGGATTGGTCAGTGTTTTAATGTAAGTGTTTGATTTTACATATATATGGCTGTATGTGAGTGTTCATGTTTATGCTTGAGAAAGTCGCCATAGGGGCGACGAAACGCGTTGCATATCTGCATAATTTGCTATTGGCACTTTGTTTTTGCCACGGTTTTATTTATCTTTGAATAAATCTAGCAGGAATTTCCTGCATTTACATCTAAATATGAATGGTCCTTTAGAGCGCCTGAGATATTTTTGTACATCTTTCTACCTGTGTAAACAGTTGTTCATCTTTACGTTCATCCCATGTAAAGGTGCCTTAATCCTGCGACCACCACTATCTGAGCACCTTTTATCCGCACTTACTGTCTCTTTCCCCCTCCCTTGTAGACTGTAAGCCCTCGGGGGAAGAGTCCTCTCGCCTTTTGTATTATTTTGTAACACATTAAGGCCTCACGCACCCGGGCAGATTTGCATTGCGGAATCCAGAGCATGCGACTGCCTCCAGATTCCGCAGCAAATACCGTCCATAGCATGCTATGGAAAAGTGATTCTTCCTGCACACGAGTGTGGACAGCTTCCATTGAAGTCAATAGAAGCCGTCCGATCTGCGGCCCTTCCGTAATTGACATTGCGGAAGGGTCACGGATTCCGCCTCATTGCTAGTCGATAACGCGGGAAAAGCAGGAGTTTAAAGAGAAAAAAAAATAAAAGCAGGTACATGCACACGCCACTGCTGCCAGGGCCGGATCCCGCATGCAGAATCCGAGCCGCCCGTGTGCAAGAGGGCTTAGTTCACATTTATTGCTCCTGTTATGTTTCATGTTTGCTTTCATATGTATCAGACAGAGGATTCTCTAGACTGGATACATTGTAACAAACCATCAGCTGTATGAGCAGGGTACATAGGACAAGTTTCTGGTATGTAGAATGATCCTACACATTGACAGCAAACATGGATCTTAAAAAATTGGTGAGAAATTTGTTCATTGTACAAGGATTAGGCTTTATTGACAGAAATCAGGCTGTGTTACAATGTATCCTTTCTTCTGTGCCAATGAATATCAATGGAATTATTTATTGCCATGCCGTGCCATTTCTGGTGGCAACATCTTATTCATTTCGATGCGTGATATGAGGATCTCCCAGTGGTGGTATATAGACGACAACGAGAATAATAATTCTAACTGGTGGTATAAATTCCCCAAAAAATTACAAAAAACCTCCAACACGGCTTTCCGCATGTCATCAACTGACGTTGCGCATTTGTATAATCACTTTCAAACAGTTTGTTGCAGTATGGCGGCAATGTGATGTCCCTTAGGCCTTCAGTCAACGGACCTTTCTATCTGTGTGCTGTTTGTGTATTCCCGGACAGCACATGGATCCACTATAGCCGATGAGGCTCTTCACGCGAGCGTTCCACAGAGGTCCAAGTGAAAAATAATCCCTAAATGCCTTATTCTGGCCCGCGCATTGGACAGCATAGATGGGTGTGCGATGCAAGTTGCGCCTTGGATGCAACTTGCATGCGGCCGCCTGAATTCGGACTTAAGGGCGCCCACCCACTGGCGATTTTTTTTCCCTGCGAAATTCGCAGCATTTTTTTCTCTGCAGGGGTCTATGGGACTTGTAATGTTAAAATCGCGATTTTGCGGTAAATTGCGATTTTGCGCGATCGCGATTTTAACATTACAAGTCCCATAGACCCCTGCAGAGAAAAAAATGCTGCGAATTTCGCAGGGAAAAAAAATCGCCAGTGGGTGGGCGCCCTTAAGAGGAAGGTTTCTTCAGTGTCCACTCTTCGAGATTTTCTTTCCTGCTGCGGGCTGAACTTCTCACGCAGCTCTTTGAAGTGTTTAATCCTTTTATCCCTCACTGGCCCAGGAATTTCTAGACAATGAGTTGTGGAGAGCAGTGGCCAGAGATGAAAAGTACGGATGATGGGGAGGAATAGTGTGCAGAATAAATTTAAAGGCTTCAGTTGAAAAAAAAAAACTTTAATTAATTTTAGTTTTCCACTGATGTGTCGCTCAGGGCATGCTGGGAGTTGTAGTTGCCCAACAATTGAGAAAGTCAGGTTGCATTCCACTGCAATAGGATATAGCTGGGAGAGGGAGTGGGGGGGATTTCCTAGACTTTTAAGGGGGGGGGGGGGCAGCCACAGACAGAAATGACTGCTTCTTCTGCAAAATAAAAGCTTTTTTTTCTTTTCTTAAGGAGAACTGATGAATGTTAATAGGAGGGCGAGTCAGTAAATTGTAGAACTTATTGCAATCAGCTTTCAGAAAAGACAAGTACATTGACATAATCTCCCTGCTCTGCAATACACCTTGTCCATCTGTCAACAAGCTTTCGTATGACCTCATTAATAAATGAACTGCGAGCCATAAATGCACCGCTGTCTTCACCTCTATGTCAGACGTGGCTCTTCATCCTCTTAGGGCTTCTTTCAGGGGACCAAACAGGTGACAGGACCATAGGGAGTGTGCTTTAACCCCTCAAAGCAAAGTTTTTCCTGATAATGTTCCAATACCAGCCCTTGAGATTCTCAGAAAACCATAAGCATCAATTTTCCTGCTGATGCTTGACAATTCTTTCTTGATCGGCAATTGAGGAGGTTACAATTCCATACGCGGTTTACTCTCAGGCTCAAAAAACGAATCACTGCACGCTGCTCTTCCTTCATGCAAATCACAAGTGGGGCAGCCATTTTTTTCTTGCACTGCAGTCAAAAATTAACTTAAGTGACATCCCTCTTAATAAAATCAGCAGAAAGGGAAAAGAACAGGTGTGTGCAATGTTGTTGAAGTATAGGATGTATCCAGATCAGTGGTAAGGAGTTATCTTGTAATAGGTTGTGTGTTTCTGGGTCAAACAGACACCTTTGTCACGCCATTTACACACTGGATGACCTCATCAGGGTTAAATGGACCATATGGTTCATGTCAATTGCAAAGTACATTAATAAAAGGTCTATATATATATTAGGATACAGCCAGTTGTGAATAAATTACTTGAAACCACATAGTAATAAAAAACAATGGTAATGCAATACTAAAGGCATAACCTATACAGACAGCATGTAGCAATGAACCACCGTGATGTTAAAGCTGATGGACAAACTTGCTTTAACCCTTTGCAATCCAATTTTGGATTCAGGGTTTTCTAGGGGGCTTTGTCTTTCTGCCATTATACAATGGCACCATCTGCTGGCTAGAGCCAGTACTGCGGTATGTGACATGCTGGAGAGGCCCCCGACAACAGAGCGGCCAGTAATCTACAGTAAAAATACCCTGCCGGACGTCTTCCGACATCGGAGCTGTATTGCCTTCAATCAGAAGGCAATGTCTTTAGACGTCAGACAGTGGATTGAAAAGGGTTAAATGAAGAAAAGTGTCATAAAACAATCTTATTGTATTCATTCATATAACTTTTATTTATGCATTTTTACATTGTATACTTTTAAATTAAGTCTTTTAGGTTGTATACTATACGTTTTATGACTGACGTACTGAATGGTCCGAGCGACGTCCTCCAGTGCCAATTATTCCTGGGCTTCTTTCCTTTCAAATGTGTCTTGTGTGTACCAATGTGTAATCAGCCTGATGACGAAAGTGTCTGTTTAACATTGAAACGCATAGCCAAATAAAAGATAACTTGTTCCGACTGATCTGGATACACCCGAGGACTCCTTCACGTCTGCGTTAGGGTTTGGTTAGGGCTTTCCATCTCGCTGTTCGGTCTTTGGAGCAGGGAAATGGAATTAAAACTGAAATACATTGTTGTTTTTTTTTTTCATATTAACTTCAATGGGTTAAAAAAAAAAAATCGGAAAGCTTTGTTTTCTTCCGTTCTTTTAAGTTTTCCATTTTTTAAAAAATCTTTAATCGGTTTTTATTAAAGTTTTGCGATTATAAAATAAGCAGTAGCGCAAAGGTCCCGCGGGACCCTACAAATGTCTGAGAACGGTAACCGTAACATTTTCTTATGTCTTTTCAGAACATATTTTACACATTTCTCCATTTGGTTTTGTGATTCGGTAATTTTTACATTATATTGTTATAGGATGGGAGAAATCCCCGAGAACTTCTGAAATCAACAATTTTATCTTTCACATTGCCTGATCCATGATCGGCTTTACTGTAATTATTATAACTAGATTGGCCCGATGGTCGCTACGGTAACATAAAATGTTTCAGAAGTGGTGGTTGTGAACGTCTAAATCTGCTGGTTAGGTGATTATTTAGAGGGTCACTTTGTATTTGGAGTAGATATCTAATATAAAAAAGCCTACAGGTCTCTCTCTCACTGTCTATCTCTTTCTCTCATTGTTTGTTTGTCTCTCTCTGTCGGCCTCTCTCTCTATTTGTCTCTGTTTCTCTTTCATTGTCTTTCTCTCTCTCTCTCTCTGTATTTCTCTTTCTGTCTCGGTATCGCTGTCTCTCGTTCTCTTTCTGTCTCTCTCTCTATCACGCTCTCTCTCTATCTTTCTATTGCTCTCTCTGTCTGTCTCTCGCTCTCTCTATCCCTATTGCTCTCTCTCTATCGCTTTCTCTGGGTTTCTCTATCTTTCTATTGCTCTCTCTGTCTGTCTCTCGCTCTCTGTCTGTTTCTCTCTGTCTCTTTATTTGTCTCTCTATCGCTCTCTCAGTCTCTCTATCGCTCTATGTCTCTCTACACTCTCACTCTCTGCGTTTCTTTGTCTTTCAGAGCACCGGTGAGCGTGTGTGTCATCTAATGACACCAACATCATACACCAAAGGTACAGCAAAGGGGGCAAAGTGTGGGGCAAGGAAAGCATGGAGGCTTATTTCTATTAGACTAGAGAGATCAGTAAGCATCCATGTTAACATCCTGCAAGGAGGTACGACTATCTTAGTTCCAGATTTTAACATCTAGAACTAAACTAGTAGGTTTAGTATTATTAACTGAGAAACAGAATTTATCAGAAAGCAGATAAAAAAACAAAGAGCGAGGAGAGCGTGGGGGGGGGGGGGATAAAGAAATAATAAAAACAAACAAAAACCTTTATTTTTATAAAGAACATAAGAGACACATACCAGAGGATGGGACTGTGGGGTACCGTGACGTATCCCCACTGCCTTAGAATTAGTTTAACCAGGCCTGAAAATCAGCTGTGTTTCGAAACTCTAACCAAGGGGATCCATATTGCGATAAATTTCTCCGAGAAGCAAACTGAAAACTTTATTTTTTGGAAAACTATTCGAATAAATGTGGAAAAAATAGAAATATTTCTTTCAGTTTTAATTCCGTTTCTCTGCTCCAAAAAAGGAACAAAGAGATGGAAAGCCCCAAGGCAGATGGGCAGAGATTTGCACTGCACTTTTCGCCAATTGCTGGCATAAGTTATAGTAAAGGCTGCTTTCACATCTGCGGCGCGGTTCCATTTTCCTGCTCCGTTATGGGAGTAAAAAAGAGGAATTCTCTGGCTGAACGGATTTAACTTATAACGGAACACAACAGCGCTGAATGGACCCCCATTGGCTATAATGGGGTCCATTTGGTTTCGGCTCAGCTGCTGGCAATTTATCAGACAAAATCGTTCTGCACGCAGGACGTTTCCTTCCGATATTTTGTGCCGCATCTGCAACGGAACCTGCAAACAGCGAAGCCTAAATCTTTCTATGAGAGGCTCTAACCCTCCCACTAAACTCTACCCAATATAAGCAAAACCCCAAGTCTTTAATAAGTTCCAAGTATGGCGCACACCAAAATGTGCTTCTTTCTTATACCATAAAAGAGGCTTCATGCCTTTGATGAACTCTCTCCACTTCTTCCCCAGTTCCTACATCTCTGATTTTTAAAAAAAGTTTATTAGGAAGTTGCAGAACTTCTACAATGATGCGGCTTTATGTACAAGAGACCGGACAACAGCCCTTTCTTCCGTTAATATGGATAATGGTCACTGATGCTAAGGATCTGATTGGTTGTTAGAGCCCTGAAGCTTTTATATGTGACATTTTACCTCTCCCTCTGTTATTGGGGTGCTGGCTCCAGAACATCAAACCAGCACCGCCAGGGACTGTGACCCTCTGATAACATAGTGCTGATCATAGTTATAATGTAGAAGTGTCCAGGGACATTGCCACCCCTGTTCCCTGGTCCATTCATTATTGCACACTTCTATATTTCACCCTCCTCCTCCTTTTCTTATTAAGATGCTTGAAAAGCTCAGTGGGGGAGAATCTTGACACGATGAGCGTTGCTTCCATGGAGATCACATACTTGAAGGAGCTATGGCCGCAGTCCCTGCCCCAAACTAGACCGGTTCTTATACTCTCCACTGTGTCTGATATTCCCCGTTGTAGCCAATATTCTCCGCTGTATCTGCTGTTCCCACGGCACTTGATATTCTCCTTTGTGTCTGATATTCCCTGCTGTATCTGATATTCTCTGTCTCATCTGATGCTTTTCACCATATCTCATATTCTCTGCTGTATCTGATATTCTCCATTTTTTTAATATTCTTCACCAAATCTCATACTCTCCCCTGTATCTGATTTTGTCTGTCAAATTGGATATTTTCCACTGTATCCAGCATTTTCCTCTGTATCTGATATTCTTCACCACATCTCATATCTTTATTATCTAATATTCTCTCATATCTGATATTTTCCACTGTATCTGATGTTCTCTGTATCTTATTCTCCTCTGCATCTGATTTTCCCTACTCTATCTAAAATTCTGCATTGTATCTAGCATTTTTCGCTGTATCTAATATTCTCTGTTGTATCTTATATTGTTCTCCATATCTCCATATCCTCCCCTTGCATCCGATATGCTCTGTTGTGGTTCTGGGTGACTCCAGGAGCAAACATTTTGGAGGAGGAGGAGTATGGACCAGCAGACATTCAGGGGAGGATTCGCTGTGACACTGACTTAATATGCAAATGAAAAGTTGGAGTGATGCCTCTACAGCGCCACCTTTTGGCAGGTAGCATTCCTGCAAAGTCAATGTCAGACTTCATATGTAAAACTCTTCTTAAGCAGCAATTGCTCCAATGTAATTTCTCCCACAAACCAGTGCTTCTGCTTCCATGGCGAGCCTACAGAATAAATCTACTCTAGCTGTCCCCAATTGCTGGGAGAGAAGTGCAGGACGGTTGGGAGGTCACCAACGTCACATTGTGTATGTTAGATCAACGTCCTCAATGCTGTAGATTCAACTTTATACATACTTGAAGACTTGGGATTAATCCTCTCTTGTGGTAATGTACATACGAACCCTGAGAGTCAGAAGAATGCTCTCTGTTTTGTACACCAGCAGAATAGTGAGTGCAGCTCTGGAGTATAATATAGGCTGCAAGTATGTGTTTGGAGGACAGAGAGTTCTGTACGTGCTGAAAGCTTCACTAGTAGAGTGCTATCCTCTGTGCTAAACGCTAGAACACCCCAATATCGCCACTGCTGCCCTATCCCCTATCAGGGAGATAGATTGGGGGGGGGGGGGGGGGATTTCACTAGGTTCCAAATTACTTCCTATGTGTGTGACCTTCTTTCCATAGGATTCCCTGGGATATATGGCTGGCTAAGGGTTAAACACGAATTAACCAGTAAGATTCTGGATTTGGCAGCCATTGTCTGAGGGATTATGGGGAATAGAAGGCGCAAAGGATGCCACTGAGGGTTTTATTCATAGGACATAAGCCCTGAGGTCTGAAGCCACACAAAGCCTGAGAACGCTGCGACATGATGCTCCCTGAAAAATCCACATATACATTCCAGGGCTTAAAGAGAGACAAGTGAAGGGGATTTCTTGTACCCCGCTGGTACTGGATCTGACGGAGACCACCGAATCCCACGCTCTGAGCAGCAGGCTGCTCCCCCTCAGCTGCCTTTGTTGAGATGACGGTGGAGACTTAACATCAAGGAGACAATCATCTATCGAACTGACACTTCTGAAAATTTCTTCCACATCCGCCTCCACATACAGTCTATATACAATGTGTAGTAACTGCAGATGCATTGCATTGCGGAGGATATATTGCTTCCCAGTATGCTTGGTGCAAACACTACACCTTCCACAATGCACTACGGCGAAGCAGGACATGTGATGTATAAACTGGAATAAAAGAAATATCATCATAGACTGGAGAAAAAAATTGTACTACAATATTAAGCAGACCCCCTCCTCATGGATGGTAGGTGTGTAAGTGGCTGCTTAGCAGTATTTTGCACCTGTACCCCTCACCCCAAATAACATTCCAGCCTTGCATTCTGCCAGGAGTGGGTATTTGTCCCTGTACCTTTTTCTCAGTGGGTGTGGCCTTTTTCTGTCATGTGATGTATAAGGGACCATTCACACCTGCGGAATATTTAGCATGGGAATCTGTACATCTAATGTGCGGATTTTGGTGCAAAATTAAAATATAGCAGCATCCTGCCGACAATTGTGCATCAACATCCAGTTAGCAGTGCGGATATTGGTGCGGAATTTCGGGGCAGCATATTCTGCAATGCTGTTGAGGAATATTCCATCCTGTATGAAAGGTTCCTGAAGCTGGCCATACAGATTAGATCAAGGATGCTGAAAATGGACGGTTTAAACCAAAATGATCATTTGTTGAGTGATATTAAACAGTTTTCACCACTGGGTAAGACACTGTCATCGTCTGTAAGCATCTGAAATTTTCATTTGATAGATGGATCTTATGTTCTTAGAAAGTTTTTCTACCCCCATGGGTAATCTTCTTTTAGGCTTTTCCATGCTCAGGAAGTATCGCCTAAGCCCTTGCAGTGAAGACCTTTAGTAGGCAAGCCCATATGAGGTACGTACTTGTTTCAAATGCCTTGCTGTATCTCAGGCTGTATTACAGATAGAGTTTTGATTTTGGTCAAAACAAAAATCAATGCTCTATCTCTAATGTAACTGAAGATACAGCAAGTTCAAGTCAAAATAGAAAGTTGATGTGAGTTTTAGGTGCAAATATATGTTAACACATTAAATAAAATACATCTTCTGTTTGGCAAAGTTACGAGAAGGTAGACACATAAATAAAATGAATCGTATTATTTGTATAGCGCTAACTTATGCCGCAGCACTTTCAGGTACTTTTTTTTTACCTCCCACCAAGTTGGGTACTTATTTTACCGACCTCAGAAGGAAGAAAAAAGGCTGAGTCAACCTTGAGCCGGCTACCTGAACCAGGTGGGGATTGAACCCGCAACCTTCAGGTCGTGAGCAAGAGCTTAGGACTGCATTTTTTCTGCCATAACACTCTGCATTTGTCTTGATGGACAGCTTGCCTAGTGTGGTGCAAGCTGCAGGTTATCCGATTTAATTAAATACAGGGTGATTCCAAAAGAATGAGCAAATTTGGAGATTCTATTACAAACTACTGAAAACAGGAAGTCAGTCCGCACATCACTGAAAAGAGGACTGTTCAGTTTATTTTCTGCCACATCGCAGAGCTGGGTGTCTTGTTTAGTTTCATGGTCCCTGCAGTGTGTATCCACTCACTCGTATGCAACCAAATTGAACAAATTTTTGTAAATTTGCTTGTGACATGGCGGCTGTTTTTGGAATTGATGCTGGAATTCATTCAGCAATGCGGTGTGGCTGGAAATGACAACATAAAAAGCTTTGGACCTTTCTCTTTGTAGCGATATGCAGATTGTGTACCTCTCTTTT
The DNA here is from genome assembly GCF_035609145.1 of Eleutherodactylus coqui. Lineage (NCBI taxonomy): Eukaryota > Metazoa > Chordata > Amphibia > Anura > Eleutherodactylidae > Eleutherodactylus > Eleutherodactylus coqui. The sequence continues at coordinate 101,265,024 of NC_089849.1, forward strand.
GTAGTTTGTTAGTAGTTTCATCCCCAAATCTGCTCCTTCTGTTTGAACAGCTTCATGTGGAGGGCTTACAGCGCACTCATGTTTGAAGATGTGCAGGTCTTGTATTTTCTAGGTCACTTTTTTAAAGTTTCCAGATTTTTGGCTTCTCCAGTTCTGGTGATGTTATGAAGATGTGCACGTGCTGAGCTCCTGTTTTTAGGATGTATTGTGCCTCTAGTTTTCTGCTTAGGTCACACTCTTAGCCATTGTTTAATTGTTAAGCTTTTGAAAAAATTTCTGGTGCAAAATTGCAGGACATTGATTTATTTTGTAATTAAGACTAGAACGCCGGGTGCCGAGGGTTGTTTTGTGTTTTTCTCTCTTTCTCTTTCTCTTTCTTTCTCTCTCTCTCTCTCTCTCTCTCGGGAGGGGCCAAAACAGGCACGTCACAGCGGGGAGGAGCCAAAGACTGGGGCGAGGTCAAACACGATTTGATGCTCGTTCGAGTAACGAGCATCATCGAGTACACTAATACTTGAACGAGCAACAAGCTCTGCAGAGTATGTTCGCTCAACTTTAATTAAGATTTATTTGTGTATCAACAATTGTTCTGGCTACTGGAAGTGCAGGATGTCCAAGAACTCCGGCAGAAAAAGTAAAAGAAGGCTGCCAGAACCATCATTTTTCCTTCTCCTGTATGGACAATTTCAATAACTGGTCAGTTTAGACTGAAATTATATATATATATATATATGGCTGTGCCTGCAAAATGATTGTTCAACAGACGATCATTTGTTGACCCATCATCCTACATCTATTTTATTTGTACGAACACCATAAAGAAGTTTGTCGAGGACTAGAAAAAGGGGTCTCTGTTTTTTTTCCCCAGAAACAGCACCACGTCTATCCATGAGATGTGGCTGTTTCTACAACTCATCACCATTCAAGTTCCGATTACAGGGCAAAGGTGCAGTATCACAGGCAACCAGCAGAAGGCTGTGTGTCTTTTGGGCCAGAACTAGAATATACAGATACTGGGGGTAGCCTTTGGTGTCCTGAATATTATTGGGTGTTGCAATTGTTTTTGGTTCCATGAAAGAAATAATATTTGCGGAAGGTGAGCATAGCCTATATGATATACTAGCTGATATACCCGGCTTCGCCCGAGTTAATTTGGTACTGGTGTTTATCTGGTGTTCACACGGAAAATCTTATGAAGTCGTGGTTACTTTAGAGATACCGAGAAAAAAATACGTTCACCATTTTGCATGGTTCTTTGCGTTACCCAGGAAACACCATGTGGAGGTAACCATACAACGTTTCCTTTATGTAAAATTACATCAGGAAGTGAATTAGATTACGTACGTAAAATTTGGATCCTAATTCTTTTGCGCTTAGAATTGAATAATTGAGTTGGGACCCATTAACTTTTCCTATTTATGACACAATCAATGCCCGTGGCAAATTTCAAGTTTCTATGACATCAGGAAGTGAGAGAATTAGATTACGTACATAAAATTTGAACGCTAGTTCTTTTGCGCTAGAATTAAATAATCGAGTTGGGACCCATAAGCTTTTCCAATTTATGACATAATCTATGCTTGTTCCAAATTTCATGTTTCTACGACATCGGGAAGTTGGAGAATTAGTGGTGAGTCAGTCAGTCAGTCAGTCAGTGAGTGAGGGCTTTCGTCTATATATATATATATATATATACACACACACACACACGGTATTTCCCTGAAGATAAGACCCTGTCTTATATTAATTTTTGCCCCCCAAAAAGGAACTAGGTCTTATTATACTTACCTAGCAGGCTCGGTCCACGTCCCTCCCGCTGCTCTCCACAGCTCTGCGTGATTCCCATAGTCCTTGGCAGCTCATACAACATCACTTCCTGATTATGGGATTCATAAGTCCCACCTCCAGGAAGCGATGGCTCTGATTGGCTGAGCAGCGGTCGAAGAACCAATTAATGCAGGGCTGGATTAACCAATGTGATGCTGTGACTGCTTTTTTCCAGTGCTGCATTGATTGACTGAGCAGCGGTTGAAGAACCAATCAACAGGTATCCCATTGTAGAGGTAGGATTTATGAATTGTCTGAGCCACAGCCAATCACAGCCATCACATTGGTTCATCCAGTGCTTCCTGAAGGTGGTGACCAGGAGGTGATGTTGCACGAGCAGCTGAGGACTGCGGGAACTGTGCTGAACCTCTAGAGAGCAGCGGGAGGGACCTTAACGGAGCCTGTTTTTTTAATATAGTGTAGCTAGGGCTTATTTTGGGGGTAGGGGCTCCCTAAAAATTAGGTTAAGTCTTATTTTCAGGAAGACAGGGTATATATTCCTGTCTATAGTCTTCTTTTGTATTATGTTGATGTTCTGACTCTTCCCATCTGATTGATATTGGGGTGTATATATTTTGCCACTGCCTTGTGATGAAAGGCGAGTGTATATCCCATGCGACAGGGGCCAAAGTCACAAAACATTCATCCTAAATCTTTGCCCTGGGTGCTAAAAGATCCAGATACATTAATGTTGTAGATCAGGCTTATGTAAGATATTTTCATTAACTTCATCTCCAGTACAATAGTGGTGCCAGTTGGCTGGATGTGTAATAACAATGAAATCTAAGTAATGATTGTCTGATTGCTACACTTATTGGTCGCTGTTTACACCCCCTTCACCAGAAGCGGCAGCACAATCTTGAGGCATCTACATTGTTCTAGCTTGTGAAAAAGCCTTCTTGATGGTTTGAATGCTTTTCATTCTACATACAAGTAGAAGGTTATATTATTAGATCTTGCTCTATTGCACGGCGTATGACACGATCTGTCTTCAGCTGATATTATCAAAGAAGCTACCGGCACAAAAGTGTTTAATTCACGGTAACTTCTTGCAGGCAACGTAGAATTCATCCATTCATCCCACTTTCTGCAACTTGCAATTTCATTTAAAAAAGTGTAGAAGTTCCTTTGATATGAAACTATAAAGAAGCAGAACTCCCTAATGGCGAAATTTAAAAGAAGTGACCTTTCTGTTGGAAATATCAAAGTCTGGAAAAGAGTCATCTTTTAACAGGCAGTGACCTAGTCGGCTCAGCCCCCCCTCCCGGTAATATCTGATGTTTGCTTCCCTGTCTGTCTTAGCGCAGGTTCGGCTGCTGTCGGCACAACTGAAGTCTTTACTTGCACTCGATCAATAATAGGCAAAATCCATTAGAACAAGTGGAAGGAAGCTCCTGCTGGGGGAAGCGGATACTTGGACCTGCAGAGTGTATAGGCCTGCCGTATCCGACATACAAGGAGTGATACTTGTTGTGCCGCAACAGGGGGAACAGAGATTATAGTCATACCCCCAGACCCATTAATAGTAGAATGAATGGTAAGGCACCCCAGTACAGATGATGCATGGGGCACAGACTTCCAGTTACACATCTGGGTGCCGGGTACGGAAGGGAGAGACAGAGGTTCTCCGAATGTAATAATGTGTCCTATAACTATCTCTAAACCCTTTCCAATCCACTGTCTGATGTCCAAAGACATTCTGATTGAAGGCTGTACAGCTCGGATGTCGGAAGACGTCCGGCAGGGTATTCTTACTGTATATTACTGGCCGCTCTGTTGTCAGGGGCCTCTCCAGCATGTCCCATACCGCAGTACTAGCTCTAGCCAGCAGATGGCACCATTGTATAATGGCAGAAAAAGATAGCCCCCTAGGAACCCCTGAATCCAAAATTGGATTGCAAAGGGTTAAGGTGCCTTTACGCAGAACGATTAACGGTAAGAAAAAAGTTGAATTTGAACGATAATCGTTAAGTGCAAACAAGGCCAACGATGGAGCGATGAACGATAATTTGTTCACGTGTTGTGCTTTGTTCATTTCATGCAAGAATGAAAATCATGGTCGGCTCGTTTGCTAATTGTTTAGTTTAAAAACCAATCACTCAGTCGTTCTCATTCACAGCAAACTGAACCGCCCTGTTAAAAAAAAAAAGATTTATCTATGTGTTTAAATTGACCCCCCGAGCAAACTGTGGAATTGTTTGCTCATGTGCTGGGGCAAACAGTTATCACTACATGTAAATGTACCCTTACACAAGCACAGAACCAAAGACAAGACATATGGGGTACATCAATAAGGTACTGGTGCATCTGGTCTCCACCGGAACTGTGGGTGGAGTAATGGGTTTGTCCTGGTGGAGTTATAGTGAACGCCCACAGCTGCCGACCAGCTACCTCACATTCCTCCCCAGAGGCAGGGTGAGACCTCTACCCATTGTTCTGACATGTAGGCTCCCCGCTGGGCTGCTCTATGCACTGCTAGCCTGGTTGTTGCTAGCAGGACAGTGCCATGTATCTCCCCTCCGGACCCCGCTGTCACTTTAGCCTCTGGTCATCTCCCCTCCTGTCAGTGTCCATGGGTCCAGTGCTATAATTCCCCCCCTCCACACCATCCCATCGCCGCCACTGTAACATCATCTCCCCTGGCGGCTCCTGTCATTGTGCTGTCCCCCACTGTGAGTCTCCCCCATGGCCTTCTATCAGCGCTGCAATCTCTCTCCAGCCCTCTTGGGAACCTGTCACTGGTCCCTGGCGCTCTGCATTCTTATCTCCGTGGACCAGCACTGTCTGTTTCCCGGTGTCACTCTCCCGGCCAGCCTCCCATCAGCACAGGTATCTCTCATGCCCTCTGCCGGCATGGCTTAAGCCGGGCCCGCTGTCTCTCCCCGCCACTCGCCATGCGCTCCAGCTGAACAGAGTCTTCGCCAGAGTCCGACAGGACAGCACTGGAGGGGGTGGTGAGCACATACCTAACCCTAAGGGGGGTGGTGATCACATCCCTAACGCTAAGCCTAAGGGGGGTGGTGAGCACATCCCTAACGCTAACCCTAAGGCGGGGTGGGGCGTTAGTGAGGAAATCATTAACACTAACCCTAAGGGGGTGGTGAGCACATCCCTAACACTAACCCTAACTGTAAGGTGGGGGCATCAGTGAGGACATCCCTAACACTAACCCTAACCTGGGGGGCATTATGTGCGTGTTCCCTGTCACTCTGGCCGGCCAACCCGTCTCTACCCCTAGTTCCGGTGGAGGCAAGATGCACCAGTACCCACCAATAATTGGAGGAAATGTAAGAATGACTGCCATTCTTACATATACCCGTTTATCCCCCCCAGTATAACACACAAAAGCTGCTTCACACAAAGTCACACAAGATTGTAACTCTCCTCTTCTGAAATACTCCATGCTGCTGGGGCCCTGCTCCTTCGGCCATATACCTCTGTCTGTTACCTCCCACAAGATCAGTGCACTCCACTGCTGAAATACTCTGTGCTGCCAGGGAGACCCAACGCCTTCCACCGTGTACTTGGGACGTCCCACAAGATTGGCACACTCCTCTCCTGAAATACTCTGCACTGATGGGCACATTGCCTTTCCTTGCAGCCCCCATAATAATTATTCCTTCATAAAAGCAGCTTTAGAAAGGATTGTTTATACTGGCGCATTGTAACAAACCCTCAGCTGCGCGTAGGGCTGTACAAGAAGGTTTCCATTCACTGACAGCAAGCATGGATCTTAGAAATGTCGAGGAACCAAAACGAACTACTCGAAAATTGCAGGACTTTTCAGGACAACGCTTTATATACAGGAGATTGGAATAGCCTTAATTTTACCCATTACACATCAGTGCAGGGATCGTGCGGGGTCAGAATGGAGTGTAAGCTCATGTGCTTGGGGAAGGGAGACACTTAGGGTGGAGGATGTCTAATGGTGTGAAGGAGAAGGGACATTTTCACACGGACAGGTATGTTTGATGGAAGCAGGGGACATTTACAGGGATGGTATGTGCAATAGGTCTGATGGAGAGGTGGGGTATATGTAAATGGTTGGAGGGTATATGTACATGTGTGATGGGGTATACGTACATGGTTTGGGATGCATGATGGGGAAGAGATGATCATGCTGATCAGTATGTATGATTGAGGAGGGGTATGCTTATGTGGACGGGTATGTGTGATGAGGGTACAGCATGTTCACTTGGATGGGTATTTTTGATATATGCAAGCTCTTCTACAGCGCTACACCTTCCTATTGTACATCCCCCCCACCTCTATCACCTATCTCTGCTCTATGTTCTGCCAATGATCCAAAAGACTAACCTCCTCAATAATCCAAACCTCCCACTCCCTTCCCCAAAGTTGATTTGTGCTGCATCATCCCTCTAGAATCGGCTACCCTGAACAGATTCATTCCCATTCAGTTTGAAGCATGGCCTAAAAACATTCGTCAGCTCTACTAAAAATCTCTAATTTGACGCTGTGATATAGGGTGACCCAAAAATTGTCACCCATCTTGGCATGTCGGTATATCACCATTCAGGTTACAGGGAGAGCTGGGTGGACAGACAGCTGTCTATTCCACAGAAATCATCTACACCCCCCCCCCATCCCGCCTCCTATTCTCTTGGAAGTGTTAATGTCCCCGGGGCTGGAAGAGCAAATGTCCTTCTCAAACAAATAAGGGTCAGTAATGAGAATATGCTGATTTGTATATGGCCCTGGCTCTCTTTTGAAAGCAAGAGACGCAAGCAGACAAATTGGGGCACCAAAGATAGATCATATGGAAAATCCATAATGGGGTTTATGGATCACTGAAAGGTCCCAGCGATATGCAGCATGGCAGCCATGATTTTCCCATGGGAGCACCTCCTGGGGAAATATGGCTGAAAAATTACATTGGGTTTCCATCAAAGTGGGCTATACATTCATTCAACACACCCCTCTGTGATGTCGAAAGGAGACTGAAAGGAGGTGTAGTCTGAGGAGACCCTAAAGCAGAGGGATTCCCTTTCCCATGTGTTAGACCTCGGAGACTCGGTTCAGCGATGGGCTGCCCGTTGTTCCCGTGACTCTGCACTACCAGACCGATCTCCAGCCTGGTATCTTTCTGCTATTTTATCTCTGTTTATTTTTGGTACTGTTTGTGTGTGTGTGCCTGTATACCCTCATACTACGGTGTAACAACCTGTTTTGTATATCCCTTGTGTTTGTGTAAATCTGTTAGTTCAGCCTTGTCCTTTTTAAAATGATCCGTACTCTGAAGAGATTGTGGTGGTTATTCAATCTGGTGTCCGGCTCGCCTGAGCACCAGCTGGTGGTGGCAGCGTGTGTGCGAGCGTCATTGTAGAGTGCTGGAGTGCTCTAGACCGGATCAGGGGGTGATTTGTGCTTTGGGTCTGCATGCGGCAGGACCCCATGAAAGCTGGTTACAAATCCACCTGTAGTCTGGCGACTTCACACTTGCAATCCCGCTAGAGCGATCGGACTCATATTGGACGCACTGGTTGGAGCGATTGTCTCTCCGTGACAGGCGCCTTTTCTTTTGTCTCCCACCTTCAATCCTTACGGTACATTTCTCCATATCTGATCCCTTCATTGCACAGTATTCCCCACAATTCTTGCCCCTGAATGCACTTTATATGTGATACAGATATATCTGCTGGTGATCCGCTCATCCAGCTTTATACATACTACCCTAATTAGTACAAAAGATGGCTGGAGCACCCTACAGAACAGACACTGTAACCTCCTGGGTCTCCCCTTTTCCCACAGATTGTAAGCAGGGTCCTCACTCCTCATTTGAATTAGTAATTGGTGGTCGGGCATGGTGATGGGTACGTTCTGTTGGGTATGTGTGGTGACAATGGGCACATTCAAAGGAGTATTTGAAATGAAAATGATGAGAAACAGAGAAGTTATAAAATAAAAATTTAATGCACATTAAATATAAAAAAAGTGCTGACATGATGCGATGGGGAGGGGAGGGTGCAGCCCGCCACCAATAAATACAAATTCTGATTGGCACATGCATTTTATTTATAAGGTCTGTATAGCGCTCACTGCGTGCCGGACAGAGTCCATTCTCTGCCATCGCCTCTGGTGCGCGATTCATAACCTGCAAGCAGGAGAAAGACAGCCGCCATTACTCCACATCATTACCATCACATTCCCCACTTGCCCAGGGTGATCGCTATCGCACTTTGTGCAGATGAGGTAAGCCGCTTTCACACGGAACGATTATCGATCAAAACATTGCTGGATCATTCGAATTTTAAACCTAATCACTCAGTGTGAACATGTTTTACATGGGACGTCCGTCAAGCACCCGATAATCATCCCAGCTATTATTTCATGCTTTCACACAGGAGTGATGATCGTTCTGTGAATGGAGGTGGAGAAGCCCGGAGATCACTTCAGGCACAGTAAACAGGCAGTTGGGCATAGATGAACGACTGCCTGTTTACACAGATCATCGTTTGAGTCTTCAGCCTGCACAAACTGAATAACAAACAAATCATCGTTCATTCGCGGGCAGCGTTGACATTGAACGATAATTGTTTAGAATCGCACGATCCAGTGAGATTCTGAACCGTAATCGTCCAGTGTAAAAGGGCCCTACGCATCACGGGCGATCACACTATGTGGAGCCAAGATAATGGATCCCCTTACCGTTTACTCTGATGGAGAGTGAGGTCCTCTTGTAGCACCTGCACCCTTTTCTGGAGGAAGTTCACCTGTAATGAGGGAAGGAATGGAAAAGTGCATTACGAAACAGATAACATCTGACTGTGGAGGAGAAATGCAGACAACACTTGGAAAAGAGAAGCCACACACGGAAGAGAAAACACACACACACGGAAGAGAAAACACACACACACGGAAGAGAAAAAACACACACACGGAAAAGAAAAAACACACACACGGAGGAGAAAACACACACACACGGAAGAGAAAACACACACACACGGAAGAGAAAACACACACACAAGGAGGAGAAAACACACACACAAGGAAGAGAAAACACACACACAAGGAAGAGAAAACACACACACAAGGAAGAGAAAACACACACACAAGGAAGAGAAAACACACACACAAGGAAGAGAAAAAACACACACAAGGAAGAGAAAAAACACACACAAGGAAGAGAAAAAACACACACAAGGAAGAAAACACACACACAAGGAAGAAAACACACACACAAGGAAGAAAACACACACACAAGGAAGAAAACACACACACAAGGAAGAAAACACACACACAAGGAAGAAAACACACACACAAGGAAGAGAAAAAACACACACAAGGAAGAAAAAACACACACAAGGAAGAAAAAACACACACAAGGAAGAAAAAACACACACAAGGAAGAAAAAACACACACAAGGAAGAGAAAACACACACAAGGCCAACATCTCGAAAGTAATTTGGAACCTCCACCTTTAACCAGATCCTAAAAGGGTCCAACTGGTTAAAGGGCTTTTACATAGAGAAGAGAACTGGGAGGAGTCAGGATACATATAGCATTATAGGGGTTATGGGCAGGATTGCCAGCAATCTGTAAATTCCTGAACAGTCCATAAAAATAGGGCACTTTTCTCCACTTTCTGTGATGTGTTGGTGATTTTTTAAAGTAATTATCATATTACAGCTTGTAATATGATAATTACTTGCTATGTCTTCCTATCAGCTATCTGGGCTGGAAATATATCACCTATCTTTACATGGCATTAGGGTTTGTCAATATGTCCATAAAATGTTGGCTGTCTGCGATTTGTTTTATAAGTTGTCCAGAAACTATTAGGTTGGCAGCCCTGGTTATAGACCGTTCCACTGTCCGTTCACAGCTGAAAATCACCCAGCACTCCCTGCTTTTTCAGTATCTGCACAGAGCTTGCTCTGGACGAAAAACTAACCACCTATCTGCATTAGAGGAGCGCAGCTAAGCTGTTTGGGGGTGGGTGAACAGGGGTCTATGCCCAAGCTTGCAGTTTCCAATACCAACCAGCAGAATTAGTAAGTGTATAATATAATCAATAGTGCACAGTGGTGCTCAGGGTGACAGGAGGTCTAAAAAAAAAAAAAAAAAAGAAAAATCCCAACTTCTAGAATATTTTTGTGAGTTTGGTAGTGACTTTCTATCTCATACAGAAACCTTGAAAATGGCTATGATGTGCAAGATTACTGCGATGTATGGGCGACCAGATGTGGCAGCGGAGCCTAGCCTTATACTTGGGTGAGAGGCAGAACCAGTCTGATCACATGATCCATCGTTACCTGTGATTTCAGAGAGGTTATCGTGTCCTCTAGTTCATGGCGCACGGACGCTGGCATCAGTCCCCGCATCTTCAGTTCGTATTCCTGCCGGATGTGAGTGATCTGTGGGAGAAGATGATGGATAGGTGAGTCAGGGTAGCATGAAAGTTGAGTGGCAGTCAACATAGTGAACATTGCTGCATCAATAGGGGCAGTTACCCAGCTTTTCCAGACCCCTGCATGGTGAATCTTATTATCTAACATAGTGACACTGGTTGAGACTTCTCACTGCACCCACCAAACTATTGAAATGGATTCAATTATTGAAATGTGACATTTAGTACATGAAATACAACCGCCACCTGTGGACCCATGTAACCTCTGGGAAAGGGGCAGAGCGAGGCCAGATGGATAGCGGCCATATTTCTGTTTGGGGACTAAATGGCACGATGCAGCATGAGCAGATTCACCCCATTACTTCAGCAGGTATTATGTCCCACAGGGGTGCAGAAGGTGGAGGCATCTCATCTGGTCAGCAGGAGTCTGAGCCCCAATATACAGGCGGTGGTGGGTGCAGGCCCTGGGATTACTATTACCAGCAGTAGGGCACTTTGGCGATGTGGACTCCGCACCACATTTCCTCTGTATGAACATAACCTCTTCGGTGGGACAATATGGGTGTGTGAGGGATGGGGGCATCGTCAAACAGGTGACAACGCTGCAGGATAAACTAGGTGACGAATCCCAACAGTGCAGGGTAATATGGGAGAACACGGGACATAAAAGTAGGATGATGAATCCATATAACCGGTAAGAACGCTGCAGTGCTATTCGTGAATCAAGGTCCGGATGACCAGAGTTGTGTGACGTCACCAGATCAGCTAGGTGAACACCCCGTGGTGGGAGATTTGGGGCACTGGAGTTGATCTAGGTGACAAATTATAGAAACTTGCCCCTTATGTAAGGGATCACGCAGTGAGCAGTTTTCCTGGGGCAGATGGGCGCTGTGCGATGGGTTCACAAGAACGTTGTAGCGCCCACTGCAGGATAACGGTACAAGTGACCTCAAACAGTTTTATTTTCCAATTGTGATAACAGGTATGAAAAAAAGAAAACTAGCAAACGACAACCCTGTGCCCCGCCACCTTTAACTACACATGAATGGTTCCCGACATAGGGTAGGCCCAACACTAGTAAGACAGTCCAAATAACCTGATGATGTCGCCCGCTCCCTTCTCTAGGCCGGGGATGCGCCCAGTCGGACTGAGGTGCAGCCTATAAAATACCTGAGCCCTAATAGAATCAGACATCCCAAAACCAACCAAGACTGTCTGGATGGAGTGGGAGCTATTCCTTCACTCCTCACGCAAACAACCAGGCCCTGCGGTGAACGAAATTCTGCTTGCTTTAGCACAGGGGTGCACAACCTTTTCTGGTCACATTGCCATGATGAACCACTGCCAAGGGCTGCAAGGGTATTCCCAGCTGAGACACAAGTATATGCCATAATAAATCAAAGTTCCTCTTCCAGGACCCCCACCTATTGGACATGAAGCCTGAAGTGGAGAGGAACCCGGCTCCATTTTTGGAAATTATCTGAGCCCTTTTCATCCAGAACAAGGACCGAGTATTTTCTTCCGTAAAGATGGCTTCAGCTGCGGCAGAAAAATTCTCAGATATCCTCAAAGTGGAAATGGCTGACGGTGAAGCTAGCGCCCTCGCTATGACCAGTAAAGCCTTATCCCGCTGCTCGGAAGTTACATAGATCTACGGCTGCAGGACTGATGAAGGTCGCAGATAGCGCCCTCCCCTATAGAGGTCAATGGAGACATTAGTGGGACCGCCACGGTCCTCATTCACTTCAGTTACAAGTAAAGTGTTCTTACAGATGCGTCTTGTGTAAGTGAAACAGTCAAGTGATGTCGGGCGACACAAAGAACATTCTGTGAATGAGGCCCAGAACTTATCCTAAAGATGAGGCACTATAAGCGCACGGAGGATATAATGGAGGAGCCGCGGTAAAACAATCTCTAAGTAAATACGGATTCTTTACTCATCTGTGACCCAGGAGGAGGGCGCATGACATAATAGCAGAATTGTGTGTGCAGCTCTGGGTGTAATTGGAGTATAATACAGGATAAGGGTGTATGCACACGGGCGAGTGTCGTATCTGATATCGCACTCATAAACCTGTGATTGTGATGCATTTTGTGAGAAAAACACACTGCATCGCTGGACGCACGTTCTTCCCGCTCATGAAAATCACAGGTTTTTTCAATGGTAAATCGCATTCCCATATAAGTGCGCTGTGACTGTTTTCAGGCCGCCGCAGGAAAAACACGGGTGATTCTTAAAGAATCACCCCAAATTAGGACATCATTAGTCCGAGAGAAAAATCATTCATGTGAATAAACAGATTTCAATGAAGGTGTTCTTTTCCCGTGCGCGTTCCATCTATATCGCAATCAGACGGAACTCGCGCGTGAAAACCGCCTGGGTGAATATACCCTGAAAAAGCCGAATAGCGACTGCAGCGTTGGATGTACTCGGTATATAACACCACGACTGCAGCTCTGCTGTGACTCGCAGTGTTAGGCTCCCGTCTTGCGGCGTGTAGAGTCCCGTGACGCTCTAGGATATACTCAGCGCAGTCCTGATTCCGTCAACGAGGGCCGAGTGGTGTCTCTTTTCTATAATTACAGGTACAATCCAGAGAAAATCCGATATTTTCTGTTATTGTCACCGTCTATCTCTGGGTGGCAGGAGCTAATCTTAAGACTTTGTGAAATTGCTTTGCTGCTGGTGCGGTTATGTGTCAGACGCCTGCAGGCAAATAATTACAAAAACACTGAAAAACGGAACATTTTCCAGCAAGAGCTATGGAGGGTGCGGCGAAAGGAGGGGGATGAGGTGTCAGCTGGGGGACTGAAGATAGATGAAGGTGAAACCATCAAAAATGACACAATGTGTTTATGTACTGCGCCATACGTATCATTACGCCATTTTTTTAATGCCATGATCCGGCGTGTCCATATGCTGTGCTAGACCCGGCTTGTAGGAGTCCGCCTTCATGTAGGAAGTCAGGGCCTTTTACACAGCCCAATGATTTGGCAAGGACATTCCTGGGAACGCTCATTTGTCCGTTCATCGGGTCAAATAAGTGTGCCGCCAATCACTCCGCAAATGAGCAAATGTGGCACAAAGAATATCATTGTGGCTGGCAGCTCATCAACAAGGTGCGGTCCATAATGATGAAACACTGTGGGGACGAGCCGTCATATGCCCGCTATCAGGATCTGAATCAGCCTGCGCAAAACCCGTAGATGAGCGCAGAGCTTGTTGATTGGTGCTGGTCTGACGGAGTGAATCGCTCTGTGTAAAACTGACTATTCTCGGGTCAGTCTATAGACTTACCAGGTGAGTCTATGGTCAGGGCATGTTCCCTTCTAACAGGTTGCACAAGATTACAAAACTATGGCTGTTGTATTCCAAACAGCACCACATCTCTCTGCAGGTTGTATCTGGTACTGCAGCTCAGCCTTACTGGACTGAATGGGATTGAGTTGCAAAGTCACATATAACTTATAGACAGGTGTGGTCCTGTTTTCATAGAAAGCATACTATGTTAGACTTTTGTCCATCTAGTTCAGCCTGCCCCCCCCCCTGTTGATCCAGAGGAAGGCAGAAACAACAAGTTAGAAGCCAATTAGCTCCCTAGGGGGGAAAAATTCCTTCCTGACTCCATAATGGCAGTCAGAATAATCCCTGGATCAATGTTTTGAAAGTCCCTACCCGACTCCAAGACCCAGATCAACAACCCCAATGGTTTTTTATGTTACCATATTTTTTAACCCTCTAAAACCCCTTTAAAAGCTCAGGATGATCAAGGGGATTTTAATAATAATGACTTTTTCTTAAAATAGGCCATCAATATCGGGTCGCGGGGGGCAGACTCCAGTCAGTCCTGTCGATCAGGTGTATGAAGACGTATTGCAGACCAGTCCCTTCCATTTAAAGGGGCTTATGTAGCGAAAGGCCATGTGACGTCTTATGCCGAAGAACAGGTCATAGCGCTTGCCTGAGCACTGATCCGTGGGGGTGTCGGGAGTTAGCCCCTCACCGGCTTGATATTGATAACATATTCTGATAATAGGTCATTAATAACTGAAGTGTACCAACATTTTCAGAGTAAGCTGCTGTGTACATGAGCAACGCAGATGGAGAACACGACTATTTCTGGTCATTTTAGGATTTGTAACCTGCATTTCCACCAGGTTCCCCTTCTGCAGAGTCCATATGGCTACTTTTACATGGACCAACTTCTCGTTCGCACAAGCCAACCGTGACAACGTCATCAGGCAGCTAAATCGTTCGCTTGTAAATCATTCCCATTCACCAACAACTGAACGATCGCTGTTTACAGTGTAACGAGCCAACAATGATTGTTTGTATACAACGCAGCGGTTTACCGGAGTGTAGAGCTGCGTATCACCGCGATTGTGATTGCGTATGCTTGTGCATGGTCTCATGGACGCGGTCATGCACCAGCTTCTTCTTTTACTTTCCTAGCAACATGCGTAGAAAAGGCCGCACATACACAATGTAAATGCGTATGTACAGCGTTCATAGAGAACAGGGCTCTATCGCGTGTAATACGCGGTAAAATAGAACATGCTGTGTTCTTTTATACACAAGTGGGAACGGATCAATGAATATCAATGTACTTTCACTGACTCCATTCACAGTGTATTGTGAGTATATTGCATGCATAATATGCAATTAAATTACGCTCCTGTGGGCCTGCCCTTACTGCGATATCAACTTTAGGCCGCCTGCACACGGGCGGAAATCCCGCGGCAGGATTATCCGCAGGATTTCCGCCACTGAAAGCCTGCATAGGAAGGAGTGCATTACAATACGCACTCCTATGCAGATGGCAGCGGTTTTGTCGCGCGGCAAACAAACCGCGGCATGTCCTATTTCTGTGCGGGGCTCGCAGAGCCTCGCACAGAAATGTCACTCACCCGGCCGCAGGCTCCGGTCTGCGCATGCGCTGGCTGATTGGCAGCCGGCACATGAAAGAGTCGGGGCCGCCGGGCGTGGGTGAGTACGCGCTCCTCCCTGCAGGCGCTGGGGTCGGGTCCCGCGGCGAGAATTCTCGCTGCCGGATCCGACCCGCTCGTCTGCAGGCGGCCTTAGGGTTTTTAAAATTTTTTTACTACTTTAACACAAAAAAACAACACTTTTTTTAAAAGAAAAACAATAGAATCAGCAGCGCCGCATTCTAAGACACACAGCATTTTTATTGTTTTTTTTGGGAAGTGAAGCAAAGAAACAGAACAATTCCGGCGTTACCTATAAAACTATTTTACGGTGTTTATCAAGCGAAATAAATAGCTAAATATTTCCATTGCTCGGACCATTATGAATCCGCGTGGTATTACCTATTATTACATGTTGGCTTTAAAGAAAAAAAATTTTAACAATTCGTATTTTATCCATTTAAAAAAGTTTTTTTTGTGAGGAAACCTGCGTGTGTGTGTGTGTGTGTATATATATATATATTTATTTATTTATTTTTTTAAACTCGTTTTATTGAACAGTATGTATTTTGTACAATACATGAATAAATAACTTTGAATACATCATAGGCTCTTTGTGATCATGTAATCAAAACTCGAGTATGTTACATTGACATATGCAATTATTGAATACCGTGCATCATAACATTTTCTCATGGTATCAGTGGAGGGCGGTAACATTCGTTCATTCTACTGAGCATTCCCAGGTATAGTTGCTCTCAACAGGCTTTGTAATCGGTCTTGTGTGAATACTGTATACGTTGATCCGCACCATCTTTCCCAAACCTTATTACATTTTTCAGGGCATTTTCTATTTTTGTAAACTATTTTTTCGTATGGCAAAATGGCGTTAATAATATTCTGCCATTCCGAGAGTGTCGGAGGGCGTCTGTCCATCCATCGTAGGGCTATTGTTTTGTGGGCATAGAATAGTACTTTGGTGAGGAATATCCTGTCATGATATTGCCATTGTTCTTCATCTAGAAGTCCTAATAGGCACACTGCTGGATTGTGTGGTACTGGTATACCCATCAATTGGGTTAGGAATTCTGTGACCTCTCCCCAGTACGTATAGATATCTGGGCAGCTCCATATTAGGTGGTTAAAATTTGCGTTAGGTGCTCTGCACCGATGGCATTGGTTAGTGGGTGTCCTATTCATTCTATATAGTCTGGTTGGTGTTAGGTAGCATTGGTGTAGAATATATAATTGTGTTAGTTTATTATTTGCAGCCGGTGATACCGTGGTGTATGTGGACATTGCAGACTCCCAGTCCTCACTAGTGAGAGTGGGAATAAGCTCTCTCCATTTCTCCATCACCGCCATCGGCGTGTCAGGGATCTTAGAGTGTAATAGGTGTGTGTACAACCCCAATATTAGGCCTTTGGGTCCTTGGGTATGAAGTATGCCTATTAATGGATATTGTGAGAAAGATCCTGCGTATATTTTTTAAAACTGGATTTAAAAAAAAAAAATTAAACTTTATTGAACTTATTTTGCCACTATTATTTCATCCCTCTAAAGGACCTGAAGAGGTGATCATTTGATTGTTTGGATGGTGCATTGGATTGCTTATGTAAAGCATTCTTCCAAGCCTATGACATCAGCCTTTTAGACTTTGCTGGAGGCGGGGTCTAATTGGCAGAGTTACATAGCGGACATGGAGGCCTTTGGCAGGCCTGCAGCTGCCATGGGAACCCATTGGTGCCTTGCGCTAACATTGCTGAGTGCCACCCAACAGAAGGAGCCCCTTCCCCTGTTTTTCTTCTTACATACTGAAGTTCCTATTGATTGCTGCATTAAGGGGTTAAACTGCCATGCTATGAGGTTTCTCAGTTCCTGGCAGTTGCAAGAGAAACCTGGCTGTCAGTAGTCAGCCAAGCCACCGCCTTAAAAAGATACATGTGCAGGTATAAAGCCCATTAGTGACCGCTGTAAAAAGGCGTATTTGCGGTCACTAAGGGGGTCAAGGGCCTGTTCCGACAGGTGAGGTTATCGTCCATGAATCCTGGTGGTCCGTGTGAAAAGAATCGCTGCATGTTCTATTCTCGCTCATTCTCATGGACAGAGTATAGCATTCAGTATATACATCGGACACCATACAGACTGCATCTGCGTGTTGGCCGATGTTTCTCGAGTCCTAATACTTCGACCATGGCGGTCTGAATAAGCCCTAAAGACAGGAAAGTTTGACGTTAGATTGCTGGGGGCTCCCCCAACACCAAAATCCCCCTCTCCCCACTAACAGATCAGGGAAGCCGTATGGAGAGGCTGCGAGTGTGCTTGACCGGCCCTCCATACATCCCCATTGCCGAGTGCTCTACTCTTCCCCTATCTAGAATCTATAAGAAGGGGTGCACAACCAAGTCCAAGTGCCACCCTGTGAGAGCAACAATAAAGCCTTCGCCCCTTGGCACCCCATGCCGTACATGTACATCATGGGAGGGAAATGATACAGATAGCACAGGTCAATAGCTGAGTCAGCACCATCCGCCACGCTAGCGGGCTTTAAATGACGGCCGGGGTTACAGAACCGGAAAGAACTTCAATGCCGGGAGTTAACCCCTTACAAGTTCTGATCAATGTTGACCACGACATGTAGGAGGGAGCTCATTGCCTTAGGCCATTAAATTTACCATTATGGTTAGCATGCCAACTGAAGGCCTGATAGTGGCCTCTGGATTTGCTATGACTGGTATTCCCAATAATAAGAGAATGCACTGCAGCAGGGAAGTACTTCAGTGTATTATCTGAGCACTCATGGAATCACATGTTCAAGTCCCCTGCAGGAACATACAAACAGGTGAAAAAAATTGTGAAAAAACATCCAATTAAAATGATAAAAAGACCCTTTTTATGCACTTTTACATTTTTGTTGAAAAAAACCCACGCCTGCTCACTCCGCATCCACAACGACCCATACAATCATTTGAACACTTCATCCCACATGGCAAACACTATAAAAAAAACAGAGCCTAAATGCTGATTTCAGATCCCAAATAATTCAATAAAAACAATCAAAAGAGTTGTATGTACACCAAAAAGGTACCATAAAATACAGCTTGCCACGCAAACAGCTGCCCTTCACACAGCTCCATCGAATGGAAAGATAAAAAAGTTATGTGTCTCTAAATGCAGCAATGCCAAAAAGCAAATTATTTGCTGAAAAACAGAAAAGTGCAAAAGTGGAAAACCTAAAAGATTATATAATTCTGATACCATCATTTATACTGCTAGCGCTGCAAAACTCTCTCCCCCTCCCTTTGTCGGCAACCACCATGAAGTGGGGAGCTTCTATTGCCGCGATCAGTTGGCAAATGGAGGAGGGAAATGAGGGGAAGACAGCTTAGCATCGCTAAACTCTCTCCCCACGGCCAACGGAATTCTGGGCTGCGGCGTGTATACACCGCACCCGGCCGTGTCAATGGGTGAGAAAATGTAAAATTTAGCAGCGGCATGGTCGCAAATTTCTCTCGTTCATCCGATTTTCGGCCGCAATGTGGAAATGCGGGAGGCCGAAAATCGCATTCCCGCATTGCAAATGAAAATCGCAACGCCGAAAATTGCAACACCCGTGTAAATAAAGACTAACACTGACAAACTGCCACTAATAACCTGACAACACGAAACTGCTGGACTGACAAGAGGACACTGTGAAGCTGATGGATTGCCAAGCTAAAGCAACAAATCACCGCTGATGGACTGAATGTTGCATGCAGAGGTCAGCCAGTTAATTACCTAAAGCTAATAGATTTCCCTTTTTCAGTGATTTATGATAACGAAGCTTCCCTATACAATTGGGGGGCGGTGAGGGGTGATCACTAGGATACAGAGGAGTCAGTCTGTGATTAATGAGGGATGGATATACTATCTGGGCTCAGATCATGTCTCTCCAATTCACCAACTAATAGGATCAGAGCCTATAACTTTTTTCTTCACAGACCTGTCAATCACGATCGCCAACAACACCAGTCCCTCGCTATTCATTCAGCAGATGGGGACAGTTGATCTCCTATTCCCGAGGAGAGAGCCATCAGTTGTGTCACTTCGCTCCGTGAGTTACAACACAACTACATAAGTTTTCATATTTCGGCTTCTTGATAAAAGGGCTTTACTGTATTTGTCTGAAATGTTCCGTATTGATACCCAATTCCCTGGACTTAGTAGTGTTGCCTTCATTCAAAAATTCTGCCGAGGATGCTCTAATTTTTTTGAACGTTAGTAACCGATAGGTGAGGGACTTTGGGACAGGAAACATCAGGTAAGTACTTCGGAAGGGTTGTACAAGAGACTGACACATGGCGCCATATATAGTGGCAGAAGTGGTACCTCAGTACAGGTGGTGCACGAGGTCCCCTTGTTCATTACATGCATCACAGTTAATCAGGCAGAGATGCAGCTGCTGCCATGAAATAACTAAACTACTGGTCTGATATGGGGGGCAAACAGTGGCACCAGGGGGCTGTAGACTAGGGGTAACAGGTTATAGGACTTGACCCCAGCCCAGTGAGGGTGGGGGACATGTCTTACCTGCTCCTGCAGCTCCAGCTCCTTGTCCTGAAGTCTCCTCTCCGACAAGTGGAGCTGATCGCAGTAACCGTTCACCTCATCCTTCAGGAGCTGCAAAACCACAAAATGCGGTCACAAAACGCAGATCACATGACAATTGTTAACCTGAGGGCCAGGGACTCTACTTTCTGACACCAGAGGGACAATGACTGTTTACTTGCAAACAGGCAAAAGGAACTCTGCTCACGGACATCAGGGCCCCACAATCCTTGCCCCTGCCACCCATAAGCAGCCCATAACAGAATTAGGATTTATTCACATTTAAAGGCGCAGTACACAACCAATCATCATCTGTAACAGTTTAGCATGGAAACCCCTATAACTGACACAGAACGTGATGATTAGTAGGTTACAAGTTATTAAGCCTTAGATCGGCCCCCGTGGACCCTTCGTCTTTGTGTAAGAGGCGGGCAGCAGATGAGTCTAGTGTAAAGTCACAGGAGTAGATTGCATTCTATAGTTTCATCAGTAAGAGTTTGTTTAAACCAAATGATATATCGGGAGAACGATGTCAGAGGTCATATAGGAAGATGCATCGCTGGCTCGTTCCCATGCACTGTATAAGTGACGGAGGACGATGGAACGAGCGCCGCTTAAGGAAAACGATTAGTGAACGATGGTTTTTATGCTGCACGAAATGAATGATAAACAAAAAGCGAACGATTTGATCGTTGGCTGCGTTTACAGATTTTTGCTTGTTTGAATGATAATTGTTAAGGGCCTTCAGCAAATCAAGAGAGAAGCAGACTCTGAGCGCCTGCTCTGTGTTATCAGCCAATCCACACTAAGTTATAAAGTTCTGTAACAAAAACTACTATCCAGCAATGTCTGCAATTACCCAAACAAGGCATTATCTACCACCGGGGGGAAGGGGGGGGGGGGGGGGGACGACAAGTGGTTGTCTTCTCATCTAGGCCAGTAATAAGATATTGGTGACAAGTGATGCAGAACCAAGTGTACACAGCCCTGGAAAGTCCCAAATACTGAAGGGAACAAGAACATCCCCTCTGGATATGCTGTATTATCCACCTGAGGGGCTGTGCCCAGGAGTAGTGATCGGGTATGGCAGGTACTGGGGGGGGAGGAGCTTCCACCTAAACACCTTGCCTCACCTGGGGCTGTGCACAACTGCAGATCTGCTTTGTAATCCTCTGCAAGTACATCTGCAGCGCACACCTCTCCCCTGTAATGATAGTTTGCTTCAGTGTATCAATGCAGGCAAAATGTATCCGTCTGGAGTCCACAGAGCATGGTCTAGCATAGGATACATTGTAACAAACCCTCAGCTACGTAACCAAGACTAGATCAGGACAGGTTGTTCACCTTCAGCTATGGACATTCACTGACAGCAAGCAGAGATCTTGAAAACAGAGAGGAGTTTTAGCACACAGTGTATAAAGCTCTAATGAAAGCTTTTTAATGTGACAAGAGAATGAGCTGGGGAGGGGGATGCAATGGTTGTCCCCCCATCACATATATGGCAACAGAACCCACACAGTAAATAGTCTTATGACCAGGAACAATGAGGATACAGCTAGAGGAGCTCGAATTCCTCCTCCGAATGACCCTTTAATCTTCATATAAGTCAACTACAGTTTCCACGGAGTGTGAAGACCTGAGAAGATGAGGTACACAAGGATCCTACAGCCTGACCCCCAATAATTAGAACGTTGGTGTCCATTCAGCAGTTCTATCACTATATAAACCCTGATGTAAGGCCAGAATATAATGGCCGTATATAACTGGTCCCCTTCAGTGGTCTCTGGGGGCTTCTCTTGAGCAGTGGATTTACGGGGGCAGTAGCCTCTGCTCATCCGTACACAGCGCTGCGAGAGTCCTCCACCTCCTGGATTTAAACTGATCCATATGCCACCTCGTCACATATGGCAGCGCTCCATTCTGGTGGGAATTTTCTGTTTCTTCTCAACTTGTTGCAACACACCATATATATCCCAGAAGTGATGCTTTGATGTCAGTGCAGAAAAAAAGGCCAGATTAGTGGATAACTGCGATCTGCGTAAGGGAAGAACTAGCAAATGTGCCACAAGGTTTCCTGCCAAGAAGAAAATATCAAAAATAGGTTTTCCAGAAAGAGAAAAGGATCAGAAACAACTCCACGAGGCCTGAACGCGGTCCACAGGTCCGTATGTTCATGCAAACTCCCCAAAACTCTCCTTGCTGGCACTCTAGGATGGAGTCCTCTAGACCCCGGCTATACCAAACTTATCTGTAAGGCAACAGATGCCCCCTGATAGGTCTACCCCAGTATCAAACACAAGTCTTTACTGTAAATAGTATAACTGGAATTAACTGGCATAAATGGGGTGTAAAAGCCGCGGCTCAGCCAATCAGAGCAATCGCTTGCTGGAGGTGGGGTTTTCAAACCCCAATACCAGCAAGCAATCTTCTGTCGGTGCTGAGAACTGCCGGAACTGTGGAGCCCAGCGGGAGGGACCTGGAGGCGTCTGCTAGGTAAGTATTATACGACATCCCCCGAAAACAAGAACTAGTACCTCTTTTGGTGCAAAAATTAAAATAAGACACTTATTTTTGGGGGGAAACATGGTATCAGTTAGTACTGAAATGTTAGCACAGAATTAGTACTTAGAAGTTGTATTATATAAACCAGGTACATATAAGCATCCCAGTAAGTTTGGAGATGTTGAAAAGGAACAAACTCACTGTAAAGTTTGTATAATATATAATACATATCCCAAACTGAGAATATAGGGGCTGTTACACCATCACATCTAGTTCCTGTAGATGATAGCATAAATAAATGCTCCCAGCTGGTGTGATATAATATCCATACATATCTATGGGGGTGATCAGTGGAGTGTTACAGTAGCTATTTACATATACCCTATTGTTCAAAGTAATGGCAAAAGGGTATATAGATGTACAGTTAGGGCCAGAAATATTTGGACAATAACACAATTTTCGCGAGTTGGGCTCTGCATGCCACCGCATTGGATTTGAAATGAAGCCTCTACAACAGAATTCAAGTGCAGATTGTAACGTTTAATTTAAAGGGTTGAACAAAAATATCTGATAGAAAATGTAGGAATTGTACACATTTCTTTACAAACACTCCACATTTTAGGAGCTCAAAAGTAATTGGACAAATAAACATAACCCAAAACAAAATATATTTTTTTCAATATTTTGTTGCGAATCCTTTGGAGGCAATCACTGCCTTAAGTCTGGAACCCATGGACATCACCAAACGCTGGGTTTCCTCCTTCTTAATGCTTTGCCAGGCCTTTACAGCCGCAGCCTTCAGGTCTTGCTTGTTTGTGGGTCTTTCCGTCTGAAGTCTGGATTTGAGCAAGTGAAATGCATGCTCCATTGGGTTAAGATCTGGTGATTGACTTGGCCATTGCAGAATGTTCCACTTTTTTGCACTCATGAACTCCTGGGTAGCTTTGGCTGTATGCTTGGGGTCATTGTCCATCTGTACTGTGAAGCGCCGTCCGATCAACTTTGCAGCATTTGGCTGAATCTGGGCTGAAAGTATATCCCGCTACACTTCAGAATTCATCCGGCTACTCTTGTCTGCTTGTTATGTCATCAATAAACACAAGTGACCCAGTGCCATTGAAAGCCATGCATGCCCATGCCATCACGTTGCCTCCACCATGTTTTACAGAGGATGTGGTGTGCCTTGGATCATGTGCCGTTCCCTTTCTTCTCCAAACTTTTTTCTTCCCATCATTTTGGTACAGGTTGATCTTTGTCTCATCTGTCCATAGAATACTTTTCCAGAACTGGGCTGGCTTCTTGAGGTGTTTTTCGGCAAATTTAACTCTGGCCTGTCTATTTTTGGAATTGATGAATGGTTTGCATCTAGATGTGAACCCTTTGTATTTACTTTCATGGAGTCTTCTCTTTACTGTTGACTTAGAGACAGATACACCTACTTCCCTGAGAGTGTTCTGGACTTCAGTTGATGTTGTGAACGGGTTCTTCTTCACCAAAGAAAGTATTTGGCGATCATCCACCACCGTTGTCTTCCGTGGACGCCCAGGCCTTTTTGAGTTCCCAAGCTCACCAGTGAATTCCTTTTTTCTCAGAATGTACCCGACTGTTGATTTTGCTACTCCAAGCATGTCTGCTATCTCTCTGATGGATTTTTTCTTTTTTTTCAGCCTCAGGATGTTCTGCTTCACCTCAATTGAGAGTTCCTGTGACCGCATGTTGTCTGGTCACAGCAACAGCTTCCAAATCCAAAACCACACACCTGGAATCAACCCCAGACCTTTTAACTACTTAATTGATAAGAGGTTAACGAGGGAGACGCCTTCTGAGTTAATTGCAGCCCTTGGAGTCCATTGTCCAATTACTTTTGGTCCCTTGAAAAAGAGGAGGCTATGCATTACAGAGCTATGATTCCTAAACCCTTTCTCCGATTTGGATGTGGAAACTCTCATATTGCAGCTGGGAGTGTGCACTTTCAGCCCATATTATATATATAATTGTATTTCTGAACATGTTTTTGTAAACAGCTAAAATAACAAAACTTGTGTCACTGTCCAAATATTTCTGGCCCTAACTGTATATCATTACTTTTTCCCTAAAAGGTATGTAGTTATAAGGCGGCGGAATATGAAAAGCCTTTGTTATGGCCACTCGGACTCAAAGTCTACAAGTCCACCTGGACCCCTCCTGTAAAAGGTGCCTATCCAGGTTGCCTCTAGATGGTCCCAATTTTAGTTGGCATAATCCCCAGAATCTGAGGCAATGGCTAGTACCACCATGGTAACTACTGACATGTCTTGCTACTGAGGTGTCGCTATATGCTCTCACACAACTGAGATGTTTGGATGTATGTTTTCTAAACTCTCGATGTGTCACGTAAAGTTTGGCCTTGGACACTGTGCCACGTATATAAGGTCCGTAGTTCTGCTATTAATCAACTGTCCAACATGGTATTTCAAAGTCGTCTTTAGGGTTGACAAAGAATTGGGATCAGGCAACCACTGTACCACATAGATAGCATCCCAAAACTTATGTCCCATAGCCAGTTCCCCTCACTCTCAATGGTGTTAGTTTGGTGGCGGTCTACCAGCTCTTCAATACATTGTTGCAATCCATCTTACAATGTTGCTGGTTTGCCTCTGTCATGATTACTGAGCAGGGTATCTCTACGAAAAGCCTATCCTAGGGCGGAAACAGCCAGATGGATAACCCCAGTCTCTAAACCTTCTCCAGAGGTTAGGAAACTCATGTTTAAAGACTCATAACCAGGACAGTTTCTTCTAGCTCTTCAATATTGTTTAGTGTATGCAAAAAGACAGTAGTGGATTCCCACCACCCAAGAAATAGATTTGCCTATGTCGGTACCCACGCCGTCCCCATGGCTGCACCACATGTCTGATGAATGAAGGTTTCCTCAAACAAAAAATTATTGTAAAAGGACAAAATCAATAAGGTAAAAATTGAAATAATTCGGAGAATTCTGTGCCCCTAGGGCTCAAAAAATGCATGCCACCTCGTAAGGCCCAAGACATGCTTGATATTTACTATATAAGCTTACAACATCCATACCTGCTTGGACACCAGGTGAGACGTGGTTTTCCTGAATTTTTGTAATGCTATCCTTAGTGTCATGCAGGTAGGACGGAAGGGATTCCACAAATGGTCCAGAGTATGTGGTAACAAGGGTCTTACACAGAATGCAAGTATCTATGGGGCTACCAGGGATCAGTGTAGCCTTCTTAAGTATTTTTGGAAGAGCATAAAAGCCCGCAGTCGTAGGGTTAGGATCGGAGGATAGGACCAAATTATCAACAGCTTCCTGTAAGATGGTCTGTAATTCATCCAGATATTGAATGGTTGGGTTAGGAGTCAAGACTTCATATACATTTCTGTCGTCCAAAAACCGTCTGGCCATAATGTCATAGTCCAAATGATCCATAATCACTATATTGTTACCGTTCTGAGGGCTTGATGGTAAACTCTTGGTTATCCTGTAGCTGTTTGAGCGCTCACTTAGTACTTGGTGTTATATTAGAGTGTACATATCTTTTAGTTGGTTACACTGTAGCTATATCACTACATACTATTCTTGTAAATGTGTCAATGTCGTATATTGGGAGAGCGGGGGGTTGTGGTTGATCTTGGTTTAATGTGGAGAATGGAGCTGTATCTTTGACATCACCATATTTGTTTTGCTATCGGAGGTCCTCCAGAATACTCAGAGCTTCCATATCAGTAATAGTTGGTGTCACGGTACCCCTTGATGGAGAGATATGGGATTTATGCAAAGCTATAAGTCATTGCAGACAGTTAAAAGAAGTTGTACTTGATAGACGAAAATGGCGAGAGTTGATCCATAGGGCGACCCAGACTCGGCAATGACTGAATGGTTAAGTTCTGGTATTCATAGATATGGGTGTACTTCCTAGGGGGCTGTCACATTCATGATGGGAGTGGAAAGTAAGGACTGTCCAAAAGGATTGGAGGAGGAAAACGAGTATGAATGTGTTACTGTGGGGCCACCATTCATTGTATTACTAGTGACTACTTCTGGAGCACCAGATTGTGTGGGGGCAGTATAATAGGGGGTCCTAGATTTGGAGGTGTATCCCTTAAATGTTCATCTTTCTCCTCTGCCTAAACCCTGCAGAAGAATTTCGATCCACTTCGGATATATCAGATTCGGACATTTGGTTTGCCGGACTACCGGGATAATACCACTGTTTTTCCGGTTATAATGTCACCAATATCTCCTATGTAATAACTGTGTTTCTTTTCTTGGATATCCTGTCTGAGAACCTCAATATTTTTGTAGCCTCTGCCCCAGTATCCCAAAGTCACTAGGGTTCACAAAACCCTTGGTTTCAGAGATTTCCTTATCTAGTTGTATTGAGATTTGGTCATGGTGGACTCTCTCATATTCATGTAGGTAATTCATCATACGTAAGGGATATTCAGTAAGTAGATTCTCTCCCCCTTTGATAAGTTCTTGGTCCTCCTGTTGGTGTAATATTAATACGTAAACCTCTATATAGCAGCTTTTGTTGTAGGGACTTGTGAAAAGGACCTAATATATTGTCTATGTGTCTTTTGTAGGTTTTTAAAGGCCTGATGAATATCTGTATGTCCCTCTAGACCACGGCGCCTCCATCTTCTGCTACTGGGACCTCACCAGGTGGAACGTGGCAATGCCTGGAACTCACCGTTGGTCGTAGTCCATGCTAACATTTAAAAACAATTAGAAATTGTCTCCTGAAATCAGAAGAACATTAAAAAGTCAATTATGTTGCTAA
The DNA here is from genome assembly GCF_035609145.1 of Eleutherodactylus coqui. NCBI lineage: Eukaryota > Metazoa > Chordata > Amphibia > Anura > Eleutherodactylidae > Eleutherodactylus > Eleutherodactylus coqui. Next base: position 101,292,025 of record NC_089849.1, read on the forward strand.
ACGGTAGTTTGGTCCATATATACAGTCTATAGGTATGTGCAGCATATGATCACTACTTTTTTTTTTTTAAACAGCACCTCGCCAACAACTGGTTGGCACCTCACCAACCAGTTGGGGTTGGACAGGCTTATTCCTTGCCACTTGTGTTAAGATGGAGAACTGGGGTTACCACCCAACTTTACACAGGTCCTGAGAGGCATGTAACTACACCCACTTATGCAATGAGTTTATGAACCAAGAAGCTCAGGATGAATGAAGCAATAGGTCCCTCCCAGACAGGGAACTGTAGGAGGACTACGAAGCCTATGATCATCATCAGTATGTGCAGCGCGCCGAGTAGACACAACATCAGGAGTCTATGGCTCCCACCACAGACACGGCTGCCCTCTAATCTCCACTTCCACAACTTCTGCTGGAATCAGACGAGCGGCTGGCATACAGAGGGAGGCGAATTTCACTCCGGACATTTGTGAATGGAGGCTCGGTGCCCCGGCTGTGGTCACCATGCCAGATTGAAGGTGGGACGACAATTACAACCTGTGGGGAAAATGTCTCCATAATTGTAGAGCATGATCGGCCAGTTGTGTCTCTGGGACTCCTAAAAACACAAACTGGGGAAACCTCAGGGATGGGTCAGACAAGGACGAAGTATTTCTGGAACGGCGCTCACAGATATCCAGGGCGGCCTCCATCATCTCCTCCTGCGGTCAGGAGTCTCACAGACTGAGGGCAGAGGACAAGTGTTGAGACATTCGGATTCTTACCCGGTGGGAGGACATGCCCCAGTTATATAAGACCTTTAAGGGGGCACAAACTTATCTGCATGATTGACCCATGATGTCATCGCTCTCCTGTCATACAAATAATGACTTCTTAGTACAGTGTGATGTCACTGGATGGGACCACATAGGACTTCAGCCTGGGATCTTCAAACTATTCATTCTGGCAGTCATTACCAGACCCCCAGAGGCCACTTAAAGGGATTTACGGGCTCCTGAATACTTGGCGGCTGCTGCACTTCAGCTCCGGTTCATAGGCAGAGGTTCACGATTGGTGGCCAATCGTCTGCAAATTCCTGAATGGTCCATAAAAATAGGGCAATATTTTTTCTACTGGCCTTAAAGAAAATTGGACGTGTCTGTGACTTTTTGTTTTTTGAAGTTGGAGGAACTTGGAGAGACTATGATGATTCTCACGATTTCACAACTCCCGTCTTCATATCAGTATTCTGGGCTGTAGAAGCAATCTTCAGGATTTATTACGGGTTTCCCAATCTGTCCGTAAAAAATGTCGACTCTCCATGATTTTTGGATAAGATGTACAGAAACAAACAAAAAAAAGTCATATTGGCGACGGCGCTCAGGAATGCGCTGATATCATTGTAACACGCAAGGTAAAACATCTGACAGCTGCCGCCTCCGATCTGAAGACGCTTGGGGCGGAAACAGGCCGAACAACCGTGAGAATGAGGGGCATAGTCAGCTGCACATGCCGAAGGGGGGCTCATAAATGCTGCTGGGATGAAACAGCATGGGAAATCCCCTGCAGTCACCAGATGAGAGCCCGGAATAATGAGACACAGGAATTGGTCAAGGAGCTTACAATCTAACCGTAGAAATCCATACACAGAGCTAAAGGTTAGGTGTCCACAGCAGCGAGGAAACATGCAGGCCAGTGACTCGTATCAGTGAGACTTTATATATGTCACACCTCATTGTAGCTCTAGGAGATGACATGCTGTTGTCCCCTGTTATCAGCTATCTGAGGCTGGGGAGAAGTAGGCCGAAGTGCTCCAGACTGAGGGTTACTGTCCCTTTAAGAAAACCTGTGTTAGCACTGATGGCCATATCAGTCCTGCAGGCAGCCAAGTGTGCGATGACTTCAAAGCCTCAGCCAGCTGCACAAAGCGATCGCTTAATAGTAGTGATGGACTTCAGAGAAGGATGGAAACCTCAGGTGTAAGAACGCGTCCCCCTACAATGTGCTTACAGGACCCTCTGGCCGAGGTGGATCGGCACGATGTACTAATAAAGCCATTGGGGTCCTTTTACACGCAACGATTATTGTCCAAAAACACGAGTGAATATGAATAATGGTTCAGTGTAACAGCAGCCACAGACCGAATGACAAACGGTCAACCGTGCAATCTTCATTCATTCTATGCAGGACTAAAAATCCCCCTTGGCTCGGTCATCTATCGACCAGTTTAAGCGGCGCTCATTCAGTTGTCCTCCGCCACTTACACAGCGAATGAGAGCGATTCTCGTGTGAGTGCGCCAATGATGTATCTGCTGGGTAAACCAGCTGCTGGCGGCTGACAGCGTCCCTCACTCCGATGATAATCGCTTGGTGGAAACGGGCCTCGAAATAATACTTCATCAATCATCCCTGGAGGTGACAATGTGGAGAGCACTGCAGAGCCGCCCTGCAGACTATTACACCAAACTGGAGAACCGCCATGCAGACTATTACACCACACTGGAGAGCCGCCCTGCAGACTATTACATCACACTAAAGAGCCGCCCTGCAGACTTTTACACCCCACCTGAGAGCCGCCCTGCAGACCATTACATCACACTGAAGAGCCGCTCTGCAGACTATTACATCACACTGAAGAGCTGCCCTGCAGACTATTACACCACACCAGAGAGCTGCCCTGCGGACTATTACACCACACCGGAGAACCACCCTGCAGACTATTACACCACACCGGAGAGCCACCCTGCAGACTATTACACCACACCGGAGAGCCACCCTGTAGACTATTATACCACACCGGAGAGCCGCCCTGCAGACTATTACACCACACCGGAGAGACGCCCTGCAGACTATTACATCACACTGAAGAGCCGCTCTGCAGACTATTATACTACACTGAAGAGCCGCTCTGCAGACTATTACACCACACCAGAGAGCTGCCCTGCAGACTATTACACCACACCAGAGAGACGCCCAGCAGACTATTACATCACACTGAAGAGACACCCTGCAGACTATTATACTACACTGAAAGCCGCTCTGCAGACTATTACACCACACCGGAGAGCCACCCTGCAGACTATTACACAACACTGAAGAGCTGTCCTGCAGACTATTACACGACACCGGAGAGCCGTCCTGCAGACTATTACACGACACCGGAGAGCCGTCCTGTAGACTATTACACGACACCGGAGAGCCGCCCTGCAGACTATTACACGACACCGGAGAGCCGTCCTGTAGACTATTACACGACACCGGAGAGCCGTCCTGTAGACTATTACACGACACCGGAGAGCCGTCCTGCAGACTATTACACGACACCGGAGAGCCGTCCTGTAGACTATTACACGACACCGGAGAGCCGTCCTGCAGACTATTACACGACACCGGAGAGCCGTCCTGTAGACTATTACACGACACCGGAGAGCCGTCCTGTAGACTATTACACGACACCGGAGAGCCGTCCTGTAGACTATTACACGACACCGGAGAGACGCCCTGCAGACTATTACACGACACCGGAGAGCCGTCCTGTAGACTATTACACGACACCGGAGAGCCGTCCTGTAGACTATTACACGACACCGGAGAGCCGTCCTGCAGACTATTACACGACACCGGAGAGCCGCCCTGTAGACTATTACACGACACCGGAGAGCCGCCCTGTAGACTATTACACGACACCGGAGAGCCGCCCTGTAGACTATTACACGACACCGGAGAGCCGTCCTGTAGACTATTACACGACACCGGAGAGACGCCCTGCAGACTATTACACGACACCGGAGAGCCGCCCTGCAGACTATTACACGACACCGGAGAGCCGTCCTGCAGACTATTACACGACACCGGAGAGCTGCCCTGCAGACTATTAGGCAATACGGTAAAGGTTTTGCTTGTGGTGCGGTTTTTACCTTTATGGCATTCTCGTTCTCTCGCATCAGTTGCCTCTTGTTGTCCTCGTAGTTCTGCCCAGTTTCCTGCAGTCTCCTCTCCGCAGCGAGCTGGTGATGGCCGCTCTCTTCTCGCATGGCGGTGATGTTCGCCTGGAGGTCACAAACCACCTGTATGAAGACGGGAGAGTTGTGACGCCATGTCCAGTAACAAGACACCCCCATAGCTGGAACCCACCAGACAGACCACCATCGGACAGTTATGTAGCGTTACCTCCTGCATGATCCCTACTGCTCAGTCTGTGCTGACTGAGGTTCTGGAATTCTATTCATGACCCAGGAAGCGCATCACAGCCCACTCGGAGAAGCAGAGCACGGATTTATGAGAGGACACGGTTCGCCGTACCGGGACCCTACAACATTATCTATTGTTTAGTGGTTCTCCTATGTGGTAGAGGGTATTTAGGGCCCCGTTCCACCACCTATAGATGGGCAATTGTCTATACCCTGCAGGGTGCCCAGAACACTACGTTCCGTGTACCCAGTGCCAAGTATCGGACTCGTCACACGTGGTGGTAAAATACCACTCTTTATTCAGTGGCTGCAAGCTTTGCTGTGACTGCTATATGGCATAACCTTACAGCAGAATTATGATTGCAGCTCTGGATGATTTATTTACGGATGGATCTAGTTTTGTCTTGTGATCTAACGTTGGGCGTTACAATACATGTTTGATGATATGATACCTACCCTTCCATATCATTACAGACATTACTTGAAGGTGGTCTGTGTTTGGCCAGCGTCACATCTGCGTTGGGACTTCTCGTCGGAGGTTGAAACGCAGAAGTGGCTCAAAATGCCGGAAGAAAAACCGCTGCATGCAGCACTTTTTCTTCTAAACCCAGGCAGCTGAGTGTAAACCGAATCCCCCCCCCCCATCTGTTATTATCAATGGGGTCCATTTGGTGCAGTACAGATCCGTTCTGAGACGGAGCCATTCGGCCGCAGGGATTCCCCTTTCCCGAACAGAGCAAGAAAGGGGAACCCCCGACCCCCCCCTGAGACTGTTTACCAGTGTGGATGTTCAATAGATGGGTCTAACTGGACTCTAGTTTATATGGATGGAGCATACATGCGGGCACATCTACAGGGTCCGATAATCGGGCAGGAATGTTCGCCTGAACGCTCTTCTGCCCAATCACGGGATCAGGTAAAAGTGCAAACGAATGGCTTGTTCATGATTCTCTATGGGTTGGGGACTCCTGCCGTGTTGTGAGTCTGCAGCCCAAGCAGTAATGTAAGTCAGTAGAGACGTAAGTTTCCTCCTGAGTTGTCGGGGTCTCGTGTGCCTCCCAGGTGCAGCGCACACCTTGCAGTGACCCGACGGCTCGTTGTGTCGTGCAGCATCCTCGTCGCTCCCGCATGCATTATGTATTTCATATTATTAGGGAAAGGGTTAAGGGTGCACAGGAGAACTCGGAGACCATATGGGCCTGTTTAGGGGCCGTCGCTAATTTGTGCAGCTGGATTCAGTGAGAGATTATGGCATGGAAGGCTCTGCCAGCGCTGGAGACTGGAATGTTCCCCCCTTTTATGTGGAAAACAAAAAAAAAAAATGTGTAAACTCTCGTTAGAACATGACTTCTCGTTACTGGGGAAACAAATGCTGCAAGCGCAAGCCGACGTGGGGGAGGGGCGACTGACAAGCACAGTGTGTACCAGATCCACTGACACCTGACATTACCATGCGCCAATTATAACTGACCTCCGTCCATCCTGAATACCACTGTCTCTGGTCTGCGGGGGTCCCTCCTGCTCTGTGACCCACAACACCTTGCCTCCCATCACCATTCTCTGCTTCCAGCCCCCATAATAGTCTTCCCATTAACACCCTGTGACCCATCATGTATTATACTCCACTCACATCCAAAGCTGCATTCATAAAACCAAATGTGACATCTAAAGCTGCCCGATAGCCGCTTTGTCTGTTTGGCATGCTGTCTGATTGTAGAAAAGGGAGAAAGCTGCTGGCAAACACCTCTGGCAGCGGCTTATCTCCCGAGAACAAAGGGGTCTGACAGCTGAAATCCAACGGTCTGAACCTTATCTGCTGTAGAGGGAGCGCTGGGAGATGCCCATACACACTACATGGGGGGGGGGGGGGGGGGGGGGGAGGGGTGTTGGCCAATCCTAATGTGTATGGTCACCTTTATACTCCAGTCACAACCAGAGCTTCAGTCACAAGTCAGCAGGCGGAATTTCAGTCCTCAGGACTTCACTTCAATGCGGTCCCCTCCTGTTCCAGCGGTGAGATGCAGGATGGGAGCGCAGCTCTGGATACAGTATGGGTGACAAGGTCAGATGGTAGCTACAGCTTGGAGTGTGACTGGAGTATGACATTACGTCGGGATCAGGTACGGTTTTCATCAGTGTCCGGCTGTATTTGCCTGAGAGCGTTTCCCGTGTTGCGAGATGCACTAAACTCGCATGTAAATGGACGCCATTGTTTCCAACGGGTCTATTTAGTGGCGTGATTTTCCCTCGCAGCGGTGCTAAAGGATAAACACATCGCAGCACCTTCTATTTTTCTGTGATTTGGAGAAGACTCGCGCGTTTCTTCCGATGGGCAGGTTATAAATTGCCTCTCACTCACGCAGACATACGAGGGCAATGTGATTTTTACCATTTTCCTATTGAAAAAATGTCCAATTTTCATGCAAATCACATAGCGCTCGCGTTAACAAAAAACACGCAATTTTACAAGCGTGATATCGGTCTGAGTTTCTCGGACTGCTTTGGTGCTTACCCATGTGAATACAGGATTAGTAAAACTGATGGGGAATACCTTACCGGAGCGGAGAAGAGGAGCCCCCCGGAGACAGCCGTGACAAAATTTATCAAGACCCCACACCTTCTGTGTCATCATCTATTGTAATGGCGGCAGACATCGGCCCGACCCCCCTAAACCATCCTAGTCTCCTACACCGCTCACAGATGCTAGGTGGCAATTACTAATGACTGCACATGAAGCAGGGGTTGTCGCCCAGCCCTCCGCACGCCCTCAACAGCAGATATAACTGCATTCTACTATTCTTCTACCCAGATTTCACTCACTGACTGCTCAGCTTGTGTCAGTCATCACTGCAGCTCTAGAATTCTATTCGTAAATCAGGAAACTCATTATTCAGCAGCAAAAAGAGAAAAGGATTATGGGAGGACACAGTGACTATAAATGATGGGATATATCCATCATATATGAAAACCCTGGGATTATCACCCATAATACTGGATTAACAGCAAATCTTAAAAAAAAAAAAAGGTGTTTTTGTGTACAGAAATAGCAAAACAAAAATAGTTATAAAATACATTATATGCACCCAAAAATGATGCCATTAAAAAATAAAACAAGAAACAAGCCCCCATATGGCGATGGAAAAACTAAAAAGTTATGGCTTTAGGAATGCGACGATGAAAAAAAATAATTAAAAGTTAGTAGGTCATTAGGGGCTTCGTCACTAAGGGGTTAAAGAAGAAGTGTAAGGCTGGGGTCACACAGGGCGGATTTGCTGCGGTTTTGCCGCGGATTGCCGTTGCATATCCGCACTGCGGCAAAACCGCTGCGTTTGCAGTGCAATGCAGCACAAATGAGTTTTGCCAAAAAGCTGTTCTCACAGAACGGATTTTTTCCGCACAGCCGCAGTGCGGAAATGCAACTGCGTCGCGGTTTTAAAAGATGCAGCATGTTCAATCTTTGGTCGTTTCCGCAGCGCTTTTTTGTCCATAGACCTCTATGGACGCAGCCAAAACCGCACCAAATCCGCGACAAAAGTAAAAAAGCGCTACGGAAAAAAAAAACGCTTGCGGATTCTTCCGCGCAAAAATCCGCAAGCCAAAATTAACCTTTGAAGCGGTTTTGCCGCAGAAGCAGTTCTTCTGCGTCAAAACCGCAACGGAAAAACCGCAGCAAAACCGCAACAAATCCGCCCTGTGTGACCCTAGCCTAAAAACAGCAAGGTAGCAGAATATATGATAATGTACAAAACACCAAGATACCGTTCTGGCCAAGTCCGCGGTTTGTTCCCTTTATTAAAGCTCTAAACAAGGGAAGGGGATGCCCGACCGGGAAATCCAGGATAAGCAGAACTCGGCCGGATACCGCGCTTGTCAACTTGAGTTTTTCCCGCCGATGCGAGACGTTTTTTATTCAAAACGCCAAACATCCCTTCTGTGAAACGGCGCTCCTCAGGCTCGTGTTTCTTGCGCATCAGAGGATCGCTCGTGCTTCCCACTCATCTCTATAGGAAACATCACACCACATGCGAGCGCCATGCAAGGTCCTTAAAGGTCCCATTGGGGACAATGGGCGAGGCGTCCTGAGGAAACGCCGAACGATAGAACGCGCCGCAATTCTCTTTCTTCGCAGCATCACTGCAAGGAAAAAAATATCGCTCAAAAGAATGTTGTTCATAGTTGTGCGTCTCGCCGGTGTGAAGGGAGCCTTACTAGATGCTATGAACCGACGATGGGCACAAGGCAGAGCTCAGAAGGGTGGGACCCCCGTAGGCTCTTGGAGGATGGATCTACGGGACTGCTGCACTTGTAGAAGCACAAGAACAGTTGAAACCCCTGAGAGGTGACCACATTGGAGACCGCAGCCTCAGAGTATAGTCACGCAGTAGTTTTCGCCATGGATTTGATATGGAACCTGTGTGCAACATTTTTCCAATCCACTGCGAGATCTGCATCCTGAAAAGCCCTATTGGTTCTCATGTGAATCCCTGCCATAGTGTACACGGTGCGGATCTCAAATACTGACATGTCGCTTCTTGATGTAGATTCTCAGCAAATGTTGCATTGGAAATTTCCCCTATGGATTTTCCCACAGACGGAGCTCCATCTGCACACAGATCTGTGGCTCAAATTATGTGGATTCTCATTGAAATCAGTGTGATCGTTGACACAAATTAATGCCAAGTGAATATAGCCCTAGGCCTGCCTCACACAGGCGCTAACCGCTGTACAACGCTCCCATTCATTTAAATGGGGCTGCTCACACAAGCGTTAAAAGGCAGTGCTTCCAACGCTTCCCTCTGACAGCGATGCATGTTCTATCTTCTGCCATTTTCGGTCCTGCGTCGCCCACTGAAATGAATGGACAGTGGTTTCAGCACGGCTGAAAACGCAGCACAATTTGGTACCATGTTTTTGGCAGCGTTAAACGCAGGTTGCTACCCTGAAATATAAGCCCTACCCCCAAAGCTACACAATGTGAAAAAAAAAAAAACAATACTCACCAGCAGGTGCCACCCGGATCCCTCCCGCTGTTCTCTGGCATCCCTGCAGGCTTCCATACACTTGTCATCACCGACAGAGCATCTATTCCCGGTAACGGGGTTTGAAGACCCCGCCTCCAGCAAGAGATTGCTCTGATTGCCTGAGCCAGTGCTCGTTAACCAATCATAGTCAGCGCTCAAGAGATCTCTGTATTGTCCCCTGATATATTTATACATAGTTATTAGAGCGCCCCCTTGTTACAGTCCTAGGTATAATAGATGATGGGAGAGATCTCTGTATTGTCCCCTGATATATCCATACATAGTTATTAGAGCGCCCCCTTATTACAGTCTTGGGTATAGTAGATGGTGGGAGAGATTGTATAAATATATCAGAGGACAATACACCAAAGTTATTAGAGCGCCCTCTTGTTACAGTCCTGGGTCTGATAGATGATGGGAGAGATCTCTGTATTGTCCCCTGATATATTTATACATAGTTATTAGAGCGCCCCCTTATTACAGTCCTGGGTAGAATAGATGGTGGGAGAGATTGGTGTATTGTCCCCTGATATATTTATAAATAGTTATTAGAGCGCCCCCTTGTTACAGTCCTGGGTCTGATAGATGATGGAAGAGATCTCTGTTTTGTCCCCTGATATATTTATACATAGTTATTAGAGCGCCCCCTTGTTACAGTCCTGGGTATAACAGATGATGGGAGGGATCTCTGTATTGTCCCCTGATATATTATACATAGTTATTAGAGCGCCCCCTTGTTACAGTCCTGGGTATAATAGATGATGGGAGAGATCTCTGTATTGTCCCCTGATATATCTATACATAGTTATTAGAGCGCCCTCTTATTACAGTCCTGGGTATAATAGATGATGGGAGGGATCTCTGTATTGTCCCCTGATATATTTATACATAGTTATTAGAGCGCACACTTGTTACAGTCCTGGGTATAAAGAGATGATGGGGTAGATCTCTGTATTGTCCCCTTATATATTTATACATAGTTAGTAAAGCACCCCCCTTGTTACAGTCCTGGGTATAAAGAGATAGGAGAGATCTCTGTTTTGTCCCCTGATATATTTATACATAGTTATTAGAGCGCCCCCTTGTTACAGTCCTGGGTATAAATAGATGATAAGAGAGATCTCTGTACTGACCCCTGATATATTTATACATAGTTATTAGAGCGCCCCCTTGTTACAGTCCTGGGTATAAATAGATGATGAGAGCGATCTCTGTACTGACCCCTGATATATTTATACATAGTTATTAGAGCTCCCCCTTGTTACAGTCCTGGGTATAAATACATGATGGGAGAGATCTCTGTACTGACCCCTGATATATTTATACATGGTTATTAGAGCGCCCCTTGTCACAGTCCTGGGTATAATAGATGATGGCAGAGATCTCTGTATTGTTCCCTGCTATATTTATACATAGTTATTAGAGCGCCCGCTTGTTACAGTCCTGGGGATAATAGATGATGGGAGAGATCTCTGTACTGACCCCTGATATATTTATACATAGTTATTAGAGCGCCCGCTTGTTACAGTCCTGGGTATAAATAGATGATGGGAGAGATCTCTGTACTGACCCCTGATATATTTATACATAGTTATTAGAGCGCCCGCTTGTTACAGTCCTGGGTATAAATAGATGATGGGAGAGATCTCTGTACTGACCCCTGATATATTTATACATGGTTATTAAAGCGCCCCTTGTCACAGTCCTGGGTATAATAGATGATGGCAGAGATCTCTGTATTGTTCCCTGCTATATTTATACATAGTTATTAGAGCGCCTGCTTGTTACAGTCCTGGGTATAAATAGATGATGGGAGAGATCTCTGTACTGACCCCTGATATATTTATACATAGTTATTAGAGCGCCCGCTTGTTACAGTCCTGGGTATAAATAGATGATGGGAGAGATCTCTGTACTGACCCGTGATATATTTATACATAGTTATTAGAGCGCCCCTGAGCTATCTTTTTTCTAAACAAATTGAGTACTTTTTTAGATTACCTATATATGTATTTCCTATCATTTGCCATGCAGCATAAGTGACAGATTAATGGAATCGTACAGGTTGATTCAATTACAGAGATAGTACAGTTGTAGTTTTTGCATGGCCCACTACATTTGCACAACAATTAGCCGCAAAATGATTACATTTTAATAATTTAAAATTTTCCATCACAATTTTCATAGTGAATGTTTTTTCTTTGCTCCTTTCTTTTCTGTTTATGGAGCCCGGTGCGGACTGGTGGTTCTGAGTGATGGGCCGACGTTTTCACTGGGATCAGTTTTTTAATACATAGGACTTTAAAAGCAATAAAAAGTGATAAAGAAAAAACAAAAGCATTTCGTAAATGGCGTTCACTCTGCAGGTTTGGTCATGTGATCATGTTATAGTCCTGGTAGTTACAGACAAGCGATACCAATTAAATGAACTTTTTATAAATAATTTCAACATAAATTAATGGGGGAAGAGTGGCAGAGGAAGGTGGTGGTGGGGGGATAATACATTTCTTTTTACACTCTTCTTTAGTCTTGCCATGGGGCTTCACTGGTTGCTCAAATTACTTTTCTAACACTTTGCAATAGCTCCCTAATGCCTGGCTTGGTCTAATAGGCATCCATGACCCCAGACCCAGAGGCCTCTGTTAAGCCACTTGTTTCCATAGCAAACCATTAACCCTTTCCAGTCCAATGTCGGGCCTGCCCCGACATCATCATTTTCCTCCACAGCTCCGATGTCGGGGCAGGCCCGACACTGCAGTGCAGGAGTGGATCTGCACCCGATCGTCAGGCACATCGGGTGCAGATGCACTCCTTTACTGGTCGTCATCGAGGACCCCCGAGGAGTCCCCCACTTCTTTATACATTACATAGCGCTCAATTAGCGCTATGCAATGCATAGATTCCGGCCGGCAATCATGTGACCGCCGGTGTTACCTGACCCCCGGCGGTCACATGAACGCCGAGCCGGGAGCCTGCACCGTGCAAGGATCTGCTTACCTGACCAGCGTCTTCCGCATTCTCCTTCTGTCTCCCGGCCCGGCGATCACGTGGCCGCCAGGTGTCACCTGACCCCAGCGGTCACATGATCGCCGAGCCGGGAGGCAGAAGGAGAATGCACAAGACGCCGGTCAGGTAAGCAGGTCCCTCCCTGCACCCTCCTGAACTCTGTCAGTTCAGGAGGGTGCAGGGGAAATGTATTTTTTCTCACCCATTCTCCCAGCTCCAATTTATTTGGGGCTGGGGAGAATGGGTGAGAAAAAATAAATGGATTGGAAAGGGTTAAAACTCTGTGATTCTGTTGCGGAGAGCCACTACGGTACAGATGGAGATCCCCAACCACAGAGTTAAAGAGTTAAATGGCTGTGGTCAAAGTTATCTCCAATCCCGACCCATAGTGTGGAGTGTCAGCTGCAATTACCACTGATACCCACAAGGGATGGCACAGGGACAACTCCCGAGCCGGTGCCAACAGCACACTACAAGAATACACTGCATCATGCTAACCAGATAGTTGCTAACTTCTACTGTTAAGCCATAGGGCGGGAAGGGGTTAATGAGAAGTCCTAATACATTCTAACAAACTTTGTGTTTTAATTTCCCATTGCTTACAAAATCTCCTCTTGCTGTCAGTGAATAGAAACATTTATGTTTACATCCAGAGGCCAAAAACTGTTCCTGACCTACTAGGCCGAGTGCACACGGGTCAGATTCAGACTGTGAGATCTCGCAGCGTAATCAGACCCTGTGCTCCAGCACTGACCCCCACGTACTTGTCTTATCTTCTTCTCTCAGCTCTGCAGATGTACCGGCTGACACTACTCCGCACATGCGCAGTGCAGAGAGTGGCGCCGGTGATGACGCGGATCCGCCATGGGATGGACAGCCTCCTAAACTGCAATAGAAGCCGTTCGTCTCGCACTAGTATAGGACATGTTGCGTTTTTTCCCCCTGCGAGCGGAAAATCGCAGTTGCTGTTCGCTCATGGGGATGGAAAAGCGTTTTGCTTAGCATGTCTATGGGCAGCATTTGCTGCGGTATCTGGAGGCTACACTCGCTCCAGATCCTGCAGTGCAAATCCGCCCGTGTGCATTGGTCCTTATGCTGTCACGGCTGAGGGTTTGTTACATTGTGTCTAGTCTAGACCTGCACTGATACAGTAACAATCCATCTGGACAGGATAGAAATGTAGTGTTGCTGTCCTGACCTCACAGAGTATGGTCTACACCATTACACCATACTCCCAGCCGCGGGAGACATCAGGTCAGGATAGGTTTTCAGCCTCTAGATGTAATGAAGCACCTTCCCATTTACTGACAGCCAGCAGTGATCTTATAAAAAAAGAATCTTCTATCAGGAAGTGTTAGAACTTTCTACAATGATGAAACTTTTTTGACATGATAGGACATTCCCTTTAAACCTTGTCTTGTGTGTTGGAGGAGCCGTGATGTTGGCATGTTGTATTTGTCATGGCTTGTGCAGTACCTGGGCTGTTTTTGCCAGCTTCTCTCTGTATTCCTTCTCGATTTGCATTAACCTGCTGCTGGCCTGTAAGGAAGAGGAAAAAAACCACAAGATTAGTGGAGACAAGGAGCAGCGAGAGACACTTTGTAACTGACCTCTGCGTTTGGCACCTCATCTGAACATCCAAGTCACTGGGCATAGCGCCAATTCCAACGCCCTTTTATGGCAGGCAGAATAGCAGAACGCGTCTCCTTTGATCTGCTTACAACTATTCATTACTTGTAAAGAGGAGGGAGGCGAGAGGGAAATATCTGCTTCTGCTGCCAATTATTACAAAAACCATAAAGAGCTGAGAGAAAGGGGGCTGGAAGAAAGCAGACTGGCATTATCTGCTGCAACAGCGCCCCCCTGTGTACAGGGCATTACCTCTCCACAGTCACAGAACTACACAATGGCTCACAATGATGTAGCCACTACTGATATCACCTGGGTATCCTCTATTATATTATCCATATTGTTATAAACAAGTTGATGGCTATGCTATACCATTTATACATATATAATATAGCAGAACAGGCCCAGGTTATAGCAGTGAGATCCATTAGGTTATATACAAGATGATGTCTAACTTATACCAGCTATATGTATACAAAATATATATGAGAGAATGCCAAGGTTATACCAGCATGGTCCATAACACTATATACAGGAGATGTATTACTTATACCAGCTGTACATCATATACAGGAGATACCCAGGTTATACCAGCATGCTCCATATCACTATATACAGGGGATGTCTAGCTTATACCAGCTGTACATATATAATTATATACAGGAGATACCCAGGTTATACTAGCATGCTCCATATCCCTATATACATGTGTAACTTATACCAGCTGTACATATATAATTATATACAGGAGATACCCAGGTTATACCAGCATGCTCCATATCACTATATACAGACAGATATATAACATATACCAGCTGTACATATATAATTATATACAGGAGATACCCAGGTTATACTAGCATGCTCCATATCCCTATATACATGTGTAACTTATACCAGCTGTACATATATAATTATATACAGGAGATACCCAGGTTATACCACCATGCTCCATATCACTGTATACAGGATGTATAACTTATACCCAGCTGTACATATATATTTATATACAGGAGATACCCAGGTTATACCAGCATGCTCAATATCACTATATACAGGATGTATAACGTATACCAGCTGTACATATATAATTATATACAGGAGATACCCAGGTTATACTAGCATGCTCCATATCCCTATATACATGTGTAACTTATACCAGCTGTACATATATAATTATATACAGGAGATACCCAGGTTATACCAGCATGGTCTATATCACTATATACAGGATGTATAACTTATACCCAGCTGTACATATATATTTATATACAGGAGATGCCCAGGTTATACCAGCATGCTCCATATCACTGTATACAGGATGTATAACTTATACCCAGCTGTACATATATATTTATATACAGGAGATGCCCAGGTTATACCAGCATGCTCAATATCACTATATACAGGATGTATAACGTATACCAGCTGTACATATAATTATATACTAAAAGATGCCTTATGATTAGGAGGTCGTTATGGCTACATAGGACTACATATATTGTGTCGTTGAGGTGTAATGCTGTGATGCCATGGTGCAGGAATAATGTACCGTGTGGGGATTTTATAAGAAATGCACGTCGGGGTCTTTTGTCCCAGAATCTGGGAGCAGATGAAGAAAAGAGACGGCGTCCCTCGGAATTATACGGACCACCTCAATGTTGGGCTTCTTGACGTGTTTGGAGTGGAGCGTGAACCCATGTAAAGGGCTTTACTAGATGCATGTACGTGGGCAGCTGCAGGGCGAGCCGGCCCTTGACGATACAGTAATGTGGGTGACCAAGCTGGGGTGCAATTGTACAAAGGCAGGGCACAGACACCCCCATTATTACACACAGAACTGCCCTCTATGGTCCGGGGGAACTACAAGTCCAAGTATGGATTTACAGATAATGAGCCATTTAAGAATATCCTAAGAAATCTGAGTAGATACTAGGAATCATTCTTTATTCATGACACAGATTCACAGATGCTGGAAGAAATTACTTACAGATATTACCCAGCTCGCTCCGGACCCTGAGAGGTGGATTTATCTGCATTATCAAGAATTGCATCTCCCTTGATTCTTCCTGCTTTGCCAGTGTCAGTCTTTACTGAAATTCTGGAATTCTATTTCTGAACCAAGAAGTTCAGTATGAACAGTACTATAGATTCCCCCCAGAGTGAGAACGAGCTGCAGAACACTGGATTATGGTGGACTGTGCGGCCCGTAAGAACAATACTCTGCGCCAGGCTCGGACGAGGGGCGGCATCTGCGCCAGGTACATTTGGACTTATTTGAGGCCCTGAAATTTGGATGGAGGCTAAAGCAGCAAGAAAATGCAATTCATTTATTAAAATCACAATCTATTAAAAAACCCAACATGGTGAGGAGAGGAGGTGAGAGCAGCTCACTGCGGGCGACCGCAGGCTGTCCACGTGCCATGGCTGGAGGAAAGCCATTTAATATAGTGTGCCCTTTATACTCCAGTCACATCCAAAGCTGCAGTGGCAACACCATCTTATAACCCATTCACACCCAAAGCTGCCGGCTTTCACAGGGGGCTGCTAATCAGTTTTGTAAGGGTTGTGACCAACAGATCTTCCCTCTCCCGGAAGCAGATCTGCCGTTCAGAAGTCTGAAAAAGCTGGATGCTGCTACGACTTCCTCATTGCTCTAGCCGTTGAGAACTGCAAGTTGCAGCAATAAAGGAGAGTGGCATTAGGCGCTTCCCTCCAATAACGCCTATATGAAGAATGGCGGGCAGCACTGAAGGGGTTAGCGCAGTGTTGAGGGTCACGGGCGGCTGTGTACGGATTACGGAGCGCTTTGTGTGAGGTTGGAAGGCAGTTCTGGTTTTGCTGGAATGTGCAGCGCTCGGGACGGATTCTTGGGAGGATTGTTTTCCTGCAGCTTATGTATCCGAATACCAGAGCAGAGAGTCGGCCAGACAAGACATCTGCAGCCACTTATCCCCACACATTACACCTGGAGCCTCCGCATCTGGCCCCAATCACCGCAGGGAACAACATGGCGGCCGCCCTGCAGGGTACAGAAGGGAGATGCACCTTGTCAGACACATTACACCGACTGTCATCCACCTCAAAGCTGCTGCACGTTCAGGCGGTCATAAAAAATGCTGAACGTCTGTCAGTAAATTTGGAGCATTTTAGGATTTCTCTTACTCCCCCCCCTCTCTGCTTTTTCTATGCAACTTTTAAAACTGGGGAAAAAATGGCCAAAACCTGACAGACGCCAGTCCCTTTATTTTGGGGCATTTTGCCTAGTAAATCTCCCCCAGTAATACATACAGCCTCCTGTGCCTGCTACATGAATAGCCCCTCCCCCTAATTTACATACAACGCTAACCACCTTGGGGTGTATCGAATTACGGGAGTAGTAATACAAGGTATAGTAGTGTAGATAGCGGGTGTAGTAATACAAGGTATAGTAGTGTAGATAGCGGGTGTAGTAATACAAGGTATAGTAGTGTAGATACCGGGTGTAGTAGTACAAGGTATAGTAGTGTAGATACCAGGTGTAGTACTACAAGGTATAGTAGTGTAGATACCAGGTGTAGTAGTACAAGGTATAGTAGTGTAGATACCGAGTGTAGTAGTACAAGGTATAGTAGTGTAGATACCGGGTGTAGTAGTACAAGGTATAGTAGTGTAGATACCGGGTGTAGTAGTACAAGGTATAGTGGTGTAGATACCGGGTGTAGTAGTACAAGGTATAGCAGTGTAGATACCGGGTGTAGTAGTACAAGGTATAGCAGTATAGATACCAGGTGTAGTAGTACAAGGTATAGTAGTGTAGATAGCGGGTGTAGTAGTACAAGGTATAGTAGTGTAGATACCGGGTGTAGTAATATAAGATATAGTAGTGTAGATACCGGGTGTAGTAGTACAAGGTATAGCAGTGTAGATACCGGGAGTAGTAGTACAAGATATAGCAGTGTAGATACCGGGTGTAGTAGTACAAGGTATAGCAGTGTAGATACCGGGTGTAGTAGTACAAGGTATAGCAGTGTAGATACCGGGTGTAGTAGTACAAGGTATAGCAGTGTAGATACCGGGTGTAGGAGTACAGGATATAGTAGTGTAGATACCGGGAGTAGTAGTACAAGGTATAGTAGTGTAGATACCGGGTGTAGTAGTACAAGGTATAGTAGTGTAGATACCGGGAGTAGTAGTACAAGATATAGCAGTATAGATACCGGGTGTAGTAGTACAAGGTATAGCAGTGTAGATACCGGGTGTAGTAGTACAAGGTATAGCAGTGTAGATACCGGGTGTAGGAGTACAGGATATAGTAGTGTAGATACCGGGAGTAGTAGTACAAGATATAGCAGTATAGATACCAGGTGTAGTAGTACAAGGTATAGCAGTATAGATACCAGGTGTAGTAGTACAAGGTATAGTAGTGTAGATAGCGGGTGTAGTAGTACAAGGTATAGCAGTGTAGATAGCGGGTGTAGTAGTACAAGATATAGCAGTATAGATACCAGGTGTAGTAGTACAAGGTATAGTAGTGTAGATACCGGGTGTAGTAGTACAAGGTATAGCAGTGTAGATACCAGGTGTAGTAGTACAAGGTATAGCAGTGTAGATACCAGGTGTAGTAGTACAAGGTATAGCAGTATAGATACCAGGTGTAGTAGTACAAGGTATAGCAGTATAGATACCAGGTGTAGTAGTACAAGGTATAGTAGTGTAGATAGCGGGTGTAGTAGTACAAGGTATAGCAGTGTAGATAGCGGGTGTAGTAGTACAAGATATAGCAGTATAGATACCGGGTGTAGTAGTACAAGGTATAGTAGTGTAGATACCGGGTGTAGTAGTACAAGGTATAGCAGTGTAGATACCAGGTGTAGTAGTACAAGGTATAGCAGTATAGATACCAGGTGTAGTAGTACAAGGTATAGCAGTATAGATACCAGGTGTAGTAGTACAAGGTATAGCAGTATAGATACCAGGTGTAGTAGTACAAGGTATAGTAGTGTAGATGCCGGGTGTAGTAGTACAAGGTATAGCAGTGTAGATACTGGGTGTAGTAGTACAAGGTATAGCAGTGTAGATACCGGGTGTAGTAGTACAAGGTATAGCAGTGTAGATACCGGGTGTAGTAGTACAAGATATAGTAGTGTAGATACCGGGTGTAGTAGTACAAGGTATAGTAGTGTAGATACCGGGTGTAGTAGTACAAGATATAGTAGTGTAGATACCGGGTGTAGTAGTACAAGATATAGTAGTGTAGATACCGGGTGTAGTAGTACAAGGTATAGTAGTGTAGATATCGGGAGTAGTAGTACAAGGTATAGTAGCGTAGATGCCGGGTGTAGTAGTACAAGGTATAGCAGTGTAGATACCGGGTGTAGTAGTACAAGATATAGTAGTGTAGATACCGGGTGTAGTAGTACAAGATATAGTAGTGTAGATACCGGGTGTAGTAGTACAAGATATAGTAGTGTAGATACCGGGTGTAGTAGTACAAGATATAGTAGTGTAGATACCGGGTGTAGTAGTACAAGATATAGTAGTGTAGATACCGGGTGTAGTAGTACAAGATATAGTAGTGTACATACTGGGTGTAGTAGTACAAGGTAAAGTAGTACAAGGTACAGTAGTGTAGATACCGGGTATAGTAGTACAAGGTATAGCAGTATAGATACCGGGTATAGTAGTACAAGGTATAGCAGTATATATACCAGGTGTAGTAGTACAAGGTATAGCAGTATAGATACCAGGTGTAGTAGTACAAGGTATAGCAGTATAGATACCAGGTGTAGTAGTACAAGGTATAGCAGTATAGATACCAGGTGTAGTAGTACAAGGTATAGCAGTATAGATACCAGGTGTAGTAGTACAAGGTATAGCAGTATAGATACCAGGTGTAGTAGTGCAAGGTATAGTAGTGTAGATACCGGGTATAGTAGTACAAGGTATAGTAGTGTAGATACCGGGTATAGTAGTACAAGGTATAGCAGTATAGATACCAGGTGTAGTAGTACAAGGTATAGCAGTATAGATACCAGGTGTAGTAGTACAAGGTATAGCAGTATAGATACCAGGTGTAGTAGTACAAGGTATAGTAGTGTAGATAGCGGGTGTAGTAGTACAAGGTATAGTAGTGTAGATAGCGGGTGTAGTAGTACAAGGTATAGTAGTGTAGATAGCGGGTGTAGTAGTACAAGGTATAGTAGTGTAGATAGCGGGTGTAGTAGTACAAGGTATAGTAGTGTAGATAGCGGGTGTAGTAGTACAAGGTATAGTAGTGTAGATAGCGGGTGTAGTAGTACAAGGTATAGTAGTGTAGATAGCTGGTGTAGTAGTACAAGGTATAGTAGTGTAGATACCGGGTGTAGTAGTACAAGGTATAGTAGTGTAGATACCGGGTGTAGTAGTACAAGGTATAGTAGTGTAGATACCGGGTGTAGTAGTACAAGTTATGAGGTATAGCAGTGTTGGTATGGGGTGCAGTCCTAGTGTAAAGACAGGTGAAGTAGTATAAGGTATAACAGTGCTGGTATAGAGTGCAGTGGTAGTGTGCAGACTGGTGTAGCAGTATGAGGTGTAGCAGTGTTGGTATGGGGAGCAGTGGTAGTGTGCAGACTGGTGAAGCAGTGTTGGTATGGTGTGCAGTGGTAGTGTGCAGACTGGTGTAGCAGTGTTGGTAGGAGGTCCGACTGGTGTAGTAGTATGAGGTGTAGCAGTGTTGGTATAGGGTGAAGTGGCAGTGTGCAGACTGGTGTAGTAGTATAAGGTATAACAGTGCTGGTATGGGGTGTAGTGGTAGTGTGCAGACTGGTGTAGTAGTATGAGGTGTGGCGATAGTGTGCAGACTGGTGTAGTAGTATGAAGTGTAGTAGTGTTGCTATGGGTTGCAGTGGTAGTGTACAGACCGATGTAGTAGTATAAGGTATAACAGTGCTGTTGTGGGGTGCAGTGGTAGTGTACAGACTGTTGCAGTAGTACAAGGTGTAGCAATGTTTGTATGGGGTGCAGTGGTAGTGTGCAGACTGGTGCAGTAGTATGAGATGTAGCAGTGTTGGTATAGGATGCAGTGGTAGTGTGCAGACTGGTGTAGTAGTATGAGGTGTAGCAGTGTTTGCATGGGGTGCAGTGGTCGTGTGCAGACTGGTGTAGTATAAGGTATAACAGTGCTGGTATGGGGTGCAGTGGTAGTGTGCAGACCGGTGTAGTAGTATAAAGTGCAGCAATATTTGTATGGGGTGCAGTGGTAGTGTGCAGACTGGTGTACTAGTATGAGGTGTAGCAATGTTTGTCTGGGGTGCAGTGGTAGTGTGCAGACTAGTGTAGTAGTATGAGGTCTAGCAGTGTTGGTATGAGGTGCAGTGGTAATGTGCAGACTGCTGTAGTAGTATGAGGTGTAGCAGTGTTGGTATAGAGTGCAGCGGTAGTAAGCAGACTGGTGTAGTAGTATAAGGTGTAGCAGAGTTTGCATGGGGTGCAGTGTTAGTGTGCAAACTAGTGTAGTAGTATGAGGTGTAGCAGTGTTGGTATGAGGTGCAGTGGTAATGTGCAGACTGCTGTAGTAGTATGAGGTGTAGCAGTGTTGGTATGGGGTGCAGTGGTCGCATGCAGACTGGGGTAGTAGTATGAGGTGTAGCAGTGTTGGTATGAGGTGCAGTGGTAGTGTACAGACCGGTCTAGTAGTATAAGGTATAACAGTGCTGGTATGGGGTGCAGTCGTAGTGTGTAGACCGGTGTAGCAGTATAAGGTGTAGCAGTGTTTGTCTGGGGTGCAGTGGTAGTGTGCAGACTGCTGTAGTAGTATGAGGTGTAGCAATGTTTGTCTGGGGTGCAGTGGTAGTGTGCAGACTGCTGTAGTAGTATATGGTGTAGCAATGTTTGTCTGGGGTGCAGTGGTAGTGTGCAGACTGGTGTAGTAGTATGAGGTGTAGCAATGTTTGTCTGGGGTGCAGTGGTAGTGTGCAGACTGGTGTAGTAGTATGAGGTGTAGCAGTGTTTGTCTGGGGTGCAGTGGTAGTGTGCCGACTGGTGTAGTAGTATGAGGTGTAGCAGTGTTTGTCTGGGGTGCAGTGGTAGTGTGCAGACTGCTGTAGTAGTATATGGTGTAGCAATGTTTGTCTGGGGTGCAGTGGTAGTGTGCAGACTGGTGTAGTAGTATGAGGTGTAGCAATGTTTGTCTGGGGTGCAGTGGTAGTGTGCAGACTGCTGTAGTAGTATATGGTGTAGCAATGTTTGTCTGGGGTGCAGTGGTAGTGTGCAGACTGGTGTAGTAGTATGAGGTGTAGCAATGTTTGTCTGGGGTGCAGTGGTAGTGTGCAGACTGCTGTAGTAGTATATGGTGTAGCAATGTTTGTCTGGGGTGCAGTGGTAGTGTGCAGACTGGTGTAGTAGTATGAGGTGTAGCAATGTTTGTCTGGGGTGCAGTGGTAGTGTGCAGACTGGTGTAGTAGTATTAGGGTATAACTGTGTGGATAATGTATGTAGTGGTAGGGTGTACAGCGGTGTAGATACTGGGTGCGGTAGTATGAGCTACAGCAACGTGAGTGCATCTCTGCTCTACTTCTGTATTTCGGCACCTGTGCTGGTCCTATGTGCTGCGGTACATAATTGCATGAGCTCCTGGTTCCGGCCTCAGCTGAGGTTAAAATGACTCCATCTGGCTGCCAGCTGATAACAGACTTGGAGAACACACTCGCTGCCTATTTTGTGTGAAAATCTGATTAGTAAAAGCAATTACAGACGCAGAACAGATATTGTGCCAGTCAATGCCACCATGCCCAGTCTGCAGGAGCGGAGACCTGCATCTACCTTGTACCAGAGCCGGACTGGAGGGTAATCCCACTGTAATAATCCCAAAGTCCCTAAGAGACTCCAGCAGGTAGCATCCTACATCTGCGGGAATTCTCCTCACCCCAGTCTCACCCTATTGAAGACCCTAAGACTTATGACAACTGAAGAATGAGTCCGAAAACTGAGATTATGGGGAAGGTGTCCAGGAACAGAGGCCAAGAGGAGAGGCTAGAAGGAAGGGAGGTTATAGAGAACCTGACCAGGAACAGAGGTCAAGAGGAGAGGCTAGAAGGAAGGGAGGTTATGGAGAACCTGACCAGGAACAGAGACCAAGAGGAGAGGCTAGACGGAAGGGAGGTTATAGAGAACCTGACCAGGAACAGAGGCCAAGAGGAGAGACTAGACGGAAGGGAGGTTATAGAGAGGCTGACCAGGAACAGAGGTCAAGAGGAGAGGCTAGAAGGAAGGGAGGTTATGGAGAACCTGACCAGGAACAGAGGCCAAGAGGAGAGGCTAGACGGAAGGGAGGTTATAGAGAACCTGACCAGGAACAGAGGCCAAGAGGAGAGGCTAGACGGAAGGGAGGTTATAGAGAACCTGACCAGGAACAGAGGCCAAGAGGAGAGGCTAGACGGAAGGGAGGTTATGGAGAACCTGGCCAGGAGAGGTGGCTACCTAGAGGCTGACCAGGATATGGTTAATAACATAGGATACACTAAGAATATATGCATGAAGGGACTTATAGTGGAGGCATTATAGAAAGAGCAAAGAGGGAAACTGTCAACAAGGTGGACAGTGAAGGGTTGGTAACAAACATCTGAGAGAGGCCGGAGGCTCCAAAAACCTCCTGAACACTGCTAAGATGCTATGTGCAGATCCAGGACATGAAATGACACTTGGAGACCAGCTCACCTTCTCCAGAGCTTGCTGGGCCTGGGTGGCATGCGTCTTCTGCAGGTCCAGCCTCATGCTCTCCATCTCCGCCCGCAGTTTGCTCATGGCCTTCTGATGCTCCTGCGCAACCTTGTGCTTCTCCTCATCCCGCAGGTGACCGAGCTCCAGGAGCTGCTGCTTGCGCTGAACATTGACTTGGATGAGTTCTTCCTTCATCTTGTAGACCTGGTTCTCCAGCTCCGAGATGGTCTGTGGATGACAGGACAGCTCAGCTGTGGTCACATAGCCAGCAACTCTTACTATAGGTTATTAGCTTCTATTAAACTGCCTTTAGGGTTTGTCACCCAACTTTCCACACACTCTCAAAAGCCTAGAAATGAGTATCTTTATAGAATTACATGCCGCCACTCCACTGCTCACATTCATCTTTCATATATTGCTGGACTATGTGTCAGTCTTCACTGTCGTTCTTGCATTCCATTTAAAAACCCAGGAGTTTAAGATGAGAAAGACAGGAATTAGGTTTACCTGTTAATTCCTTTTCTGGAGTCATCCTGACAGCATACACATGGAGGATGTCCACTGGACCCCTGTTGGGACAGGAAGCGGAGAATACAAAAGGCACCTCCCGCCACCAGCTCACCAGTGTGTACCAAATAACTACAGTGACCCGGCTTTGCTTAATCACTCATTTTTAATACCGAAACTATAGTACAATACGTTACTTCACGTAGAGAAGGATAACTGAAGGGGAGGGAAAAGCCCCTATGCTGTCAGGATGACTCCAGAAAAGGAATTAACAGGTAAACCTAATTCCTGTCTTCCCCTCGTCATCCTGACAGCATACACATGGAGGAATACCAACAATCAAGGGCTTTAGGGAGGGACCACTGCTTGCAGAACTTTCCGCCCAAAGGCAGTGTCCCGGCTGGCCCCCACGTCCAGACGATAGTGTTTTACAAAAGTATGGGTGCTTGACCATGTGGCGGCTCTGCAGATCTGGTCGGTTGTCGCCTGGGCTCTCTCCGCCCAGGAACAGGCGACCGCCCTAGTAGAATGGGCTCTAACTTCGCCCGGGAGTGGGATCCCTTGGGATCTGTATGCCTCTTCTACGGCCCTCCTGACCCACCGCGCTAGGGAGTCCTTAGTAGCGGCCCCTCCTCTGCGTGGACCCTGAAATTGAATGAAGAGGTTATTAGATTTCCTAAAGGTATGTGAGACCTCTAAGTACTTCAGAACTGCTCGTCTCACGTCTAGGTTATGGAACCTCTGTTCCGTAGTGTTCCGGGGTTCCTGGCAGAAGGAGGGAAGTACTATTCTTTGCTCTCTGTGAAAGTCCGTAAGGACTTTCGGTTGAAAGAAGGGGTCGGGCCTAAACTCTATCTTGTCCGGGAAGATGGTCATATATGGGGTTTTTATAGAGAGGGCTTGGATTTCCCCGATCCGCCTGGCGGATGTAATGGCCACTAGGAAGGCAACCTTATATGAGAGGGTCTTAACTGAGAGTTCTTCCAGGGGCTCGAAGGGGTGTGCGCAAAGGGCCTGTAAAACAAGATTCAGGTCCCATGGGGCATGGTTCTTCTTATAAAGGGGTGAAGTCTAACTGCTCCTTTAAGGTATTTTTTGACTAGCCTATGGTCGGCTAACGGGAAGTCAAAGAAGGCTCCTAGGGCGGCCACCTGGACCTTAAGGGTACCAGGTTTTAGGCCCATGTCCAGACCATCCTGAAGGAACTCTAGAATCTTATTAATGTCTGGTTGTTGGAGGTCGTGAATACTGTGCCCCAACCACCTAGAGAAGGTGTCCCACACCCTGGTGTATATGTTCCTGGTGGACTCTTTGAGACTCTCACATAAGGTGGTGGTCACCCTCCCTGATAGGCCCTGGTTCAGGTATTTTACCCGCACAGCTTCCAGGCCGCTAGTCTGAACTGTCGGGTTTTTGGGCAAATCAGGGGACCCTGTTGTAGGAGGTCGTCTCTCCACGGCAGATGTAGGGGCTCCTGTGTTGATAGAGCGGCCAGGAGCGGGAACCAAGGTCTCTTGGGTCAGAATGGGGCTACCAGGATAACGGAGCCCGGGGACCCCTGGATCTTCTTTAGAACCCGAGGGATCAGGGGGATAGGTGGGAAGGCGTATGTCAGGTCCCATTCCCATGCTTGGGATAGTGCGTCTATTCCCAGGGAGCCCCCGTCTGCCCCCCTGGAAAAGAACCGGGGACTCTTGTTGTTCTCCCGAGAGGCAAACAAATCCACCTTTGGAGTCCCCCATCTTTCTGTAATCAGTTGGAATGCCTCTGGATGTAGTGCCCACTCCCCAGGGTCTATCCTCCTGCGGCTGAGGTAGTTTGCCATGGCGTTCTCTGGGCCCCTTACGTGGAACGCTGAAACGGAAGGCATCCGCTGCTCTATCCACCCGAGCACTTTCGCCGCCAGGTCTTGTAGTCGGGGGTTCCGCGTGGATCCCTGGTGGCGAATGAGGGACACAGTTGTTATGTTATCCGAGAATATCTTAATGGGTCTACCCCCGATCTCTGTCTCGAGGTCACGGATGGCCCTCCAGACCGCGCAAAGCTCCTTGTAATTGGAGGATTGAGTGGCCTCTTTCTGGTTCCAGACCCCCTGGACATAGCGACAGCCTAAGTGGGCCCCCCCAGCCAGTTGCGCTCGCGTCAGTGAAGATGGATACTGGGGATGCCGGGTCCCAACTTGTGGACCTGGCGAGGTTGGAGATAGACGTCCACCACCCCAAGGAGGACCTTACTTTGTGAGTGAGGGTGACTTCCTGATCCAGGGAAGCTGGAGATTTGTCCCAGTTGCTCAGGATAAAGTCCTGGAGAGTTCTACCATGTAACTGGGCCCACGGGACTACTCCAATACAGGCTGTCATGAGACCGAGGACCCTCATGCCTCTCCTAAGGGAAACTTGGGAGGCTAACGAAAGTGCCCGGCTTTCGTCTTGGATCGTTTTTTGCTTTTCTAGCGGGAGGGAAGAGCACTGGTGGTGTGAGTCCAGGATAACCCCTAGGAACTTTTTCCTTTGTTCGGGCTGAAGATTGGATTTGTCGAAGTTAATGATCCAACCTAGCGACTCGAACAGGCGGAGGGTGAGGTTGACCCGGTGCTGGAGTTCCGAGGGTGATCCTGCTATAAGCAGGAAATCGTCGAGGTATGGGACAATTAGTACTTTGTCCGTCCTTAGTGCTGCTACCATCTCCAATACTAGTTTGGAGAATACCCGAGGTGCGGAGGAAATCCCGAACGGCAGGCATGCGAATTGGTAATGTGAGACTGACCCTTCCATCATCAGGGCGAATCGAAGAAACTGTTGGGAGTCTGAGTGTATAGGAATATGATAATAGGCGTCTTTTAAGTCCACCGTGGCCATGACGCTATCTGGTGTGATTAGGGGGATCACTGATCTTACTGATTCCATTTTAAATCTTCGGTATGTTATAGATTTATTCAGGTATTTCAGGTTGATTATAACTCTGTAGGCCCCGTTAGGCTTCTTAATAAGAAACAAGGGGGAGTAGCAGCCTTTGAACCGTTCCTCTACGGGAACCGGGATAATGGCCCCCAGGGATAGCAGGTCCCGTACCCCCGACTGGAGGGCCCGGGCCGACGCGGGTGACTGGCAGGGGGTAACCACGAACCTCCGGGGAGGGGGGGCGGAAAGCTCAATTCTATAGCCCTCTGAGACCAGGCGAAGGGCCCAGGGATTGGAGGTTATTTCGCTCCATCTATTGGTGAACCCCCTAAGTCTGCCCCCCACCTGCCGGATCCCGATGGGCGGATTCTCACCCTTTCCGCCTTTGGGGTAAGACCAGCGTCCGGTTTTCCCCTTCCCCCTGTATGTTCTCGGGGGGACAAAGGGAGGAGGGTAGGAGGAGGAAGGCCGCTTGACGGGTCTCTCTGCTGGTAGCCCCTGACTTTTGTCTGAGGCCTTCTCCAGGAGTGTATCCAGGGAAGGTCCGAAGATGCGATGTCCCTGGAAGGGCAAAGAGCAAAGCCTGTTCTTGGAGGCATTGTCCCCTGTCCAGGCTTTTACCCAGACGGCCCTCCTGGCTGTGTTCGAAAGTGCCGCCGACCGGGCCCCGAACCTTACTGACTCCATCGAGGCGTCCGCCAGGAAGCCGGTGGCCTGTTGGAGGAGGGGAAGGCAGTTGGAGATATCTTCCCTCGAACCCCTTTGCGAGACCAGGGCCTGGAGTTGGTCTAGCCAGACCGTCATGGATCTCGCTACCGACGTGGCCGTAATGTTGGTCTTCATGGTGAGGGCCGCCGACTCCCAGGCCTTCTTCATTGCCGAATCCACTCGTGAATCCAGTGGGTCCCGCAACTGGGAGATGTCCTCAAAGGGGAGGGCAGCCTTCTTCGAGACCCTGGCGACCGCCAAATCCACCTTCGGGACGGTGTCCAAGAATTCAATGTCTTCCGGGGTGAAGACCATACGCTCTCTAAACTCCTTAGACAGGAAAAACTTGCGTTCTGCCTGTTTCCACTCGGTCAAGATGAGCTGTTTTAGGATATCGTTGACCGGGAATGATGGTTTGGGCTGAGGTATGAGTCCCCGGAACAGGGTATCCTGGAGGGATGGCTGCTGTGGTGTCTGTTCCTCCACCTGCATGGTGTGACGGACCGCTGTTAGTAGCTGCCCCAGATCCGCCGATGCGAAGAAGTACTTCCTCGTTTCTTCCATGGGC
The DNA here is from genome assembly GCF_035609145.1 of Eleutherodactylus coqui. Classification (NCBI taxonomy): domain Eukaryota; kingdom Metazoa; phylum Chordata; class Amphibia; order Anura; family Eleutherodactylidae; genus Eleutherodactylus; species Eleutherodactylus coqui. The sequence continues at coordinate 101,320,214 of NC_089849.1, forward strand.
GGTATGGATTCTGAGGGGGAATCCTCTAAGAACCCTTCCTCCGAGTCTGATTCTTCTATCCGTGACCGCCTTACCCTTTTCGTGGGGGGCGGAACGGAAAGAGACGAGAGAGAGGCCTCGATCTCCTCGCGGATCATAGCTCGGATGTCCGATATGCCCGAGGGGCCTTCCTCACGGACCACCTTCTCTGTGCAGGCTGCGCATAAGGGTTTGGTGTGTCCCTCGTCCAGTCGCCGCAGGCAGACTGGGCACTTGCGCACGCGCTTCTTGGCCTCTCTGCTCTTTTGTGCTTCTCTGTCCTAAGAGACGGAGACAGCAGAAAAAAAGGGGGGGTTTTCCAGCACCTGACCCTTCCTTACCCCTGGTGTGAGCCCCCGGAGGTTTACTCACCAGCGGGCTGCTCTCCGTGTCCTCTCTGGCCGACATCTTTACTTAGGTGCAGACCGAAGACATGTGGGGAATCCTGCTTTCTCCTTTTCTCTTTTTCTTCTTTTTTTTTTTTTGATTTTCAAATTTGGCGCCTTTTTCCTCGAGGCCCCGCCCCCCGTGACGCGGCCGTGCTGACATCATGCCGCCGCGCCGGACCCGGGGGATACACTCTGCGTCGGGCTCTGAGGAGGGCGCATAGATGTCCAGGGATGTCGGATCGAGCGCAGCCGCCGGCCCGCGCCGCGCGCTCTATCCCCCCCCCCCCCCTCGCTGGCATACCTGCTCAGCCGCTCCGCCGACAGAGGATCGCTGGAAGCCAGGGTCCCGGGCCCGACGTCCAGAGCGGGTGCCTGATCCGGAGGAGGCTTCCAAGCCCTGCAGGTACGGGCTGTATCTTCCCAGTGCGACAACCCCACTGGGCAGCGCGCTAGGGAAGGGTTCCCCGCAGGGAACGTGGTGCTGGTCTTTGGGATCCTGCGGGTGAGGGTCCCCACGTAGGGTCTCACCCGCGCAAGCTCTGCCAGCCCGACCAGAGAGTCGTCCCCCCACGGGCGGACAGGCTGCATAGGAATTTTCTTCTTTTTTCTTGCCTCCAGCATACACCTGGAGGCTTCCTCTTGGACTGTCCTGTATGGGACAGGAAGACACTGGTGAGCTGGTGGCGGGAGGTGCCTTTTGTATTCTCCGCTTCCTGTCCCAACAGGGGTCCAGTGGACATCCTCCATGTGTATGCTGTCAGGATGACGAGGGGAAAAAAAATCACAGGCCAAGTTTGAAAAGGCAGAGCTGCAGAGTGTTGGAGGACTGTAATAGCTATTATTACAACCCAATGCACATGCTGCATCTGTAGCTGTGATCTGTAAGGGGTGCTCTGGGGGGAGGCGGGGGTTGGATATATGGCCCTATACAACATACGTTTTCTGGTTCGGTTGTGTTCAGTCAACACCCAGCGCACACCTGTACACAACACCCAGCACACACCTGTACACTCACCATACACAACACCCAGCACACACCTGTACACTCACCATACACAACACCCAGCACACACCTGTACACTCACCATACACAACACCCAGCACACACCTGTACACTCACCATACACAACACCCAGCACACACCTGTACACTCACCATACACAACACCCAGCGCACACCTGTACACTCACCATACACAACACCCAGCGCACACCTGTACACTCACCATACACAACACCCAGCGCACACCTGTACACTCACCATACACAACACCCAGCACACACCTGTACACTCACCATACACAACACCCAGCACACACCTGTACACTCACCATACACAACACCCAGCACACACCTGTACACTTACCATAAACACCCAGTGCACACCTGTACGCCAGTTATACACCACTTCCAGCACACACTTGTGTACCCGTTATACACAAGACCCAGCACCCCAGAAACCTGTACATCGTTATACACAACCACAAGTCACAATGACACCTGTACACTTACTATATACAACACCCAGCACACAACTGTACATTTACTATACACAACGCCCAGCACACACCTGTACACTTACTATACACAACACCCAGTACACACACCTGTACACATACTATACACAACACCCAGCGCACACCAGTTATATACAACTCCCAGCACACACTTGTGTACCCACTATACACAAGAAGCAGCACCCCACACACCTGTACATCGTTATACACAACCACAAGTCGCAATGGCACCTGTACATCTATTATACACAACCCCAGCACACACCTGTACATCTATTATGCACATTTCAGCACACACCTCTACATCTATTATAGACACCCCAACACACACCTGTACACCAAATATACACAACCCCAGCACACACCTGTACATCGATTATACACAACCGCAGCACACACCTGTACATCGATTATACACACCCCAGCACACACCTCTGCATGTATTATACACAACGCCAGCACAAACCTGTACATCTATTATACACAACCCAAGCACACACCTTTACACCAATTATACACAGCCGCAGCACACATCTGTACATCTATTATACACAGCCGCAGCACACATCTGTACAGCTATTATACACAACCCCAGCACATACCTGTACATCTATTATACACAACCCAAGCACACACTTTACACCAATTATACACAACCGCAGAACACACCTGTACATCTATTATACACAACCGCAGCACACACCTGTACACCAAATATACAGAACCCCAGCACACACCTGTACATCTATTATACACAACCCCAGCACACACCTGTACATCTATTATACACAACCCCAGCACACACCTGTACATCTATGTTCCAAAACCCCAGCACCTACTTGTACATCTATTATACACAACTCCAGCACACACAACCACGAGTCGCAATGACACTTGTACATCTATTATAAACCCCCCAGCACACGCCTCTGCATGTATAATACACAACCCTAGCACAAACCTGTACATCTATTATACACAACCCAAGAACACACCTGTACATCTATTATAGACACTCCAGCACATACCTGTACACCAATATACACAACCCCAGCACACAGCTGTACATCTATTATACACATCCCAGCACACACCTGTACATCTATTATAGGCAACTCCCAGCATACACCTGTGCACCCGTTATAAATAACATCCAGTACACACCTGTGCACCCGTTATATACAACACCCAGCGCACCACACACCTGTACAAAGTTATACACAACCATGAGTCGCAATTACACCCGGACATCTATGATACACAACCCTAGCACCCACTTGTACATCTATTATACACAACCACAAGTCGGAATTACACCTGTACATCTATTATACACACCCCAGCACGCACCTGTACATCTATTATACACAACCTCAGCACACACCTGTACATCTATTGTACAGAACCCCAGCACACACCTGTACATCCATTATACACAACCCCAGCACACACCTGTACAGCTATTATACACATCCCCGACACACACCTGTACAGCTATTATACACATCCCCGATACACACCTGTACAGCTATTATACACATCCCCGACACACACTTGTACAGCTATTATACACATCCCCGACACACACCTGTACAGCTATTATACACATCCCCGACACACACCTGTACAGCTATTTTCCACAACGCCAGCACACACCTGTACATCTATTATACACATCCCCAACACACACCAGTACATCTATTATACACACCCCAGCACATCTATCATACACAACCCCAGCACACACCTGTACATCTATCATACACAACCCCAGCACACACCTGTACATCTATCATACACAACCCCAGCACACACCTGTACATCTATCATACACAACCCCGGCACACACCTGTACATCTATTATACACAACCCCAGAATACACCTGTACACCTATTATACACAACCCCAGAATACACCTGTGCACCTATTATACACAACCCCAGAATATACCTGTACACCTATTATACACAACCCCAGCACACACCTGTACATCTATTGTACACAACCCCAGCACACACCTGTACATCTATTATACACAACCCCAGCACACACCTGTACATCTATTATACACAACAACCTTAGCAAGCACCTGTACATCTATTATACACACCCCAGCACGCACCTGTACATCTGTTATACACAACCCCAGCACGCACCTGTACATCTGTTATACACACCCCAGCACACCTGTACATCTATTATACACACACCTGTACATCTATTATACACAACCCCAGCACGCACCTGTACATCTATTATACACACCCCAGAACGCACCTGTACATCTATTATACACACCCCAGCACGCACCAGTACATCTATTATACACACCCCAGCACGCACCAGTACATCTATTATACACACCCCAGCACGCACCAGTACATCTATTATACACACCCCAGCACGCACCTGTACATCTATTATACACACCCCAGCACGCACCTGTACATCTATTATACACAACCCCAGCACGCACCTGTACATCTATTATACACACCCCAGAACGCACCTGTACATCTATTATACACACCCCAGAACGCACCTGTACATCTATTGTACACACCCCAGAACGCACCTGTACATCTATTATACACACCCCAGAACGCACCTGTACATCTATTATAGACACCCCAGCACGCACCTGTACATCTATTATACACACCCCAGCACGCACCTGTACATTATACACACCCCAGAACGCACCTGTACATCTATTATACACACCCCAGAACGCACCTGTACATCTATTATACACACCCCAGAACGCACCTGTACATCTATTATACACACCCCAGAACGCACCTGTACATCTATTATACACACCCCAGAACGCACCTGTACATCTATTATGCACATCCCAGAACGCACCTGTACATCTATTATGCACACCCCAGAACGCACCTGTACATCTATTATGCACACCCCAGCACGCACCTGTACATCTATTATACACACGCCAGCACACACCTGTACATCTATTATACACACCCCAGAACGCACCTGTACATCTATTATACACACCCCAGAACGCACCTGTACATCTATTATACACACCCCAGAACGCACCTGTACATCTATTATACACACCCCAGAACGCACCCGTACATCTATTATACACACCCCAGAACGCACACGTACATCTATTATACACACCCCAGAACGCACACGTACATCTATTATGCACACCCCAGAACGCACACGTACATCTATTATGCACACCCCAGAACGCACACGTACATTATACACACCCCAGCACGCACCTGTACATCTATTATACACACCCCAGCACGCACCTGTACATCTATTATACACACCCCAGCACGCACCAGTACATCTATTATACACCCCAGAACGCACACGTACATTATACACACCCCAGAACGCACACGTACATTATACACACCCCAGAACGCACACGTACATTATACACACCCCAGCACGCACCTGTACATCTATTATACACACCCCAGAACGCACCTGTACATCTATTATACACACCCCAGAACGCACCTGTACATCTATTATACACACCCCAGCACGCACCAGTACATCTATTATACACACCCCAGCACGCACCTGTACATCTATTATACACACCCCAGCACGCACCTGTACATCTATTATACACACCCCAGCATGCACCTGTACATCTATTATACACAACCCCAGCACGCACCTGTACATCTATTATACACACCCCAGCACACACCTGTACAGCTATTATACACATCCCCGACACACACCTGTACAGCTATTATACACATCCCCGATACACACCTGTACAGCTATTATACACATCCCCGACACACACTTGTACAGCTATTATACACATCCCCGACACACACCTGTACAGCTATTATACACATCCCCGACACACACCTGTACAGCTATTTTCCACAACGCCAGCACACACCTGTACATCTATTATACACATCCCCAACACACACCAGTACATCTATTATACACACCCCAGCACATCTATCATACACAACCCCAGCACACACCTGTACATCTATCATACACAACCCCAGCACACACCTGTACATCTATCATACACAACCCCGGCACACACCTGTACATCTATTATACACAACCCCAGCACACACCTGTACACCTATTATACACAACCCCAGAATACACCTGTACACCTATTATACACAACCCCAGAATACACCTGTGCACCTATTATACACAACCCCAGAATACACCTGTACACCTATTATACACAACCCCAGCACACACCTGTACATCTATTGTACACAACCCCAGCACACACCTGTACATCTATTATACACAACCCCAGCACACACCTGTACATCTATTATACACAACAACCTTAGCAAGCACCTGTACATCTATTATACACACCCCAGCACGCACCTGTACATCTGTTATACACAACCCCAGCACGCACCTGTACATCTGTTATACACACCCCAGCACACCTGTACATCTATTATACACACACCTGTACATCTATTATACACAACCCCAGCACGCACCTGTACATCTATTATACACACCCCAGAACGCACCTGTACATCTATTATACACACCCCAGCACGCACCAGTACATCTATTATACACACCCCAGCACGCACCAGTACATCTATTATACACACCCCAGCACGCACCAGTACATCTATTATACACACCCCAGCACGCACCTGTACATCTATTATACACACCCCAGCACGCACCTGTACATCTATTATACACAACCCCAGCACGCACCTGTACATCTATTATACACACCCCAGAACGCACCTGTACATCTATTATACACACCCCAGAACGCACCTGTACATCTATTATACACACCCCAGAACGCACCTGTACATCTATTATACACACCCCAGCACGCACCTGTACATCTATTATACACACCCCAGCACGCACCTGTACATTATACACACCCCAGAACGCACCTGTACATCTATTATACACACCCCAGAACGCACCTGTACATCTATTATACACACCCCAGAACGCACCTGTACATCTATTATACACACCCCAGAACGCACCTGTACATCTATTATACACACCCCAGAACGCACCTGTACATCTATTATGCACATCCCAGAACGCACCTGTACATCTATTATGCACACCCCAGAACGCACCTGTACATCTATTATGCACACCCCAGCACGCACCTGTACATCTATTATACACACGCCAGCACACACCTGTACATCTATTATACACACCCCAGAACGCACCTGTACATCTATTATACACACCCCAGAACGCACCTGTACATCTATTATACACACCCCAGAACGCACCTGTACATCTATTATACACACCCCAGAACGCACCTGTACATCTATTATACACACCCCAGAACGCACCTGTACATCTATTATGCACACCCCAGAACGCACACGTACATCTATTATACACACCCCAGAACGCACACGTACATCTATTATGCACACCCCAGAACGCACACGTACATTATACACACCCCAGCACGCACCTGTACATCTATTATACACACCCCAGCACGCACCTGTACATCTATTATACACACCCCAGCACGCACCAGTACATCTATTATACACCCCAGAACGCACACGTACATTATACACACCCCAGAACGCACACGTACATTATACACACCCCAGAACGCACACGTACATTATACACACCCCAGCACGCACCTGTACATCTATTATACACACCCCAGAACGCACCTGTACATCTATTATACACACCCCAGAACGCACCTGTACATCTATTATACACACCCCAGCACGCACCAGTACATCTATTATACACACCCCAGCACGCACCTGTACATCTATTATACACACCCCAGCACGCACCTGTACATCTATTATACACACCCCAGCATGCACCTGTACATCTATTATACACAACCCCAGCACGCACCTGTACATCTATTATACACACCCCAGAACGCACCTGTACATCTATTATACACACCCCAGAACGCACCTGTACATATGTTATACACACCCCAGCACGCACCTGTACATCTATTATACACACCCCAGCACGCACCTGTACATTATACACACCCCAGAACGCACCTGTACATCTATTATACACACCCCAGAACGCACCTGTACATCTATTATACACACCCCAGAACGCACCTGTACATCTATTATACACACCCCAGAACGCACCTGTACATCTATTATACACACCCCAGAACGCACCTGTACATCTATTATGCACATCCCAGAACGCACCTGTACATCTATTATGCACACCCCAGAACGCACCTGTACATCTATTATGCACACCCCAGCACGCACCTGTACATCTATTATACACACGCCAGCACGCACCTGTACATCTATTATACACACCCCAGAACGCACCTGTACATCTATTATACACACCCCAGAACGCACCTGTACATCTATTATACACACCCCAGAACGCACCTGTACATCTATTATACACACCCCAGAACGCACCTGTACATCTATTATACACACCCCAGAACGCACCTGTACATCTATTATACACACCCCAGAACGCACACGTACATCTATTATGCACACCCCAGAACGCACACGTACATCTATTATGCACACCCCAGAAAGCACACGTACATTATACACACCCCAGCACGCACCTGTACACCTATTATACACACCCCAGCACGCACCTGTACATCTATTATACACCCCAGAACGCACACGTACATTATACACACCCCAGAACGCACACGTACATTATACACACCCCAGAACGCACACGTACATTATACACACCCCAGAACGCACACGTACATTATACACACCCCAGAACGCACACGTACATTATACACACCCCAGAACGCACACGTACATTATACACACCCCAGAACGCACCCGTACATCTATTATACACACCCCAGAACGCACCCGTACATCTATTATACACACCCCAGAACGCACCCGTACATCTATTATACACACCCCAGAACGCACCCGTACATCTATTATACACACCCCAGAACGCACCCGTACATCTATTATACACACCCCAGAAAGCACCCGTACATCTATTATACACACCCCAGCACGCACCCGTACATCTATTATACACACCCCAGCAAGCACCCGTACATCTATTATACACACCCCAGAACGCACCCGTACATCTATTATACACACCCCAGAACGCACCCGTACATCTATTATACACACCCCAGCACGCACCCGTACATCTATTATACACACCCCAGAACGCACCCGTACATCTATTATACACACCCCAGAAAGCACCCGTACATCTATTATACACACCCCAGAACGCACCCGTACATCTATTATACACACCCCAGCACGCACCCGTACATCTATTATACACACCCCAGAAAGCACCCGTACATCTATTATACACACCCCAGAACGCACCCGTACATCTATTATACACACCCCAGCACGCACCTGTACATCTATTATACACACCCCAGCACGCACCTGTACATCTATTATACACACCCCAGCACGCACCTGTACATCTATTATACACACCCCAGCACACACCTGTACATCTATTATACACACCCCAGAACGCACCTGTACATCTATTATACACACCCCAGAACGCACCTGTACATCTATTATACACACCCCAGAACGCACCTGTACATCTATTATACACACCCCAGAACGCACCTGTACATCTATTATACACACCCCAGAACGCACCTGTACATCTATTATACACACCCCAGCACGCACCTGTACATCTATTATACACACCCCAGCACGCACCTGTACATCTATTATACACACCCCAGCACGCACCTGTACATCTATTATACACAACCCCAGCACGCACCTGTACATCTATTATACACACCCCAGAACGCACCTGTACATCTATTATACACACCCCAGAACGCACCTGTACATCTATTATACACACCCCAGAACGCACCTGTACATCTATTATACACACCCCAGCACGCACCTGTACATCTATTATACACACCCCAGCACGCACCTGTACATTATACACACCCCAGAACGCACCTGTACATCTATTATACACACCCCAGAACGCACCTGTACATCTATTATACACACCCCAGAACGCACCTGTACATCTATTATACACACCCCAGAACGCACCTGTACATCTATTATACACACCCCAGAACGCACCTGTACATCTATTATGCACATCCCAGAACGCACCTGTACATCTATTATGCACACCCCAGAACGCACCTGTACATCTATTATGCACACCCCAGCACGCACCTGTACATCTATTATACACACGCCAGCACACACCTGTACATCTATTATACACACCCCAGAACGCACCTGTACATCTATTATACACACCCCAGAACGCACCTGTACATCTATTATACACACCCCAGAACGCACCTGTACATCTATTATACACACCCCAGAACGCACACGTACATCTATTATACACACCCCAGAACGCACACGTACATCTATTATGCACACCCCAGAACGCACACGTACATCTATTATGCACACCCCAGAACGCACACGTACATTATACACACCCCAGCACGCACCTGTACATCTATTATACACACCCCAGCACGCACCTGTACATCTATTATACACACCCCAGCACGCACCTGTACATCTATTATACACCCCAGAACGCACACGTACATTATACACACCCCAGAACGCACACGTACATTATACACACCCCAGAACGCACACGTACATTATACACACCCCAGCACGCACCTGTACATCTATTATACACACCCCAGAACGCACCTGTACATCTATTATACACACCCCAGAACGCACACGTACATCTATTATACACACCCCAGAACGCACCTGTACATCTATTATACACACCCCAGCACGCACCTGTACATCTATTATACACACCCCAGCACGCACCTGTACATCTATTATACACACCCCAGCACGCACCTGTACATCTATTATACACACCCCAGCACGCACCTGTACATCTATTATACACAACCCCAGCACGCACCTGTACATCTATTATACACACCCCAGAACGCACCTGTACATCTATTATACACACCCCAGAACGCACCTGTACATCTATTATACACACCCCAGAACGCACCTGTACATCTATTATACACACCCCAGCACGCACCTGTACATCTATTATACACACCCCAGCACGCACCTGTACATTATACACACCCCAGAACGCACCTGTACATCTATTATACACACCCCAGAACGCACCTGTACATCTATTATACACACCCCAGAACGCACCTGTACATCTATTATACACACCCCAGAACGCACCTGTACATCTATTATACACACCCCAGAACGCACCTGTACATCTATTATGCACATCCCAGAACGCACCTGTACATCTATTATGCACACCCCAGAACGCACCTGTACATCTATTATGCACACCCCAGCACGCACCTGTACATCTATTATACACACGCCAGCACACACCTGTACATCTATTATACACACCCCAGAACGCACCTGTACATCTATTATACACACCCCAGAACGCACCTGTACATCTATTATACACACCCCAGAACGCACCTGTACATCTATTATACACACCCCAGAACGCACACGTACATCTATTATACACACCCCAGAACGCACACGTACATCTATTATGCACACCCCAGAACGCACACGTACATCTATTATGCACACCCCAGAACGCACACGTACATTATACACACCCCAGCACGCACCTGTACATCTATTATACACACCCCAGCACGCACCTGTACATCTATTATACACACCCCAGCACGCACCTGTACATCTATTATACACCCCAGAACGCACACGTACATTATACACACCCCAGAACGCACACGTACATTATACACACCCCAGAACGCACACGTACATTATACACACCCCAGCACGCACCTGTACATCTATTATACACACCCCAGAACGCACCTGTACATCTATTATACACACCCCAGAACGCACCTGTACATCTATTATACACACCCCAGCACGCACCAGTACATCTATTATACACACCCCAGCACGCACCTGTACATCTATTATACACACCCCAGCACGCACCTGTACATCTATTATACACACCCCAGCATGCACCTGTACATCTATTATACACAACCCCAGCACGCACCTGTACATCTATTATACACACCCCAGAACGCACCTGTACATCTATTATACACACCCCAGCACGCACCTGTACATCTATTATACACCCCAGAACGCACACGTACATTATACACACCCCAGAACGCACACGTACATTATACACACCCCAGAACGCACACGTACATTATACACACCCCAGCACGCACCTGTACATCTATTATACACACCCCAGAACGCACCTGTACATCTATTATACACACCCCAGCACGCACCAGTACATCTATTATGCACACCCCAGCACGCACCTGTACATCTATTATACACACCCCAGCACGCACCAGTACATCTATTATACACACCCCAGCACGCACCTGTACATCTATTATACACACCCCAGCACGCACCTGTACATCTATTATACACACCCCAGCATGCACCTGTACATCTATTATACACAACCCCAGCACGCACCTGTACATCTATTATACACACCCCAGAACGCACCTGTACATCTATTATACACACCCCAGCACGCACCTGTACATCTATTATACACCCCAGAACGCACACGTACATTATACACACCCCAGAACGCACACGTACATTATACACACCCCAGAACGCACACGTACATTATACACACCCCAGCACGCACCTGTACATCTATTATACACACCCCAGAACGCACCTGTACATCTATTATACACACCCCAGAACGCACCTGTACATCTATTATACACACCCCAGCACGCACCTGTACATCTATTATACACACCCCAGCATGCACCTGTACATCTATTATACACAACCCCAGCACGCACCTGTACATCTATTATACACACCCCAGAACGCACCTGTACATCTATTATACACACCCCAGAACGCACCTGTACATATGTTATACACACCCCAGCACGCACCTGTACATCTATTATACACACCCCAGCACGCACCTGTACATTATACACACCCCAGAACGCACCTGTACATCTATTATACACACCCCAGAACGCACCTGTACATCTATTATACACACCCCAGAACGCACCTGTACATCTATTATACACACCCCAGAACGCACCTGTACATCTATTATACACACCCCAGAACGCACCTGTACATCTATTATGCACATCCCAGAACGCACCTGTACATCTATTATGCACACCCCAGAACGCACCTGTACATCTATTATGCACACCCCAGCACGCACCTGTACATCTATTATACACACGCCAGCACGCACCTGTACATCTATTATACACACCCCAGAACGCACCTGTACATCTATTATACACACCCCAGAACGCACCTGTACATCTATTATACACACCCCAGAACGCACACGTACATCTATTATGCACACCCCAGAAAGCACACGTACATTATACACACCCCAGCACGCACCTGTACACCTATTATACACACCCCAGCACGCACCTGTACATCTATTATACACCCCAGAACGCACCTGTACATCTATTATACACCCCAGAACGCACACGTACATTATACACACCCCAGAACGCACACGTACATTATACACACCCCAGAACGCACACGTACATTATACACACCCCAGAACGCACACGTACATTATACACACCCCAGAACGCACACGTACATTATACACACCCCAGAACGCACACGTACAATATACACACCCCAGAACGCACACGTACATTATACACACCCCAGAACGCACCCGTACATCTATTATACACACCCCAGAACGCACCCGTACATCTATTATACACACCCCAGAACGCACCCGTACATCTATTATACACACCCCAGAACGCACCCGTACATCTATTATACACACCCCAGAAAGCACCCGTACATCTATTATACACACCCCAGAAAGCACCCGTACATCTATTATACACACCCCAGAACGCACCCGTACATCTATTATACACACCCCAGCACGCACCCGTACATCTATTATACACACCCCAGCACGCACCCGTACATCTATTATACACACCCCAGCACGCACCCGTACATCTATTATACACACCCCAGAACGCACCTGTACATCTATTATACACACCCCAGAAAGCACCCGTACATCTATTATACACACCCCAGAACGCACCCGTACATCTATTATACACACCCCAGCACGCACCCGTACATCTATTATACACACCCCAGCACGCACCCGTACATCTATTATACACACCCCAGAAAGCACCCGTACATCTATTATACACACCCCAGAACGCACCCGTACATCTATTATACACACCCCAGCACGCACCTGTACATCTATTATACACACCCCAGCACGCACCTGTACATCTATTATACACACCCCAGCACGCACCTGTACATCTATTATACACACCCCAGCACACACCTGTACATCTATTATACACACCCCAGAACGCACCTGTACATCTATTATACACACCCCAGAACGCACCTGTACATCTATTATACACACCCCAGAACGCACCTGTACATCTATTATACACACCCCAGAACGCACCTGTACATCTATTATACACACCCCAGAACGCACCTGTACATCTATTATACACACCCCAGAACGCACCTGTACATCTATTATACACACCCCAGCACGCACCTGTACATCTATTATACACACCCCAGCACGCACCTGTACATCTATTATACACAACCCCAGCACGCACCTGTACATCTATTATACACACCCCAGAACGCACCTGTACATCTATTATACACACCCCAGAACGCACCTGTACATCTATTATACACACCCCAGAACGCACCTGTACATCTATTATACACACCCCAGAACGCACCTGTACATCTATTATACACACCCCAGCACGCACCAGTACATCTATTATACACACCCCAGCACGCACCTGTACATCTATTATACACACCCCAGCACGCACCTGTACATCTATTATACACACCCCAGCATGCACCTGTACATCTATTATACACACCCCAGAACGCACCTGTACATCTATTATACACACCCCAGCACGCACACGTACATCTATTATGCACACCCCAGAACGCACACGTACATCTATTATGCACACCCCAGAACGCACACGTACATTATACACACCCCAGCACGCACCTGTACATCTATTATACACACCCCAGCACGCACCTGTACATCTATTATACACACCCCAGCACGCACCTGTACATCTATTATACACACCCCAGCACGCACCTGTACATCTATTATACACACCCCAGCACGCACCTGTACATTATACACACCCCAGAACGCACCTGTACATCTATTATACACACCCCAGAACGCACCTGTACATCTATTATACACACCCCAGAACGCACCTGTACATCTATTATACACACCCCAGAACGCACCTGTACATCTATTATACACACCCCAGAACGCACCTGTACATCTATTATGCACATCCCAGAACGCACCTGTACATCTATTATGCACACCCCAGAACGCACCTGTACATCTATTATGCACACCCCAGCACGCACCTGTACATCTATTATACACACGCCAGCACACACCTGTACATCTATTATACACACCCCAGAACGCACCTGTACATCTATTATACACACCCCAGAACGCACCTGTACATCTATTATACACACCCCAGAACGCACCTGTACATCTATTATACACACCCCAGAACGCACCTGTACATCTATTATACACACCCCAGCACGCACCAGTACATCTATTATACACACCCCAGCACGCACCTGTACATCTATTATACACACCCCAGCACGCACCTGTACATCTATTATACACACCCCAGCATGCACCTGTACATCTATTATACACACCCCAGAACGCACCTGTACATCTATTATACACACCCCAGCACGCACACGTACATCTATTATGCACACCCCAGAACGCACACGTACATCTATTATGCACACCCCAGAACGCACACGTACATTATACACACCCCAGCACGCACCTGTACATCTATTATACACACCCCAGCACGCACCTGTACATCTATTATACACACCCCAGCACGCACCTGTACATCTATTATACACACCCCAGCACGCACCTGTACATCTATTATACACACCCCAGCACGCACCTGTACATTATACACACCCCAGAACGCACCTGTACATCTATTATACACACCCCAGAACGCACCTGTACATCTATTATACACACCCCAGCACGCACCTGTACATCTATTATACACCCCAGAACGCACACGTACATTATACACACCCCAGAACGCACACGTACATTATACACACCCCAGAACGCACACGTACATTATACACACCCCAGCACGCACCTGTACATCTATTATACACACCCCAGAACGCACCTGTACATCTATTATACACACCCCAGCACGCACCAGTACATCTATTATGCACACCCCAGCACGCACCTGTACATCTATTATACACACCCCAGCACGCACCAGTACATCTATTATACACACCCCAGCACGCACCTGTACATCTATTATACACACCCCAGCACGCACCTGTACATCTATTATACACACCCCAGCATGCACCTGTACATCTATTATACACAACCCCAGCACGCACCTGTACATCTATTATACACACCCCAGAACGCACCTGTACATCTATTATACACACCCCAGCACGCACCTGTACATCTATTATACACCCCAGAACGCACACGTACATTATACACACCCCAGAACGCACACGTACATTATACACACCCCAGAACGCACACGTACATTATACACACCCCAGCACGCACCTGTACATCTATTATACACACCCCAGAACGCACCTGTACATCTATTATACACACCCCAGAACGCACCTGTACATCTATTATACACACCCCAGCACGCACCTGTACATCTATTATACACACCCCAGCATGCACCTGTACATCTATTATACACAACCCCAGCACGCACCTGTACATCTATTATACACACCCCAGAACGCACCTGTACATCTATTATACACACCCCAGAACGCACCTGTACATATGTTATACACACCCCAGCACGCACCTGTACATCTATTATACACACCCCAGCACGCACCTGTACATTATACACACCCCAGAACGCACCTGTACATCTATTATACACACCCCAGAACGCACCTGTACATCTATTATACACACCCCAGAACGCACCTGTACATCTATTATACACACCCCAGAACGCACCTGTACATCTATTATACACACCCCAGAACGCACCTGTACATCTATTATGCACATCCCAGAACGCACCTGTACATCTATTATGCACACCCCAGAACGCACCTGTACATCTATTATGCACACCCCAGCACGCACCTGTACATCTATTATACACACGCCAGCACGCACCTGTACATCTATTATACACACCCCAGAACGCACCTGTACATCTATTATACACACCCCAGAACGCACCTGTACATCTATTATACACACCCCAGAACGCACACGTACATCTATTATGCACACCCCAGAACGCACACGTACATCTATTATGCACACCCCAGAAAGCACACGTACATTATACACACCCCAGCACGCACCTGTACACCTATTATACACACCCCAGCACGCACCTGTACATCTATTATACACCCCAGAACGCACACGTACATTATACACACCCCAGAACGCACACGTACATTATACACACCCCAGAACGCACACGTACATTATACACACCCCAGAACGCACACGTACATTATACACACCCCAGAACGCACACGTACATTATACACACCCCAGAACGCACACGTACATTATACACACCCCAGAACGCACCCGTACATCTATTATACACACCCCAGAACGCACCCGTACATCTATTATACACACCCCAGAACGCACCCGTACATCTATTATACACACCCCAGAACGCACCCGTACATCTATTATACACACCCCAGAAAGCACCCGTACATCTATTATACACACCCCAGAAAGCACCCGTACATCTATTATACACACCCCAGAACGCACCCGTACATCTATTATACACACCCCAGCACGCACCCGTACATCTATTATACACACCCCAGAACGCACCCGTACATCTATTATACACACCCCAGAACGCACCCGTACATCTATTATACACACCCCAGCACGCACCCGTACATCTATTATACACACCCCAGAACGCACCTGTACATCTATTATACACACCCCAGAAAGCACCCGTACATCTATTATACACACCCCAGAACGCACCCGTACATCTATTATACACACCCCAGCACGCACCCGTACATCTATTATACACACCCCAGCACGCACCCGTACATCTATTATACACACCCCAGAAAGCACCCGTACATCTATTATACACACCCCAGAACGCACCCGTACATCTATTATACACACCCCAGCACGCACCTGTACATCTATTATACACACCCCAGCACGCACCTGTACATCTATTATACACACCCCAGCACGCACCTGTACATCTATTATACACACCCCAGCACACACCTGTACATCTATTATACACACCCCAGAACGCACCTGTACATCTATTATACACACCCCAGAACGCACCTGTACATCTATTATACACACCCCAGAACGCACCTGTACATCTATTATACACACCCCAGAACGCACCTGTACATCTATTATACACACCCCAGAACGCACCTGTACATCTATTATACACACCCCAGAACGCACCTGTACATCTATTATACACACCCCAGCACGCACCTGTACATCTATTATACACACCCCAGCACGCACCTGTACATCTATTATACACAACCCCAGCACGCACCTGTACATCTATTATACACACCCCAGAACGCACCTGTACATCTATTATACACACCCCAGAACGCACCTGTACATCTATTATACACACCCCAGAACGCACCTGTACATCTATTATACACACCCCAGAACGCACCTGTACATCTATTATACACACCCCAGCACGCACCAGTACATCTATTATACACACCCCAGCACGCACCTGTACATCTATTATACACACCCCAGCACGCACCTGTACATCTATTATACACACCCCAGCATGCACCTGTACATCTATTATACACACCCCAGAACGCACCTGTACATCTATTATACACACCCCAGCACGCACACGTACATCTATTATGCACACCCCAGAACGCACACGTACATCTATTATGCACACCCCAGAACGCACACGTACATTATACACACCCCAGCACGCACCTGTACATCTATTATACACACCCCAGCACGCACCTGTACATCTATTATACACACCCCAGCACGCACCTGTACATCTATTATACACACCCCAGCACGCACCTGTACATCTATTATACACACCCCAGCACGCACCTGTACATTATACACACCCCAGAACGCACCTGTACATCTATTATACACACCCCAGAACGCACCTGTACATCTATTATACACACCCCAGAACGCACCTGTACATCTATTATACACACCCCAGAACGCACCTGTACATCTATTATACACACCCCAGAACGCACCTGTACATCTATTATGCACATCCCAGAACGCACCTGTACATCTATTATGCACACCCCAGAACGCACCTGTACATCTATTATGCACACCCCAGCACGCACCTGTACATCTATTATACACACGCCAGCACACACCTGTACATCTATTATACACACCCCAGAACGCACCTGTACATCTATTATACACACCCCAGAACGCACCTGTACATCTATTATACACACCCCAGAACGCACCTGTACATCTATTATACACACCCCAGAACGCACCTGTACATCTATTATACACACCCCAGCACGCACCAGTACATCTATTATACACACCCCAGCACGCACCTGTACATCTATTATACACACCCCAGCACGCACCTGTACATCTATTATACACACCCCAGCATGCACCTGTACATCTATTATACACACCCCAGAACGCACCTGTACATCTATTATACACACCCCAGCACGCACACGTACATCTATTATGCACACCCCAGAACGCACACGTACATCTATTATGCACACCCCAGAACGCACACGTACATTATACACACCCCAGCACGCACCTGTACATCTATTATACACACCCCAGCACGCACCTGTACATCTATTATACACACCCCAGCACGCACCTGTACATCTATTATACACACCCCAGCACGCACCTGTACATCTATTATACACACCCCAGCACGCACCTGTACATTATACACACCCCAGAACGCACCTGTACATCTATTATACACACCCCAGAACGCACCTGTACATCTATTATACACACCCCAGAACGCACCTGTACATCTATTATACACACCCCAGAACGCACCTGTACATCTATTATACACACCCCAGAACGCACCTGTACATCTATTATACACACCCCAGCACGCACCAGTACATCTATTATACACACCCCAGCACGCACCTGTACATCTATTATACACACCCCAGCACGCACCTGTACATCTATTATACACACCCCAGCATGCACCTGTACATCTATTATACACACCCCAGAACGCACCTGTACATCTATTATACACACCCCAGCACGCACCCGTACATCTATTATACACACCCCAGAACGCACCCGTACATCTATTATACACACCCCAGAACGCACCCGTACATCTATTATACACACCCCAGAAAGCACCCGTACATCTATTATACACACCCCAGAACGCACCCGTACATCTATTATACACACCCCAGCACGCACCCGTACATCTATTATACACACCCCAGAACGCACCCGTACATCTATTATACACACCCCAGAACGCACCTGTACATCTATTATACACACCCCAGAACGCACCTGTACATCTATTATACACACCCCAGAACGCACCTGTACATCTATTATACACACCCCAGAACGCACCTGTACATCTATTATACACACCCCAGAACGCACCTGTACATCTATTATACACACCCCAGCACGCACCTGTACATCTATTATACACACCCCAGCACGCACCTGTACATCTATTATACACACCCCAGCACGCACCTGTACATCTATTATACACAACCCCAGCACGCACCTGTACATCTATTATACACACCCCAGAACGCACCTGTACATCTATTATACACACCCCAGAACGCACCTGTACATCTATTATACACACCCCAGAACGCACCTGTACATCTATTATACACACCCCAGCACGCACCTGTACATCTATTATACACACCCCAGCACGCACCTGTACATTATACACACCCCAGAACGCACCTGTACATCTATTATACACACCCCAGAACGCACCTGTACATCTATTATACACATCCCAGAACGCACCTGTACATCTATTATACACACCCCAGAACGCACACGTACATCTATTATACACACCCCAGAACGCACCTGTACATCTATTATACACACCCCAGAACGCACCTGTACATCTATTATACACACCCCAGAACGCACCTGTACATCTATTATGCACATCCCAGAACGCACCTGTACATCTATTATGCACACCCCAGAACGCACCTGTACATCTATTATGCACACCCCAGCACGCACCTGTACATCTATTATACACACGCCAGCACACACCTGTACATCTATTATACACACCCCAGAACGCACCTGTACATCTATTATACACACCCCAGAACGCACCTGTACATCTATTATACACACCCCAGAACGCACCTGTACATCTATTATACACACCCCAGAACGCACACGTACATCTATTATACACACCCCAGAACGCACACGTACATCTATTATGCACACCCCAGAACGCACACGTACATCTATTATACACACCCCAGAACGCACACGTACATTATACACACCCCAGCACGCACCTGTACATCTATTATACACACCCCAGCACGCACCTGTACATCTATTATACACACCCCAGCACGCACCTGTACATCTATTATACACCCCAGAACGCACACGTACATTATACACACCCCAGAACGCACACGTACATTATACACACCCCAGAACGCACACGTACATTATACACACCCCAGCACGCACCTGTACATCTATTATACACACCCCAGAACGCACCTGTACATCTATTATACACACCCCAGAACGCACCTGTACATCTATTATACACACCCCAGCACGCACCAGTACATCTATTATACACACCCCAGCACGCACCTGTACATCTATTATACACACCCCAGCACGCACCTGTACATCTATTATACACACCCCAGCATGCACCTGTACATCTATTATACACAACCCCAGCACGCACCTGTACATCTATTATACACACCCCAGAACGCACCTGTACATCTATTATACACACCCCAGCACGCACCTGTACATCTATTATACACCCCAGAACGCACACGTACATTATACACACCCCAGAACGCACACGTACATTATACACACCCCAGAACGCACACGTACATTATACACACCCCAGCACGCACCTGTACATCTATTATACACATCCCAGAACGCACCTGTACATCTATTATACACACCCCAGAACGCACCTGTACATCTATTATACACACCCCAGCACGCACCAGTACATCTATTATACACACCCCAGCACGCACCTGTACATCTATTATACACACCCCAGCACGCACCTGTACATCTATTATACACACCCCAGCATGCACCTGTACATCTATTATACACAACCCCAGCACGCACCTGTACATCTATTATACACACCCCAGAACGCACCTGTACATCTATTATACACACCCCAGAACGCACCTGTACATATGTTATACACACCCCAGCACGCACCTGTACATCTATTATACACACCCCAGCACGCACCTGTACATTATACACACCCCAGAACGCACCTGTACATCTATTATACACACCCCAGAACGCACCTGTACATCTATTATACACACCCCAGAACGCACCTGTACATCTATTATACACACCCCAGAACGCACCTGTACATCTATTATACACACCCCAGAACGCACCTGTACATCTATTATGCACATCCCAGAACGCACCTGTACATCTATTATGCACACCCCAGAACGCACCTGTACATCTATTATGCACACCCCAGCACGCACCTGTACATCTATTATACACACGCCAGCACGCACCTGTACATCTATTATACACACCCCAGAACGCACCTGTACATATGTTATACACACCCCAGCACGCACCTGTACATCTATTATACACACCCCAGCACGCACCTGTACATTATACACACCCCAGAACGCACCTGTACATCTATTATACACACCCCAGAACGCACCTGTACATCTATTATACACACCCCAGAACGCACCTGTACATCTATTATACACACCCCAGAACGCACCTGTACATCTATTATACACACCCCAGAACGCACCTGTACATCTATTATGCACATCCCAGAACGCACCTGTACATCTATTATGCACACCCCAGAACGCACCTGTACATCTATTATGCACACCCCAGCACGCACCTGTACATCTATTATACACACGCCAGCACGCACCTGTACATCTATTATACACACCCCAGAACGCACCTGTACATCTATTATACACACCCCAGAACGCACCTGTACATCTATTATACACACCCCAGAACGCACACGTACATCTATTATGCACACCCCAGAACGCACACGTACATCTATTATGCACACCCCAGAACGCACCTGTACATCTATTATACACACCCCAGAACGCACCTGTACATCTATTATACACACCCCAGAACGCACCTGTACATCTATTATACACACCCCAGCACGCACCTGTACATCTATTATACACACCCCAGCACGCACCTGTACATTATACACACCCCAGAACGCACCTGTACATCTATTATACACACCCCAGAACGCACCTGTACATCTATTATACACACCCCAGAACGCACCTGTACATCTATTATACACACCCCAGAACGCACCTGTACATCTATAATGCACACCCCAGAACGCACCTGTACATCTATTATGCACATCCCAGAACGCACCTGTACATCTATTATGCACACCCCAGAACGCACCTGTACATCTATTATGCACACCCCAGCACGCACCTGTACATCTATTATACACACGCCAGCACACACCTGTACATCTATTATACACACCCCAGAACGCACCTGTACATCTATTATACACACCCCAGAACGCACCTGTACATCTATTATACACACCCCAGAACGCACCTGTACATCTATTATACACACCCCAGAATGCACCTGTACATCTATTATACACACCCCAGAACGCACACGTACATCTATTATACACACCCCAGAACGCACACGTACATCTATTATGCACACCCCAGAACGCACACGTACATCTATTATGCACACCCCAGAACGCACACGTACATTATACACACCCCAGCACGCACCTGTACATCTATTATACACACCCCAGCACGCACCTGTACATCTATTATACACACCCCAGCACGCACCTGTACATCTATTATACACCCCAGAACGCACACGTACATTATACACACCCCAGAACGCACACGTACATTATACACACCCCAGCACGCACCTGTACATCTATTATACACACCCCAGAACGCACCTGTACATCTATTATACACACCCCAGAACGCACCTGTACATCTATTATACACACCCCAGCACGCACCAGTACATCTATTATACACACCCCAGCACGCACCTGTACATCTATTATACACACCCCAGCACGCACCTGTACATCTATTATACACACCCCAGCATGCACCTGTACATCTATTATACACAACCCCAGCACGCACCTGTACATCTATTATACACACCCCAGAACGCACCTGTACATCTATTATACACACCCCAGAACGCACCTGTACATCTATTATACACACCACAGCACGCACCTGTACATCTATTATACACACCCCAGCACGCACCTGTACATTATACACACCCCAGAACGCACCTGTACATCTATTATACACACCCCAGAACGCACCTGTACATCTATTATACACACCCCAGAACGCACCTGTACATCTATTATACACACCCCAGAACGCACCTGTACATCTATTATGCACATCCCAGAACGCACCTGTACATCTATTATGCACACCCCAGAACGCACCTATACATCTATTATGCACACCCCAGCACGCACCTGTACATCTATTATACACACGCCAGCACGCACCTGTACATCTATTATACACACCCCAGAACGCACCTGTACATCTATTATACACACCCCAGAACGCACCTGTACATCTATTATACACACCCCAGAACGCACCTGTACATCTATTATACACACCCCAGAACGCACCTGTACATCTATTATACACACCCCAGAACGCACACGTACATTATACACACCCCAGAACGCACCTGTACATCTATTATGCACACCCCAGAACGCACACGTACATCTATTATGCACACCCCAGAAAGCACACGTACATTATACACACCCCAGCACGCACCTGTACACCTATTATACACACCCCAGCACGCACCTGTACATCTATTATACACCCCAGAACGCACACGTACATTATACACACCCCAGAACGCACACGTACATTATACACACCCCAGAACGCACACGTACATTATACACACCCCAGAACGCACCCGTACATCTATTATACACACCCCAGAACGCACCCGTACATCTATTATACACACCCCAGAACGCACCCGTACATCTATTATACACACCCCAGAACGCACCCGTACATCTATTATACACACCCCAGAACGCACCCGTACATCTATTATACACACCCCAGAAAGCACCCGTACATCTATTATACACACCCCAGAACGCACCCGTACATCTATTATACACACCCCAGCACGCACCCGTACATCTATTATACACACCCCAGAACGCACCCGTACATCTATTATACACACCCCAGAACGCACCCGTACATCTATTATACACACCCCAGCACGCACCTGTACATCTATTATACACACCCCAGCACGCACCTGTACATCTATTATACACACCCCAGAACGCACCTGTACATCTATTATACACACCCCAGAACGCACCTGTACATCTATTATACACACCCCAGAACGCACCTGTACATCTATTATACACACCCCAGAACGCACCTGTACATCTATTATACACACCCCAGAACGCACCTGTACATCTATTATACACACCCCAGAACGCACCTGTACATCTATTATACACACCCCAGCACGCACCTGTACATCTATTATACACAACCCCAGCACGCACCTGTACATCTATTATACACACCCCAGAACGCACCTGTACATCTATTATACACACCCCAGAACGCACCTGTACATCTATTATACACACCCCAGCACGCACCTGTACATCTATTATACACACCCCAGCACGCACCTGTACATCTATTATACACACCCCAGAACGCACCTGTACATCTATTATACACACCCCAGAACGCACCTGTACATCTATTATACACACCCCAGAACGCACCTGTACATCTATTATACACACCCCAGAACGCACCTGTACATCTATTATACACACCCCAGAACGCACACGTACATCTATTATACACACCCCAGAACGCACCTGTACATCTATTATACACACCCCAGAACGCACCTGTACATCTATTTTACACAATCCAGCACACACCTGTACATCTATTATACACACCCCAGCACGCACCTGTACATCTATTATACACACCCCAGCACGCACCTGTACATCTATTATACACACCCCAGCACGCACCTGTACATCTATTATACACAACCCCAGCACGCACCTGTACATCTATTATACACAACCCCAGCACGCACCTGTACATCTATTATACACACCCCAGAACGCACCTGTACATCTATTATACACACCCCAGAACGCACCTGTACATCTATTATACACACCCCAGCACGCACCTGTACATCTATTATACACACCACAAAACGCACCTGTACATCTATTATACACACCCCAGCACGCACCTGTACATCTATTATACACACCCCAGCACGCACCTGTACATCTATTATACACAACCCCAGCACGCACCTGTACATCTATTATACACAACCCCAGCACGCACCTGTACATCTATTATACACACCCCAGAACGCACCTGTACATCTATTATACACACCCCAGAACGCACCTGTACATCTATTATACACACCCCAGCACGCACCTGTACATCTATTATACACACCCCAGCACGCACCTGTACATCTATTATACACACCACAGAACGCACCTGTACATCTATTATACACACCCCAGAACGCACCTGTACATCTATTATGCACATCCCAGAACGCACCTGTACATCTATTATGCACACCCCAGAACGCACCTGTACATCTATTATGCACACCCCAGCACGCACCTGTACATCTATTATACACACGCCAGCACGCACCTGTACATCTATTATACACACCCCAGAACGCACCTGTACATCTATTATACACACCCCAGAACGCACCTGTACATCTATTATACACACCCCAGCACGCACCTGTACATCTATTATACACACCCCAGCACGCACCTGTACATTATACACACCCCAGAACGCACCTGTACATCTATTATACACACCCCAGAACGCACCCGTACATCTATTATACACACCCCAGAACGCACCCGTACATCTATTATACACACCCCAGAACGCACCCGTACATCTATTATACACACCCCAGAAAGCACCCGTACATCTATTATACACACCCCAGAACGCACCCGTACATCTATTATACACACCCCAGCACGCACCCGTACATCTATTATACACACCCCAGAACGCACCCGTACATCTATTATACACACCCCAGCACGCACCCGTACATCTATTATACACACCCCAGAACGCACCCGTACATCTATTATACACACCCCAGAAAGCACCCGTACATCTATTATACACACCCCAGCACGCACCCGTACATCTATTATACACACCCCAGCACGCACCCGTACATCTATTATACACACCCCAGAAAGCACCCGTACATCTATTATACACACCCCAGAACGCACCCGTACATCTATTATACACACCCCAGCACGCACCCGTACATCTATTATACACACCCCAGAACGCACCCGTACATCTATTATACACACCCCAGCACGCACCTGTACATCTATTATACACACCCCAGCACGCACCTGTACATCTATTATACACACCCCAGCACGCACCTGTACATCTATTATACACACCCCAGCACACACCTGTACATCTATTATACACACCCCAGAACGCACACGTACATCTATTATACACACCCCAGAACGCACCTGTACATCTATTATACACACCCCAGAACGCACCTGTACATCTATTATACACACCCCAGAACGCACCTGTACATCTATTATACACACCCCAGAACGCACACGTACATCTATTATACACACCCCAGAACGCACCTGTACATCTATTATACACACCCCAGAACGCACCTGTACATCTATTTTACACAATCCAGCACGCACCTGTACATCTATTATACACACCCCAGCACGCACCTGTACATCTATTATACACACCCCAGCACGCACCTGTACATCTATTATACACACCCCAGCACGCACCTGTACATCTATTATACACAACCCCAGCACGCACCTGTACATCTATTATACACAACCCCAGCACACACCTGTACATCTATTATACACACCCCAGCACGCACCTGTACATCTATTATACACACCCCAGAACGCACCTGTACATCTATTATACACACCCCAGAACGCACCTGTACATCTATTATACACACCCCAGCACGCACCTGTACATCTATTATACACACCCCAGAACGCACCTGTACATCTATTATACACACCCCAGAACGCACCTGTACATCTATTATACACACCCCAGAACGCACCTGTACATCTATTATACACACCCCAGAACGCACCTGTACATCTATTATACACATCCCAGAACGCACCTGTACATCTATTATGCACATCCCAGAACGCACCTGTACATCTATTATGCACACCCCAGAACGCACCTGTACATCTATTATGCACACCCCAGCACGCACCT
This sequence comes from Eleutherodactylus coqui, assembly GCF_035609145.1. Classification (NCBI taxonomy): domain Eukaryota; kingdom Metazoa; phylum Chordata; class Amphibia; order Anura; family Eleutherodactylidae; genus Eleutherodactylus; species Eleutherodactylus coqui. Next base: position 101,349,212 of record NC_089849.1, read on the forward strand.
GTACATCTATTATACACACGCCAGCACGCACCTGTACATCTATTATACACACCCCAGCACGCACCCGTACATCTATTATACACACCCCAGAAAGCACCCGTACATCTATTATACACACCCCAGAACGCACCCGTACATCTATTATACACACCCCAGCACGCACCTGTACATCTATTATACACACCCCAGCACGCACCTGTACATCTATTATACACACCCCAGCACACACCTGTACATCTATTATACACACCCCAGCACACACCTGTACATCTATTATACACACCCCAGAACGCACACGTACATCTATTATACACACCCCAGAACGCACCTGTACATCTATTATACACACCCCAGAACGCACCTGTACATCTATTATACACACCCCAGAACGCACCTGTACATCTATTATACACACCCCAGAACGCACACGTACATCTATTATACACACCCCAGAACGCACCTGTACGTCTATTATACACACCCCAGAACGCACCTGTACATCTATTTTACACAATCCAGCACGCACCTGTACATCTATTATACACACCCCAGCACGCACCTGTACATCTATTATACACACCCCAGCACGCACCTGTACATCTATTATACACACCCCAGCACGCACCTGTACATCTATTATACACAACCCCAGCACGCACCTGTACATCTATTATACACAACCCCAGCACGCACCTGTACATCTATTATACACACCCCAGAACGCACCTGTACATCTATTATACACACCCCAGAACGCACCTGTACATCTATTATACACACCCCAGCACGCACCTGTACATCTATTATACACACCCCAGAACGCACCTGTACATCTATTATACACACCCCAGAACGCACCTGTACATCTATTATACACACCCCAGAACGCACCTGTACATCTATTATACACACCCCAGAACGCACCTGTACATCTATTATACACACCCCAGAACGCACCTGTACATCTATTATGCACATCCCAGAACGCACCTGTACATCTATTATGCACACCCCAGAACGCACCTGTACATCTATTATGCACACCCCAGCACGCACCTGTACATCTATTATACACACGCCAGCACGCACCTGTACATCTATTATACACACCCCAGAACGCACCTGTACATCTATTATACACACCCCAGAACGCACCTGTACATCTATTATACACACCCCAGCACGCACCTGTACATCTATTATGCACACCCCAGAACGCACCTGTACATCTATTATGCACACCCCAGCACGCACCTGTACATCTATTATACACACGCCAGCACGCACCTGTACATCTATTATACACACCCCAGAACGCACCTGTACATCTATTATACACACCCCAGAACGCACACGTACATCTATTATACACACCCCAGAACGCACACGTACATCTATTATACACACCCCAGAACGCACACGTACATCTATTATACACACCCCAGCACGCACACGTACATCTATTATACATACCCCAGAACGCACACGTACATCTATTATGCACACCCCAGAACGCACACGTACATCTATTATGCACACCCCAGAACACACACGTACATCTATTATGCACACCCCAGAACGCACCTGTACATCTATTATACACACCCCAGCACGCACACGTACATCTATTATGCACACCCCAGAACGCACACGTACATCTATTATGCACACCCCAGAACGCACACGTACATTATACACACCCCAGCACGCACCTGTACATCTATTATACACACCCCAGCACGCACCTGTACATCTATTATACACACCCCAGCACGCACCTGTACATCTATTATACACACCCCAGCACGCACCTGTACATCTATTATACACACCCCAGAACGCACACGTACATTATACACACCCCAGAACGCACACGTACATCTATTATACACACCCCAGCACGCACACGTACATCTATTATACACCCCAGAACGCACACGTACATTATACACACCCCAGCACACACCTGTACATCTATTATACACACCCCAGAACGCACACGTACATTATACACACCCCAGAACGCACACGTACATTATACACACCCCAGAACGCACACGTACATTATACACACCCCAGAACGCACACGTACATTATACACACCCCAGAACGCACCCGTACATCTATTATACACACCCCAGAACGCACCCGTACATCTATTATACACACCCCAGAACGCACCTGTACATCTATTATACACACCCCAGAACGCACACGTACATCTATTATGCACACCCCAGAACGCACACGTACATCTATTATGCACACCCCAGAACGCACACGTACATCTATTATGCACACCCCAGAACGCACCTGTACATCTATTATACACACCCCAGAACGCACACGTACATCTATTATACACACCCCAGAACGCACACGTACATCTATTATGCACACCCCAGAACGCACACGTACATCTATTATGCACACCCCAGAACGCACACGTACATTATACACACCCCAGCACGCACCTGTACATCTATTATACACACCCCAGCACGCACCTGTACATCTATTATACACACCCCAGCACGCACCTGTACATCTATTATACACACCCCAGCACGCACCTGTACATCTATTATACACACCCCAGAACGCACCTGTACATCTATTATACACACCCCAGAACGCACCTGTACATCTATTATACACACCCCAGAACGCACCTGTACATCTATTATACACACCCCAGAACGCACACGTACATTATACACACCCCAGAACGCACACGTGCATCTATTATACACACCTCAGAACGCACACGTACATCTATTATACACACCCCAGCACGCACACGTACATCTATTATACACACCCCAGCACGCACACGTACATCTATTATACACCCCAGAACGCACACGTACATTATACACACCCCAGCACACACCTGTACATCTATTATACACACCCCAGAACGCACACGTACATTATACACACCCCAGAACGCACACGTACATTATACACACCCCAGAACGCACACGTACATTATACACACCCCAGAACGCACACGTACATTATACACACCCCAGAACGCACCCGTACATCTATTATACACACCCCAGAACGCACCCGTACATCTATTATACACACCCCAGAACGCACACGTACATCTATTATGCACACCCCAGAACGCACACGTACATCTATTATACACACCCCAGCACACACCTGTACATCTATTATACACACCCCAGAACGCACCTGTACATCTATTATACACACCCCAGAACGCACCTGTACATCTATTATACACACCCCAGCACGCACCCGTACATCTATTATACACACCCCAGAACGCACACGTACATCTATTATACACACCCCAGAACGCACCCGTACATCTATTATACACACCCCAGCACGCACCTGTACATTATACACACCCCAGAACGCACCCGTACATCTATTATACACACCCCAGAACGCACCCGTACATCTATTATACACACCCCAGAACGCACCCGTACATCTATTATACACACCCCAGAACGCACCCGTACATCTATTATACACACCCCAGAAAGCACCCGTACATCTATTATACACACCCCAGAAAGCACCCGTACATCTATTATACACACCCCAGAACGCACCCGTACATCTATTATACACACCCCAGCACGCACCCGTACATCTATTATACACACCCCAGAACGCACCCGTACATCTATTATACACACCCCAGAACGCACCTGTACATCTATTATACACACCCCAGAAAGCACCCGTACATCTATTATACACACCCCAGAACGCACCCGTACATCTATTATACACACCCCAGCACGCACCCGTACATCTATTATACACACCCCAGCACGCACCCGTACATCTATTATACACACCCCAGAAAGCACCCGTACATCTATTATACACACCCCAGAACGCACCCGTACATCTATTATACACACCCCAGCACGCACCTGTACATCTATTATACACACCCCAGCACGCACCTGTACATCTATTATACACACCCCAGCACGCACCTGTACATCTATTATACACACCCCAGCACACACCTGTACATCTATTATACACACCCCAGAACGCACCTGTACATCTATTATACACACCCCAGAACGCACCTGTACATCTATTATACACACCCCAGAACGCACCTGTACATCTATTATACACACCCCAGAACGCACCTGTACATCTATTATACACACCCCAGAACGCACCTGTACATCTATTATACACACCCCAGAACGCACCTGTACATCTATTATACACACCCCAGCACGCACCTGTACATCTATTATACACACCCCAGCACGCACCTGTACATCTATTATACACAACCCCAGCACGCACCTGTACATCTATTATACACACCCCAGAACGCACCTGTACATCTATTATACACACCCCAGAACGCACCTGTACATCTATTATACACACCCCAGAACGCACCTGTACATCTATTATACACACCCCAGCACGCACCTGTACATCTATTATACACACCCCAGCACGCACCTGTACATTATACACACCCCAGAACGCACCTGTACATCTATTATACACACCCCAGAACGCACCTGTACATCTATTATACACACCCCAGAACGCACCTGTACATCTATTATACACACCCCAGAACGCACCTGTACATCTATAATGCACACCCCAGAACGCACCTGTACATCTATTATGCACATCCCAGAACGCACCTGTACATCTATTATGCACACCCCAGAACGCACCTGTACATCTATTATGCACACCCCAGCACGCACCTGTACATCTATTATACACACGCCAGCACACACCTGTACATCTATTATACACACCCCAGAACGCACCTGTACATCTATTATACACACCCCAGAACGCACCTGTACATCTATTATACACACCCCAGAACGCACCTGTACATCTATTATACACACCCCAGAACGCACCTGTACATCTATTATACACACCCCAGAACGCACACGTACATCTATTATACACACCCCAGAACGCACACGTACATCTATTATGCACACCCCAGAACGCACACGTACATCTATTATGCACACCCCAGAACGCACACGTACATTATACACACCCCAGCACGCACCTGTACATCTATTATACACACCCCAGCACGCACCTGTACATCTATTATACACACCCCAGCACGCACCTGTACATCTATTATACACCCCAGAACGCACACGTACATTATACACACCCCAGAACGCACACGTACATTATACACACCCCAGCACGCACCTGTACATCTATTATACACACCCCAGAACGCACCTGTACATCTATTATACACACCCCAGAACGCACCTGTACATCTATTATACACACCCCAGCACGCACCAGTACATCTATTATACACACCCCAGCACGCACCTGTACATCTATTATACACACCCCAGCACGCACCTGTACATCTATTATACACACCCCAGCATGCACCTGTACATCTATTATACACAACCCCAGCACGCACCTGTACATCTATTATACACACCCCAGAACGCACCTGTACATCTATTATACACACCCCAGAACGCACCTGTACATCTATTATACACACCACAGCACGCACCTGTACATCTATTATACACACCCCAGCACGCACCTGTACATTATACACACCCCAGAACGCACCTGTACATCTATTATACACACCCCAGAACGCACCTGTACATCTATTATACACACCCCAGAACGCACCTGTACATCTATTATACACACCCCAGAACGCACCTGTACATCTATTATGCACATCCCAGAACGCACCTGTACATCTATTATGCACACCCCAGAACGCACCTATACATCTATTATGCACACCCCAGCACGCACCTGTACATCTATTATACACACGCCAGCACGCACCTGTACATCTATTATACACACCCCAGAACGCACCTGTACATCTATTATACACACCCCAGAACGCACCTGTACATCTATTATACACACCCCAGAACGCACCTGTACATCTATTATACACACCCCAGAACGCACCTGTACATCTATTATACACACCCCAGAACGCACACGTACATCTATTATACACACCCCAGAACGCACACGTACATCTATTATGCACACCCCAGAACGCACACGTACATCTATTATGCACACCCCAGAAAGCACACGTACATTATACACACCCCAGCACGCACCTGTACACCTATTATACACACCCCAGCACGCACCTGTACATCTATTATACACCCCAGAACGCACACGTACATTATACACACCCCAGAACGCACACGTACATTATACACACCCCAGAACGCACACGTACATTATACACACCCCAGAACGCACACGTACATTATACACACCCCAGAACGCACCCGTACATCTATTATACACACCCCAGAACGCACCCGTACATCTATTATACACACCCCAGAACGCACCCGTACATCTATTATACACACCCCAGAACGCACCCGTACATCTATTATACACACCCCAGAACGCACCCGTACATCTATTATACACACCCCAGAAAGCACCCGTACATCTATTATACACACCCCAGAACGCACCCGTACATCTATTATACACACCCCAGCACGCACCCGTACATCTATTATACACACCCCAGAACGCACCCGTACATCTATTATACACACCCCAGAACGCACCCGTACATCTATTATACACACCCCAGCACGCACCTGTACATCTATTATACACACCCCAGCACGCACCTGTACATCTATTATACACACCCCAGAACGCACCTGTACATCTATTATACACACCCCAGAACGCACCTGTACATCTATTATACACACCCCAGAACGCACCTGTACATCTATTATACACACCCCAGAACGCACCTGTACATCTATTATACACACCCCAGAACGCACCTGTACATCTATTATACACACCCCAGCACGCACCTGTACATCTATTATACACACCCCAGCACGCACCTGTACATCTATTATACACAACCCCAGCACGCACCTGTACATCTATTATACACACCCCAGAACGCACCTGTACATCTATTATACACACCCCAGAACGCACCTGTACATCTATTATACACACCCCAGCACGCACCTGTACATCTATTATACACACCCCAGCACGCACCTGTACATCTATTATACACACCCCAGCACGCACCTGTACATCTATTATACACACCCCAGAACGCACCTGTACATCTATTATACACACCCCAGAACGCACCTGTACATCTATTATACACACCCCAGAACGCACCTGTACATCTATTATACACACCCCAGAACGCACCTGTACATCTATTATACACACCCCAGAACGCACACGTACATCTATTATACACACCCCAGAACGCACCTGTACATCTATTATACACACCCCAGAACGCACCTGTACATCTATTTTACACAATCCAGCACACACCTGTACATCTATTATACACACCCCAGCACGCACCTGTACATCTATTATACACACCCCAGCACGCACCTGTACATCTATTATACACACCCCAGCACGCACCTGTACATCTATTATACACAACCCCAGCACGCACCTGTACATCTATTATACACACCCCAGAACGCACCTGTACATCTATTATACACACCCCAGAACGCACCTGTACATCTATTATACACACCCCAGCACGCACCTGTACATCTATTATACACACCCCAGCACGCACCTGTACATCTATTATACACACCCCAGCACGCACCTGTACATCTATTATACACACCCCAGAACGCACCTGTACATCTATTATACACACCCCAGAACGCACCTGTACATCTATTATACACACCCCAGAACGCACCTGTACATCTATTATACACACCCCAGAACGCACCTGTACATCTATTATACACACCCCAGAACGCACACGTACATCTATTATACACACCCCAGAACGCACCTGTACATCTATTATACACACCCCAGAACGCACCTGTACATCTATTTTACACAATCCAGCACACACCTGTACATCTATTATACACACCCCAGCACGCACCTGTACATCTATTATACACACCCCAGCACGCACCTGTACATCTATTATACACACCCCAGCACGCACCTGTACATCTATTATACACAACCCCAGCACGCACCTGTACATCTATTATACACAACCCCAGCACGCACCTGTACATCTATTATACACACCCCAGAACGCACCTGTACATCTATTATACACACCCCAGAACGCACCTGTACATCTATTATACACACCCCAGCACGCACCTGTACATCTATTATACACACCACAGAACGCACCTGTACATCTATTATACACACCCCAGCACGCACCTGTACATCTATTATACACACCCCAGCACGCACCTGTACATCTATTATACACAACCCCAGCACGCACCTGTACATCTATTATACACAACCCCAGCACGCACCTGTACATCTATTATACACACCCCAGAACGCACCTGTACATCTATTATACACACCCCAGAACGCACCTGTACATCTATTATACACACCCCAGCACGCACCTGTACATCTATTATACACACCCCAGCACGCACCTGTACATCTATTATACACACCACAGAACGCACCTGTACATCTATTATACACACCCCAGAACGCACCTGTACATCTATTATGCACATCCCAGAACGCACCTGTACATCTATTATGCACACCCCAGAACGCACCTGTACATCTATTATGCACACCCCAGCACGCACCTGTACATCTATTATACACACGCCAGCACGCACCTGTACATCTATTATACACACCCCAGAACGCACCTGTACATCTATTATACACACCCCAGAACGCACCTGTACATCTATTATACACACCCCAGAACGCACCTGTACATCTATTATACACCCCAGAACGCACACGTACATTATACACACCCCAGAACGCACACGTACATTATACACACCCCAGAACGCACACGTACATTATACACACCCCAGAACGCACACGTACATTATACACACCCCAGAACGCACACGTACATTATACACACCCCAGAACGCACCCGTACATCTATTATACACACCCCAGAACGCACCCGTACATCTATTATACACACCCCAGAACGCACCTGTACATCTATTATACACACCCCAGAACGCACCTGTACATCTATTATACACACCCCAGCATGCACCTGTACATCTATTATACACAACCCCAGCACGCACCTGTACATCTATTATACACACCCCAGAACGCACCTGTACATCTATTATACACACCCCAGAACGCACCTGTACATCTATTATACACACCCCAGCACGCACCTGTACATCTATTATACACACCCCAGCACGCACCTGTACATTATACACACCCCAGAACGCACCTGTACATCTATTATACACACCCCAGAACGCACCCGTACATCTATTATACACACCCCAGAACGCACCCGTACATCTATTATACACACCCCAGAACGCACCCGTACATCTATTATACACACCCCAGAAAGCACCCGTACATCTATTATACACACCCCAGAACGCACCCGTACATCTATTATACACACCCCAGCACGCACCCGTACATCTATTATACACACCCCAGAACGCACCCGTACATCTATTATACACACCCCAGCACGCACCCGTACATCTATTATACACACCCCAGAACGCACCCGTACATCTATTATACACACCCCAGAAAGCACCCGTACATCTATTATACACACCCCAGCACGCACCCGTACATCTATTATACACACCCCAGCACGCACCCGTACATCTATTATACACACCCCAGAAAGCACCCGTACATCTATTATACACACCCCAGCACGCACCCGTACATCTATTATACACACCCCAGCACGCACCCGTACATCTATTATACACACCCCAGAACGCACCCGTACATCTATTATACACACCCCAGCACGCACCTGTACATCTATTATACACCCCCCAGCACGCACCTGTACATCTATTATACACACCCCAGCACGCACCTGTACATCTATTATACACACCCCAGCACACACCTGTACATCTATTATACACACCCCAGAACGCACACGTACATCTATTATACACACCCCAGAACGCACCTGTACATCTATTATACACACCCCAGAACGCACCTGTACATCTATTATACACACCCCAGAACGCACCTGTACATCTATTTTACACAATCCAGCACGCACCTGTACATCTATTATACACACCCCAGCACGCACCTGTACATCTATTATACACACCCCAGCACGCACCTGTACATCTATTATACACACCCCAGCACGCACCTGTACATCTATTATACACAACCCCAGCACGCACCTGTACATCTATTATACACAACCCCAGCACACACCTGTACATCTATTATACACACCCCAGCACGCACCTGTACATCTATTATACACACCCCAGAACGCACCTGTACATCTATTATACACACCCCAGAACGCACCTGTACATCTATTATACACACCCCAGCACGCACCTGTACATCTATTATACACACCCCAGAACGCACCTGTACATCTATTATACACACCCCAGAACGCACCTGTACATCTATTATGCACACCCCAGAACGCACCTGTACATCTATTATACACACCCCAGAACGCACCTGTACATCTATTATACACACCCCAGAACGCACCTGTACATCTATTATACACACCCCAGAACGCACCTGTACATCTATTATACACACCCCAGAACGCACCTGTACATCTATTATGCACATCCCAGAACGCACCTGTACATCTATTATGCACACCCCAGAACGCACCTGTACATCTATTATGCACACCCCAGCACGCACCTGTACATCTATTATACACACGCCAGCACGCACCTGTACATCTATTATACACACCCCAGAACGCACCTGTACATCTATTATACACACCCCAGAACGCACCTGTACATCTATTATACACACCCCAGCACGCACCTGTACATCTATTATGCACACCCCAGAACGCACCTGTACATCTATTATGCACACCCCAGCACGCACCTGTACATCTATTATACACACGCCAGCACGCACCTGTACATCTATTATACACACCCCAGAACGCACCTGTACATCTATTATACACACCCCAGAACGCACACGTACATCTATTATACACACCCCAGAACGCACACGTACATCTATTATACACACCCCAGAACGCACACGTACATCTATTATACACACCCCAGAACGCACACGTACATCTATTATACACACCCCAGAACGCACACGTACATCTATTATGCACACCCCAGAACGCACACGTACATCTATTATGCACACCCCAGAACACATACGTACATCTATTATGCACACCCCAGAACGCACCTGTACATCTATTATACACACCCCAGCACGCACACGTACATCTATTATGCACACCCCAGAACGCACACGTACATCTATTATGCACACCCCAGAACGCACACGTACATTATACACACCCCAGCACGCACCTGTACATCTATTATACACACCCCAGCACGCACCTGTACATCTATTATACACACCCCAGCACGCACCTGTACATCTATTATACACACCCCAGCACGCACCTGTACATCTATTATACACACCCCAGAACGCACACGTACATTATACACACCCCAGAACGCACACGTACATCTATTATACACACCCCAGCACGCACACGTACATCTATTATACACCCCAGAACGCACACGTACATTATACACACCCCAGCACACACCTGTACATCTATTATACACACCCCAGAACGCACACGTACATTATACACACCCCAGAACGCACACGTACATTATACACACCCCAGAACGCACACGTACATTATACACACCCCAGAACGCACACGTACATTATACACACCCCAGAACGCACCCGTACATCTATTATACACACCCCAGAACGCACCCGTACATCTATTATACACACCCCAGAACGCACCTGTACATCTATTATACACACCCCAGAACGCACACGTACATCTATTATGCACACCCCAGAACGCACACGTACATCTATTATGCACACCCCAGAACGCACACGTACATCTATTATACACACCCCAGAACGCACACGTACATCTATTATGCACACCCCAGAACGCACACGTACATCTATTATGCACACCCCAGAACGCACACGTACATTATACACACCCCAGCACGCACCTGTACATCTATTATACACACCCCAGCACGCACCTGTACATCTATTATACACACCCCAGCACGCACCTGTACATCTATTATACACACCCCAGCACGCACCTGTACATCTATTATACACACCCCAGAACGCACACGTACATTATACACACCCCAGAACGCACACGTGCATCTATTATACACACCTCAGAACGCACACGTACATCTATTATACACACCCCAGCACGCACACGTACATCTATTATACACACCCCAGCACGCACACGTACATCTATTATACACCCCAGAACGCACACGTACATTATACACACCCCAGCACACACCTGTACATCTATTATACACACCCCAGAACGCACACGTACATTATACACACCCCAGAACGCACACGTACATTATACACACCCCAGAACGCACACGTACATTATACACACCCCAGAACGCACACGTACATTATACACACCCCAGAACGCACCCGTACATCTATTATACACACCCCAGAACGCACCCGTACATCTATTATACACACCCCAGAACGCACACGTACATCTATTATGCACACCCCAGAACGCACACGTACATCTATTATACACACCCCAGCACACACCTGTACATCTATTATACACACCCCAGAACGCACCTGTACATCTATTATACACACCCCAGAACGCACCTGTACATCTATTATACACACCCCAGCACGCACCCGTACATCTATTATACACACCCCAGAACGCACACGTACATCTATTATACACACCCCAGAACGCACCCGTACATCTATTATACACACCCCAGAACGCACCCGTACATCTATTATACACACCCCAGAACGCACCCGTACATCTATTATACACACCCCAGAACGCACCCGTACATCTATTATACACACCCCAGAAAGCACCCGTACATCTATTATACACACCCCAGAACGCACCCGTACATCTATTATACACACCCCAGCACGCACCCGTACATCTATTATACACACCCCAGAACGCACCTGTACATCTATTATACACACCCCAGAAAGCACCCGTACATCTATTATACACACCCCAGCACGCACCTGTACATCTATTATACACACCCCAGAACGCACCTGTACATCTATTATACACACCCCAGAAAGCACCCGTACATCTATTATACACACCCCAGAACGCACCCGTACATCTATTATACACACCCCAGCACGCACACGTACATCTATTATACACACCCCAGCACGCACCTGTACATCTATTATACACACCCCAGAACGCACCTGTACATCTATTTTACACAATCCAGCACACACCTGTACATCTATTATACACACCCCAGCACGCACCTGTACATCTATTATACACACCCCAGCACGCACCTGTACATCTATTATACACAACCCCAGCACGCACCTGTACATCTATTATACACAACCCCAGCACGCACCTGTACATCTATTATACACACCCCAGAACGCACCTGTACATCTATTATACACACCCCAGAACGCACCTGTACATCTATTATACACACCCCAGCACGCACCTGTACATCTATTATACACACCACAGAACGCACCTGTACATCTATTATACACACCCCAGCACGCACCTGTACATCTATTATACACACCCCAGCACGCACCTGTACATCTATTATACACAACCCCAGCACGCACCTGTACATCTATTATACACAACCCCAGCACGCACCTGTACATCTATTATACACACCCCAGAACGCACCTGTACATCTATTATACACACCCCAGAACGCACCTGTACATCTATTATACACACCCCAGCACGCACCTGTACATCTATTATACACACCCCAGCACGCACCTGTACATCTATTATACACACCACAGAACGCACCTGTACATCTATTATACACACCCCAGAACGCACCTGTACATCTATTATGCACATCCCAGAACGCACCTGTACATCTATTATGCACACCCCAGAACGCACCTGTACATCTATTATGCACACCCCAGCACGCACCTGTACATCTATTATACACACGCCAGCACGCACCTGTACATCTATTATACACACGCCAGCACGCACCTGTACATCTATTATACACACCCCAGAACGCACCTGTACATCTATTATACACACCCCAGAACGCACCTGTACATCTATTATACACACCCCAGAACGCACCTGTACATCTATTATACACCCCAGAACGCACACGTACATTATACACACCCCAGAACGCACACGTACATTATACACACCCCAGAACGCACACGTACATTATACACACCCCAGAACGCACACGTACATTATACACACCCCAGAACGCACACGTACATTATACACACCCCAGAACGCACACGTACATTATACACACCCCAGAACGCACCCGTACATCTATTATACACACCCCAGAACGCACCCGTACATCTATTATACACACCCCAGAACGCACCTGTACATCTATTATACACACCCCAGAACGCACCTGTACATCTATTATACACACCCCAGCATGCACCTGTACATCTATTATACACAACCCCAGCACGCACCTGTACATCTATTATACACACCCCAGAACGCACCTGTACATCTATTATACACACCCCAGAACGCACCTGTACATCTATTATACACACCCCAGCACGCACCTGTACATCTATTATACACACCCCAGCACGCACCTGTACATTATACACACCCCAGAACGCACCTGTACATCTATTATACACACCCCAGAACGCACCCGTACATCTATTATACACACCCCAGAACGCACCCGTACATCTATTATACACACCCCAGAACGCACCCGTACATCTATTATACACACCCCAGAAAGCACCCGTACATCTATTATACACACCCCAGAACGCACCCGTACATCTATTATACACACCCCAGCACGCACCCGTACATCTATTATACACACCCCAGCACGCACCCGTACATCTATTATACACACCCCAGAACGCACCCGTACATCTATTATACACACCCCAGCACGCACCCGTACATCTATTATACACACCCCAGAACGCACCCGTACATCTATTATACACACCCCAGAAAGCACCCGTACATCTATTATACACACCCCAGCACGCACCCGTACATCTATTATACACACCCCAGCACGCACCCGTACATCTATTATACACACCCCAGAAAGCACCCGTACATCTATTATACACACCCCAGCACGCACCCGTACATCTATTATACACACCCCAGCACGCACCCGTACATCTATTATACACACCCCAGAACGCACCCGTACATCTATTATACACACCCCAGCACGCACCTGTACATCTATTATACACACCCCAGCACGCACCTGTACATCTATTATACACACCCCAGCACGCACCTGTACATCTATTATACACACCCCAGCACACACCTGTACATCTATTATACACACCCCAGAACGCACACGTACATCTATTATACACACCCCAGAACGCACCTGTACATCTATTATACACACCCCAGAACGCACCTGTACATCTATTATACACACCCCAGAACGCACCTGTACATCTATTATACACACCCCAGAACGCACACGTACATCTATTATACACACCCCAGAACGCACCTGTACATCTATTTTACACAATCCAGCACGCACCTGTACATCTATTATACACACCCCAGCACGCACCTGTACATCTATTATACACACCCCAGCACGCACCTGTACATCTATTATACACACCCCAGCACGCACCTGTACATCTATTATACACAACCCCAGCACGCACCTGTACATCTATTATACACAACCCCAGCACACACCTGTACATCTATTATACACACCCCAGCACGCACCTGTACATCTATTATACACAACCCCAGCACGCACCTGTACATCTATTATACACAACCCCAGCACACACCTGTACATCTATTATACACACCCCAGCACGCACCTGTACATCTATTATACACACCCCAGCACGCACCCGTACATCTATTATACACACCCCAGAAAGCACCCGTACATCTATTATACACACCCCAGAACGCACCCGTACATCTATTATACACACCCCAGCACGCACCTGTACATCTATTATACACACCCCAGCACGCACCTGTACATCTATTATACACACCCCAGCACACACCTGTACATCTATTATACACACCCCAGCACACACCTGTACATCTATTATACACACCCCAGAACGCACACGTACATCTATTATACACACCCCAGAACGCACCTGTACATCTATTATACACACCCCAGAACGCACCTGTACATCTATTATACACACCCCAGAACGCACACGTACATCTATTATACACACCCCAGAACGCACCTGTACATCTATTATACACACCCCAGAACGCACCTGTACATCTATTTTACACAATCCAGCACGCACCTGTACATCTATTATACACACCCCAGCACGCACCTGTACATCTATTATACACACCCCAGCACGCACCTGTACATCTATTATACACACCCCAGCACGCACCTGTACATCTATTATACACAACCCCAGCACGCACCTGTACATCTATTATACACAACCCCAGCACGCACCTGTACATCTATTATACACACCCCAGAACGCACCTGTACATCTATTATACACACCCCAGAACGCACCTGTACATCTATTATACACACCCCAGCACGCACCTGTACATCTATTATACACACCCCAGAACGCACCTGTACATCTATTATACACACCCCAGAACGCACCTGTACATCTATTATACACACCCCAGAACGCACCTGTACATCTATTATACACACCCCAGAACGCACCTGTACATCTATTATACACACCCCAGAACGCACCTGTACATCTATTATGCACATCCCAGAACGCACCTGTACATCTATTATGCACACCCCAGAACGCACCTGTACATCTATTATGCACACCCCAGCACGCACCTGTACATCTATTATACACACGCCAGCACGCACCTGTACATCTATTATACACACCCCAGAACGCACCTGTACATCTATTATACACACCCCAGAACGCACCTGTACATCTATTATACACACCCCAGCACGCACCTGTACATCTATTATGCACACCCCAGAACGCACCTGTACATCTATTATGCACACCCCAGCACGCACCTGTACATCTATTATACACACGCCAGCACGCACCTGTACATCTATTATACACACCCCAGAACGCACCTGTACATCTATTATACACACCCCAGAACGCACACGTACATCTATTATACACACCCCAGAACGCACACGTACATCTATTATACACACCCCAGAACGCACACGTACATCTATTATACACACCCCAGCACGCACCCGTACATCTATTATACACAACCCAGAACGCACACGTACATCTATTATGCACACCCCAGAACGCACACGTACATCTATTATGCACACCCCAGAACACACACGTACATCTATTATGCACACCCCAGAACGCACCTGTACATCTATTATACACACCCCAGCACGCACACGTACATCTATTATGCACACCCCAGAACGCACACGTACATCTATTATGCACACCCCAGAACGCACACGTACATTATACACACCCCAGCACGCACCTGTACATCTATTATACACACCCCAGCACGCACCTGTACATCTATTATACACACCCCAGCACGCACCTGTACATCTATTATACACACCCCAGCACGCACCTGTACATCTATTATACACACCCCAGAACGCACACGTACATTATACACACCCCAGAACGCACACGTACATCTATTATACACACCCCAGCACGCACACGTACATCTATTATACACACCCCAGCACGCACACGTACATCTATTATACACCCCAGAACGCACACGTACATTATACACACCCCAGCACACACCTGTACATCTATTATACACACCCCAGAACGCACACGTACATTATACACACCCCAGAACGCACACGTACATTATACACACCCCAGAACGCACACGTACATTATACACACCCCAGAACGCACACGTACATTATACACACCCCAGAACGCACCCGTACATCTATTATACACACCCCAGAACGCACCCGTACATCTATTATACACACCCCAGAACGCACCTGTACATCTATTATACACACCCCAGAACGCACACGTACATCTATTATGCACACCCCAGAACGCACACGTACATCTATTATGCACACCCCAGAACGCACACGTACATCTATTATACACACCCCAGAACGCACCTGTACATCTATTATACACACCCCAGAACGCACACGTACATCTATTATGCACACCCCAGAACGCACACGTACATTATACACACCCCAGCACGCACCTGTACATCTATTATACACACCCCAGCACGCACCTGTACATCTATTATACACACCCCAGCACGCACCGGTACATCTATTATACACACCCCAGCACGCACCTGTACATCTATTATACACACCCCAGAACGCACACGTACATTATACACACCCCAGAACGCACACGTGCATCTATTATACACACCTCAGAACGCACACGTACATCTATTATACACACCCCAGCACGCACACGTACATCTATTATACACACCCCAGCACGCACACGTACATCTATTATACACCCCAGAACGCACACGTACATTATACACACCCCAGCACACACCTGTACATCTATTATACACACCCCAGAACGCACACGTACATTATACACACCCCAGAACGCACACGTACATTATACACACCCCAGAACGCACACGTACATTATACACACCCCAGAACGCACACGTACATTATACACACCCCAGAACGCACCCGTACATCTATTATACACACCCCAGAACGCACCCGTACATCTATTATACACACCCCAGAACGCACACGTACATCTATTATGCACACCCCAGAACGCACACGTACATCTATTATACACACCCCAGCACACACCTGTACATCTATTATACACACCCCAGAACGCACCTGTACATCTATTATACACACCCCAGAACGCACCCGTACATCTATTATACACACCCCAGCACGCACCCGTACATCTATTATACACACCCCAGCACGCACCCGTACATCTATTATACACACCCCAGCACGCACCCGTACATCTATTATACACACCCCAGAACGCACCCGTACATCTATTATACACACCCCAGAAAGCACCCGTACATCTATTATACACACCCCAGCACGCACCCGTACATCTATTATACACACCCCAGCACGCACCCGTACATCTATTATACACACCCCAGAAAGCACCCGTACATCTATTATACACACCCCAGCACGCACCCGTACATCTATTATACACACCCCAGCACGCACCCGTACATCTATTATACACACCCCAGAACGCACCCGTACATCTATTATACACACCCCAGCACGCACCTGTACATCTATTATACACACCCCAGCACGCACCTGTACATCTATTATACACACCCCAGCACGCACCTGTACATCTATTATACACACCCCAGCACACACCTGTACATCTATTATACACACCCCAGAACGCACACGTACATCTATTATACACACCCCAGAACGCACCTGTACATCTATTATACACACCCCAGAACGCACCTGTACATCTATTATACACACCCCAGAACGCACCTGTACATCTATTATACACACCCCAGAACGCACACGTACATCTATTATACACACCCCAGAACGCACCTGTACATCTATTATACACACCCCAGAACGCACCTGTACATCTATTTTACACAATCCAGCACGCACCTGTACATCTATTATACACACCCCAGCACGCACCTGTACATCTATTATACACACCCCAGCACGCACCTGTACATCTATTATACACACCCCAGCACGCACCTGTACATCTATTATACACAACCCCAGCACGCACCTGTACATCTATTATACACAACCCCAGCACACACCTGTACATCTATTATACACACCCCAGCACGCACCTGTACATCTATTATACACACCCCAGAACGCACCTGTACATCTATTATACACACCCCAGAACGCACCTGTACATCTATTATACACACCCCAGCACGCACCTGTACATCTATTATACACACCCCAGAACGCACCTGTACATCTATTATACACACCCCAGAACGCACCTGTACATCTATTATACACACCCCAGAACGCACCTGTACATCTATTATACACACCCCAGAACGCACCTGTACATCTATTATACACATCCCAGAACGCACCTGTACATCTATTATGCACATCCCAGAACGCACCTGTACATCTATTATGCACACCCCAGAACGCACCTGTACATCTATTATGCACACCCCAGCACGCACCTGTACATCTATTATACACACGCCAGCACACACCTGTACATCTATTATACACACCCCAGCACGCACCCGTACATCTATTATACACACCCCAGAAAGCACCCGTACATCTATTATACACACCCCAGAACGCACCCGTACATCTATTATACACACCCCAGCACGCACCTGTACATCTATTATACACACCCCAGCACGCACCTGTACATCTATTATACACACCCCAGCACACACCTGTACATCTATTATACACACCCCAGCACACACCTGTACATCTATTATACACACCCCAGAACGCACACGTACATCTATTATACACACCCCAGAACGCACCTGTACATCTATTATACACACCCCAGAACGCACCTGTACATCTATTATACACACCCCAGAACGCACCTGTACATCTATTATACACACCCCAGAACGCACACGTACATCTATTATACACACCCCAGAACGCACCTGTACATCTATTATACACACCCCAGAACGCACCTGTACATCTATTTTACACAATCCAGCACGCACCTGTACATCTATTATACACACCCCAGCACGCACCTGTACATCTATTATACACACCCCAGCACGCACCTGTACATCTATTATACACACCCCAGCACGCACCTGTACATCTATTATACACAACCCCAGCACGCACCTGTACATCTATTATACACAACCCCAGCACGCACCTGTACATCTATTATACACACCCCAGAACGCACCTGTACATCTATTATACACACCCCAGAACGCACCTGTACATCTATTATACACACCCCAGCACGCACCTGTACATCTATTATACACACCCCAGAACGCACCTGTACATCTATTATACACACCCCAGAACGCACCTGTACATCTATTATACACACCCCAGAACGCACCTGTACATCTATTATACACACCCCAGAACGCACCTGTACATCTATTATACACACCCCAGAACGCACCTGTACATCTATTATGCACATCCCAGAACGCACCTGTACATCTATTATGCACACCCCAGAACGCACCTGTACATCTATTATGCACACCCCAGCACGCACCTGTACATCTATTATACACACGCCAGCACGCACCTGTACATCTATTATACACACCCCAGAACGCACCTGTACATCTATTATACACACCCCAGAACGCACCTGTACATCTATTATACACACCCCAGCACGCACCTGTACATCTATTATGCACACCCCAGAACGCACCTGTACATCTATTATGCACACCCCAGCACGCACCTGTACATCTATTATACACACGCCAGCACGCACCTGTACATCTATTATACACACCCCAGAACGCACCTGTACATCTATTATACACACCCCAGAACGCACACGTACATCTATTATACACACCCCAGAACGCACACGTACATCTATTATACACACCCCAGAACGCACACGTACATCTATTATACACACCCCAGCACGCACCCGTACATCTATTATACACAACCCAGAACGCACACGTACATCTATTATACACACCCCAGAACGCACACGTACATCTATTATGCACACCCCAGAACGCACACGTACATCTATTATGCACACCCCAGAACACACACGTACATCTATTATGCACACCCCAGAACGCACCTGTACATCTATTATACACACCCCAGCACGCACACGTACATCTATTATGCACACCCCAGAACGCACACGTACATCTATTATGCACACCCCAGAACGCACACGTACATTATACACACCCCAGCACGCACCTGTACATCTATTATACACACCCCAGCACGCACCTGTACATCTATTATACACACCCCAGCACGCACCTGTACATCTATTATACACACCCCAGAACGCACCTGTACATCTATTATACACACCCCAGCACACACCTGTACATCTATTATACACACCCCAGAACGCACCCGTACATCTATTATACACACCCCAGCACGCACCTGTACATCTATTATACACACCCCAGCACGCACCTGTACATCTATTATACACACCCCAGCACGCACCTGTACATCTATTATACACACCCCAGCACACACCTGTACATCTATTATACACACCCCAGAACGCACCTGTACATCTATTATACACACCCCAGAACGCACCTGTACATCTATTATACACACCCCAGAACGCACCTGTACATCTATTATACACACCCCAGAACGCACCTGTACATCTATTATACACACCCCAGAACGCACACGTACATCTATTATACACACCCCAGAACGCACCTGTACATCTATTATACACACCCCAGAACGCACCTGTACATCTATTTTACACAATCCAGCACGCACCTGTACATCTATTATACACACCCCAGCACGCACCTGTACATCTATTATACACACCCCAGCACGCACCTGTACATCTATTATACACACCCCAGCACGCACCTGTACATCTATTATACACAACCCCAGCACGCACCTGTACATCTATTATACACAACCCCAGCACACACCTGTACATCTATTATACACACCCCAGCACGCACCTGTACATCTATTATACACACCCCAGAACGCACCTGTACATCTATTATACACACCCCAGAACGCACCTGTACATCTATTATACACACCCCAGCACGCACCTGTACATCTATTATACACACCCCAGAACGCACCTGTACATCTATTATACACACCCCAGAACGCACCTGTACATCTATTATACACACCCCAGAACGCACCTGTACATCTATTATACACACCCCAGAACGCACCTGTACATCTATTATACACATCCCAGAACGCACCTGTACATCTATTATGCACATCCCAGAACGCACCTGTACATCTATTATGCACACCCCAGAACGCACCTGTACATCTATTATGCACACCCCAGCACGCACCTGTACATCTATTATACACACGCCAGCACACACCTGTACATCTATTATACACACCCCAGCACGCACCCGTACATCTATTATACACACCCCAGAAAGCACCCGTACATCTATTATACACACCCCAGAACGCACCCGTACATCTATTATACACACCCCAGCACGCACCTGTACATCTATTATACACACCCCAGCACGCACCTGTACATCTATTATACACACCCCAGCACACACCTGTACATCTATTATACACACCCCAGCACACACCTGTACATCTATTATACACACCCCAGAACGCACACGTACATCTATTATACACACCCCAGAACGCACCTGTACATCTATTATACACACCCCAGAACGCACCTGTACATCTATTATACACACCCCAGAACGCACCTGTACATCTATTATACACACCCCAGAACGCACACGTACATCTATTATACACACCCCAGAACGCACCTGTACATCTATTATACACACCCCAGAACGCACCTGTACATCTATTTTACACAATCCAGCACGCACCTGTACATCTATTATACACACCCCAGCACGCACCTGTACATCTATTATACACACCCCAGCACGCACCTGTACATCTATTATACACACCCCAGCACGCACCTGTACATCTATTATACACAACCCCAGCACGCACCTGTACATCTATTATACACAACCCCAGCACGCACCTGTACATCTATTATACACACCCCAGAACGCACCTGTACATCTATTATACACACCCCAGAACGCACCTGTACATCTATTATACACACCCCAGCACGCACCTGTACATCTATTATACACACCCCAGAACGCACCTGTACATCTATTATACACACCCCAGAACGCACCTGTACATCTATTATACACACCCCAGAACGCACCTGTACATCTATTATACACACCCCAGAACGCACCTGTACATCTATTATACACACCCCAGAACGCACCTGTACATCTATTATGCACATCCCAGAACGCACCTGTACATCTATTATGCACACCCCAGAACGCACCTGTACATCTATTATGCACACGCCAGCACGCACCTGTACATCTATTATACACACGCCAGCACGCACCTGTACATCTATTATACACACCCCAGAACGCACCTGTACATCTATTATACACACCCCAGAACGCACCTGTACATCTATTATACACACCCCAGCACGCACCTGTACATCTATTATGCACACCCCAGAACGCACCTGTACATCTATTATGCACACCCCAGCACGCACCTGTACATCTATTATACACACGCCAGCACGCACCTGTACATCTATTATACACACCCCAGAACGCACCTGTACATCTATTATACACACCCCAGAACGCACACGTACATCTATTATACACACCCCAGAACGCACACGTACATCTATTATACACACCCCAGAACGCACACGTACATCTATTATACACACCCCAGCACGCACCCGTACATCTATTATACACAACCCAGAACGCACACGTACATCTATTATACACACCCCAGAACGCACACGTACATCTATTATGCACACCCCAGAACGCACACGTACATCTATTATGCACACCCCAGAACACACACGTACATCTATTATGCACACCCCAGAACGCACCTGTACATCTATTATACACACCCCAGCACGCACACGTACATCTATTATGCACACCCCAGAACGCACACGTACATCTATTATGCACACCCCAGAACGCACACGTACATTATACACACCCCAGCACGCACCTGTACATCTATTATACACACCCCAGCACGCACCTGTACATCTATTATACACACCCCAGCACGCACCTGTACATCTATTATACACACCCCAGCACGCACCTGTACATCTATTATACACACCCCAGAACGCACACGTACATTATACACACCCCAGAACGCACACGTACATCTATTATACACACCCCAGCACGCACACGTACATCTATTATACACACCCCAGCACGCACACGTACATCTATTATACACCCCAGAACGCACACGTACATTATACACACCCCAGCACACACCTGTACATCTATTATACACACCCCAGAACGCACACGTACATTATACACACCCCAGAACGCACACGTACATTATACACACCCCAGAACGCACACGTACATTATACACACCCCAGAACGCACACGTACATTATACACACCCCAGAACGCACCCGTACATCTATTATACACACCCCAGAACGCACCCGTACATCTATTATACACACCCCAGAACGCACCTGTACATCTATTATACACACCCCAGAACGCACACGTACATCTATTATGCACACCCCAGAACGCACACGTACATCTATTATGCACACCCCAGAACGCACACGTACATCTATTATACACACCCCAGAACGCACCTGTACATCTATTATACACACCCCAGAACGCACACGTACATCTATTATGCACACCCCAGAACGCACACGTACATTATACACACCCCAGCACGCACCTGTACATCTATTATACACACCCCAGCACGCACCTGTACATCTATTATACACACCCCAGCACGCACCGGTACATCTATTATACACACCCCAGCACGCACCTGTACATCTATTATACACACCCCAGAACGCACACGTACATTATACACACCCCAGAACGCACACGTGCATCTATTATACACACCTCAGAACGCACACGTACATCTATTATACACACCCCAGCACGCACACGTACATCTATTATACACACCCCAGCACGCACACGTACATCTATTATACACCCCAGAACGCACACGTACATTATACACACCCCAGCACACACCTGTACATCTATTATACACACCCCAGAACGCACACGTACATTATACACACCCCAGAACGCACACGTACATTATACACACCCCAGAACGCACACGTACATTATACACACCCCAGAACGCACACGTACATTATACACACCCCAGAACGCACCCGTACATCTATTATACACACCCCAGAACGCACCCGTACATCTATTATACACACCCCAGAACGCACACGTACATCTATTATGCACACCCCAGAACGCACACGTACATCTATTATACACACCCCAGCACACACCTGTACATCTATTATACACACCCCAGAACGCACCTGTACATCTATTATACACACCCCAGAACGCACCTGTACATCTATTATACACACCCCAGCACGCACCCGTACATCTATTATACACACCCCAGAACGCACACGTACATCTATTATACACACCCCAGAACGCACCCGTACATCTATTATACACACCCCAGAACGCACCCGTACATCTATTATACACACCCCAGAACGCACCCGTACATCTATTATACACACCCCAGAAAGCACCCGTACATCTATTATACACACCCCAGAACGCACCCGTACATCTATTATACACACCCCAGCACGCACCCGTACATCTATTATACACACCCCAGAACGCACCTGTACATCTATTATACACACCCCAGAAAGCACCCGTACATCTATTATACACACCCCAGCACGCACCTGTACATCTATTATACACACCCCAGAACGCACCTGTACATCTATTATACACACCACAGAACGCACCCGTACATCTATTATACACACCCCAGAAAGCACCCGTACATCTATTATACACACCCCAGAACGCACCCGTACATCTATTATACACACCCCAGCACGCACACGTACATCTATTATACACACCCCAGCACGCACCTGTACATCTATTATACACACCCCAGCACACCTGTACATCTATTATACACCCCAGAACGCACACGTACATTATACACACCCCAGCACACACCTGTACATCTATTATACACACCCCAGAACGCACACGTACATTATACACACCCCAGAACGCACACGTACATTATACACACCCCAGAACGCACACGTACATCTATTATACACACCCCAGAACGCACCCGTACATCTATTATACACACCCCAGAACGCACACGTACATCTATTATGCACACCCCAGAACGCACACGTACATCTATTATACACACCCCAGCACACACCTGTACATCTATTATACACACCCCAGAACGCACCTGTACATCTATTATACACACCCCAGAACGCACCTGTACATCTATTATACACACCCCAGCACGCACCTGTACATCTATTATACACACCCCAGCACGCACCTGTACATCTATTATACACACCCCAGAACGCACCTGTACATCTATTATACACACCCCAGCACGCACCTGTACATCTATTATACACACCCCAGCACGCACCTGTACATCTATTATACACACCCCAGAACGCACCTGTACATCTATTATACACACCCCAGAACGCACCTGTACATCTATTATACACACCCCAGAACGCACCTGTACATCTATTATACACACCCCAGAACGCACACGTACATCTATTATACACACCCCAGAACGCACCTGTACATCTATTATACACACCCCAGAACGCACCTGTACATCTATTTTACACAATCCAGCACACACCTGTACATCTATTATACACACCCCAGCACGCACCTGTACATCTATTATACACACCCCAGCACGCACCTGTACATCTATTATACACACCCCAGCACGCACCTGTACATCTATTATACACAACCCCAGCACGCACCTGTACATCTATTATACACAACCCCAGCACGCACCTGTACATCTATTATACACAACCCCAGCACGCACCTGTACATCTATTATACACACCCCAGAACGCACCTGTACATCTATTATACACACCCCAGAACGCACCTGTACATCTATTATACACACCCCAGCACGCACCTGTACATCTATTATACACACCACAGAACGCACCTGTACATCTATTATACACACCCCAGCACGCACCTGTACATCTATTATACACACCCCAGCACGCACCTGTACATCTATTATACACAACCCCAGCACGCACCTGTACATCTATTATACACAACCCCAGCACGCACCTGTACATCTATTATACACACCCCAGAACGCACCTGTACATCTATTATACACACCCCAGAACGCACCTGTACATCTATTATACACACCCCAGCACGCACCTGTACATCTATTATACACACCACAGAACGCACCTGTACATCTATTATACACACCCCAGAACGCACCTGTACATCTATTATGCACATCCCAGAACGCACCTGTACATCTATTATGCACACCCCAGAACGCACCTGTACATCTATTATGCACACCCCAGCACGCACCTGTACATCTATTATACACACGCCAGCACGCACCTGTACATCTATTATACACACCCCAGAACGCACCTGTACATCTATTATACACACCCCAGAACGCACCTGTACATCTATTATACACACCCCAGAACGCACCTGTACATCTATTATACACCCCAGAACGCACACGTACATTATACACACCCCAGAACGCACACGTACATTATACACACCCCAGAACGCACACGTACATTATACACACCCCAGAACGCACACGTACATTATACACACCCCAGAACGCACACGTACATTATACACACCCCAGAACGCACACGTACATTATACACACCCCAGAACGCACACGTACATTATACACACCCCAGAACGCACACGTACATTATACACACCCCAGAACGCACCCGTACATCTATTATACACACCCCAGAACGCACCCGTACATCTATTATACACACCCCAGAACGCACCTGTACATCTATTATACACACCCCAGAACGCACCTGTACATCTATTATACACACCCCAGCATGCACCTGTACATCTATTATACACAACCCCAGCACGCACCTGTACATCTATTATACACACCCCAGAACGCACCTGTACATCTATTATACACACCCCAGAACGCACCTGTACATCTATTATACACACCCCAGCACGCACCTGTACATCTATTATACACACCCCAGCACGCACCTGTACATTATACACACCCCAGAACGCACCTGTACATCTATTATACACACCCCAGAACGCACCCGTACATCTATTATACACACCCCAGAACGCACCCGTACATCTATTATACACACCCCAGAACGCACCCGTACATCTATTATACACACCCCAGAAAGCACCCGTACATCTATTATACACACCCCAGAACGCACCCGTACATCTATTATACACACCCCAGCACGCACCCGTACATCTATTATACACACCCCAGAACGCACCCGTACATCTATTATACACACCCCAGCACGCACCCGTACATCTATTATACACACCCCAGAACGCACCCGTACATCTATTATACACACCCCAGAAAGCACCCGTACATCTATTATACACACCCCAGCACGCACCCGTACATCTATTATACACACCCCAGCACGCACCCGTACATCTATTATACACACCCCAGAAAGCACCCGTACATCTATTATACACACCCCAGCACGCACCCGTACATCTATTATACACACCCCAGCACGCACCCGTACATCTATTATACACACCCCAGAACGCACCCGTACATCTATTATACACACCCCAGCACGCACCTGTACATCTATTATACACACCCCAGCACGCACCTGTACATCTATTATACACACCCCAGCACGCACCTGTACATCTATTATACACACCCCAGCACACACCTGTACATCTATTATACACACCCCAGAACGCACACGTACATCTATTATACACACCCCAGAACGCACCTGTACATCTATTATACACACCCCAGAACGCACCTGTACATCTATTATACACACCCCAGAACGCACCTGTACATCTATTATACACACCCCAGAACGCACACGTACATCTATTATACACACCCCAGAACGCACCTGTACATCTATTATACACACCCCAGAACGCACCTGTACATCTATTTTACACAATCCAGCACGCACCTGTACATCTATTATACACACCCCAGCACGCACCTGTACATCTATTATACACACCCCAGCACGCACCTGTACATCTATTATACACACCCCAGCACGCACCTGTACATCTATTATACACAACCCCAGCACGCACCTGTACATCTATTATACACAACCCCAGCACACACCTGTACATCTATTATACACACCCCAGCACGCACCTGTACATCTATTATACACACCCCAGAACGCACCTGTACATCTATTATACACACCCCAGAACGCACCTGTACATCTATTATACACACCCCAGCACGCACCTGTACATCTATTATACACACCCCAGAACGCACCTGTACATCTATTATACACACCCCAGAACGCACCTGTACATCTATTATACACACCCCAGAACGCACCTGTACATCTATTATACACACCCCAGAACGCACCTGTACATCTATTATACACATCCCAGAACGCACCTGTACATCTATTATGCACATCCCAGAACGCACCTGTACATCTATTATGCACACCCCAGAACGCACCTGTACATCTATTATGCACACCCCAGCACGCACCTGTACATCTATTATGCACACCCCAGCACGCACCTGTACATCTATTATACACACGCCAGCACGCACCTGTACATCTATTATACACACCCCAGAACGCACCTGTACATCTATTATACACACCCCAGAACGCACCTGTACATCTATTATACACACCCCAGAACGCACCTGTACATCTATTATACACCCCAGAACGCACACGTACATTATACACACCCCAGAACGCACACGTACATTATACACACCCCAGAACGCACACGTACATTATACACACCCCAGAACGCACACGTACATTATACACACCCCAGAACGCACACGTACATTATACACACCCCAGAACGCACACGTACATTATACACACCCCAGAACGCACACGTACATCTATTATACACACCCCAGAACGCACCCGTACATCTATTATACACACCCCAGAACGCACCTGTACATCTATTATACACACCCCAGAACGCACCTGTACATCTATTATACACACCCCAGCATGCACCTGTACATCTATTATACACAACCCCAGCACGCACCTGTACATCTATTATACACACCCCAGAACGCACCTGTACATCTATTATACACACCCCAGAACGCACCTGTACATCTATTATACACACCCCAGCACGCACCTGTACATCTATTATACACACCCCAGCACGCACCTGTACATTATACACACCCCAGAACGCACCTGTACATCTATTATACACACCCCAGAACGCACCCGTACATCTATTATACACACCCCAGAACGCACCCGTACATCTATTATACACACCCCAGAACGCACCCGTACATCTATTATACACACCCCAGAAAGCACCCGTACATCTATTATACACACCCCAGAACGCACCCGTACATCTATTATACACACCCCAGCACGCACCCGTACATCTATTATACACACCCCAGAACGCACCCGTACATCTATTATACACACCCCAGCACGCACCCGTACATCTATTATACACACCCCAGAACGCACCCGTACATCTATTATACACACCCCAGAAAGCACCCGTACATCTATTATACACACCCCAGCACGCACCCGTACATCTATTATACACACCCCAGCACGCACCCGTACATCTATTATACACACCCCAGAAAGCACCCGTACATCTATTATACACACCCCAGCACGCACCCGTACATCTATTATACACACCCCAGCACGCACCCGTACATCTATTATACACACCCCAGAACGCACCCGTACATCTATTATACACACCCCAGCACGCACCTGTACATCTATTATACACACCCCAGCACGCACCTGTACATCTATTATACACACCCCAGCACGCACCTGTACATCTATTATACACACCCCAGCACACACCTGTACATCTATTATACACACCCCAGAACGCACACGTACATCTATTATACACACCCCAGAACGCACCTGTACATCTATTATACACACCCCAGAACGCACCTGTACATCTATTATACACACCCCAGAACGCACCTGTACATCTATTATACACACCCCAGAACGCACACGTACATCTATTATACACACCCCAGAACGCACCTGTACATCTATTATACACACCCCAGAACGCACCTGTACATCTATTTTACACAATCCAGCACGCACCTGTACATCTATTATACACACCCCAGCACGCACCTGTACATCTATTATACACACCCCAGCACGCACCTGTACATCTATTATACACACCCCAGCACGCACCTGTACATCTATTATACACAACCCCAGCACGCACCTGTACATCTATTATACACAACCCCAGCACACACCTGTACATCTATTATACACACCCCAGCACGCACCTGTACATCTATTATACACACCCCAGAACGCACCTGTACATCTATTATACACACCCCAGAACGCACCTGTACATCTATTATACACACCCCAGCACGCACCTGTACATCTATTATACACACCCCAGAACGCACCTGTACATCTATTATACACATCCCAGAACGCACCTGTACATCTATTATGCACATCCCAGAACGCACCTGTACATCTATTATGCACACCCCAGAACGCACCTGTACATCTATTATGCACACCCCAGCACGCACCTGTACATCTATTATACACACGCCAGCACACACCTGTACATCTATTATACACACCCCAGCACGCACCCGTACATCTATTATACACACCCCAGAAAGCACCCGTACATCTATTATACACACCCCAGAACGCACCCGTACATCTATTATACACACCCCAGCACGCACCTGTACATCTATTATACACACCCCAGCACGCACCTGTACATCTATTATACACACCCCAGCACACACCTGTACATCTATTATACACACCCCAGCACACACCTGTACATCTATTATACACACCCCAGAACGCACACGTACATCTATTATACACACCCCAGAACGCACCTGTACATCTATTATACACACCCCAGAACGCACCTGTACATCTATTATACACACCCCAGAACGCACCTGTACATCTATTATACACACCCCAGAACGCACACGTACATCTATTATACACACCCCAGAACGCACCTGTACATCTATTATACACACCCCAGAACGCACCTGTACATCTATTTTACACAATCCAGCACGCACCTGTACATCTATTATACACACCCCAGCACGCACCTGTACATCTATTATACACACCCCAGCACGCACCTGTACATCTATTATACACACCCCAGCACGCACCTGTACATCTATTATACACAACCCCAGCACGCACCTGTACATCTATTATACACAACCCCAGCACGCACCTGTACATCTATTATACACACCCCAGAACGCACCTGTACATCTATTATACACACCCCAGAACGCACCTGTACATCTATTATACACACCCCAGCACGCACCTGTACATCTATTATACACACCCCAGAACGCACCTGTACATCTATTATACACACCCCAGAACGCACCTGTACATCTATTATACACACCCCAGAACGCACCTGTACATCTATTATACACACCCCAGAACGCACCTGTACATCTATTATACACACCCCAGAACGCACCTGTACATCTATTATGCACATCCCAGAACGCACCTGTACATCTATTATGCACACCCCAGAACGCACCTGTACATCTATTATGCACACCCCAGCACGCACCTGTACATCTATTATACACACGCCAGCACGCACCTGTACATCTATTATACACACCCCAGAACGCACCTGTACATCTATTATACACACCCCAGAACGCACCTGTACATCTATTATACACACCCCAGCACGCACCTGTACATCTATTATGCACACCCCAGAACGCACCTGTACATCTATTATGCACACCCCAGCACGCACCTGTACATCTATTATACACACGCCAGCACGCACCTGTACATCTATTATACACACCCCAGAACGCACCTGTACATCTATTATACACACCCCAGAACGCACACGTACATCTATTATACACACCCCAGAACGCACACGTACATCTATTATACACACCCCAGAACGCACACGTACATCTATTATACACACCCCAGCACGCACCCGTACATCTATTATACACAACCCAGAACGCACACGTACATCTATTATACACACCCCAGAACGCACACGTACATCTATTATGCACACCCCAGAACGCACACGTACATCTATTATGCACACCCCAGAACACACACGTACATCTATTATGCACACCCCAGAACGCACCTGTACATCTATTATACACACCCCAGCACGCACACGTACATCTATTATGCACACCCCAGAACGCACACGTACATCTATTATGCACACCCCAGAACGCACACGTACATTATACACACCCCAGCACGCACCTGTACATCTATTATACACACCCCAGCACGCACCTGTACATCTATTATACACACCCCAGCACGCACCTGTACATCTATTATACACACCCCAGCACGCACCTGTACATCTATTATACACACCCCAGAACGCACACGTACATTATACACACCCCAGAACGCACACGTACATCTATTATACACACCCCAGCACGCACACGTACATCTATTATACACACCCCAGCACGCACACGTACATCTATTATACACCCCAGAACGCACACGTACATTATACACACCCCAGCACACACCTGTACATCTATTATACACACCCCAGAACGCACACGTACATTATACACACCCCAGAACGCACACGTACATTATACACACCCCAGAACGCACACGTACATTATACACACCCCAGAACGCACACGTACATTATACACACCCCAGAACGCACCCGTACATCTATTATACACACCCCAGAACGCACCCGTACATCTATTATACACACCCCAGAACGCACCTGTACATCTATTATACACACCCCAGAACGCACACGTACATCTATTATGCACACCCCAGAACGCACACGTACATCTATTATGCACACCCCAGAACGCACACGTACATCTATTATACACACCCCAGAACGCACCTGTACATCTATTATACACACCCCAGAACGCACACGTACATCTATTATGCACACCCCAGAACGCACACGTACATTATACACACCCCAGCACGCACCTGTACATCTATTATACACACCCCAGCACGCACCTGTACATCTATTATACACACCCCAGCACGCACCGGTACATCTATTATACACACCCCAGCACGCACCTGTACATCTATTATACACACCCCAGAACGCACACGTACATTATACACACCCCAGAACGCACACGTGCATCTATTATACACACCTCAGAACGCACACGTACATCTATTATACACACCCCAGCACGCACACGTACATCTATTATACACACCCCAGCACGCACACGTACATCTATTATACACCCCAGAACGCACACGTACATTATACACACCCCAGCACACACCTGTACATCTATTATACACACCCCAGAACGCACACGTACATTATACACACCCCAGAACGCACACGTACATTATACACACCCCAGAACGCACACGTACATTATACACACCCCAGAACGCACACGTACATTATACACACCCCAGAACGCACCCGTACATCTATTATACACACCCCAGAACGCACCCGTACATCTATTATACACACCCCAGAACGCACACGTACATCTATTATGCACACCCCAGAACGCACACGTACATCTATTATACACACCCCAGCACACACCTGTACATCTATTATACACACCCCAGAACGCACCTGTACATCTATTATACACACCCCAGAACGCACCTGTACATCTATTATACACACCCCAGCACGCACCCGTACATCTATTATACACACCCCAGAACGCACACGTACATCTATTATACACACCCCAGAACGCACCCGTACATCTATTATACACACCCCAGAACGCACCCGTACATCTATTATACACACCCCAGAACGCACCCGTACATCTATTATACACACCCCAGAAAGCACCCGTACATCTATTATACACACCCCAGAACGCACCCGTACATCTATTATACACACCCCAGCACGCACCCGTACATCTATTATACACACCCCAGAACGCACCTGTACATCTATTATACACACCCCAGAAAGCACCCGTACATCTATTATACACACCCCAGCACGCACCTGTACATCTATTATACACACCCCAGAACGCACCTGTACATCTATTATACACACCACAGAACGCACCCGTACATCTATTATACACACCCCAGAAAGCACCCGTACATCTATTATACACACCCCAGAACGCACCCGTACATCTATTATACACACCCCAGCACGCACACGTACATCTATTATACACACCCCAGCACGCACCTGTACATCTATTATACACACCCCAGCACACCTGTACATCTATTATACACCCCAGAACGCACACGTACATTATACACACCCCAGCACACACCTGTACATCTATTATACACACCCCAGAACGCACACGTACATTATACACACCCCAGAACGCACACGTACATTATACACACCCCAGAACGCACCCGTACATCTATTATACACACCCCAGAACGCACCTGTACATCTATTATACACACCCCAGCACGCACCTGTACATCTATTATACACACCCCAGAACGCACACGTACATTATACACACCCCAGAACGCACCCGTACATCTATTATACACACCCCAGAACGCACCTGTACATCTATTATACACACCCCAGAACGCACCCGTACATCTATTATACACACCCCAGAACGCACACGTACATCTATTATGCACACCCCAGAACGCACACGTACATCTATTATACACACCCCAGCACACACCTGTACATCTATTATACACACCCCAGAACGCACCTGTACATCTATTATACACACCCCAGAACGCACCTGTACATCTATTATACACACCCCAGCACGCACCTGTACATCTATTATACACACCCCAGCACGCACCTGTACATCTATTATACACACCCCAGAACGCACCTGTACATCTATTATACACACCCCAGCACGCACCTGTACATCTATTATACACACCCCAGCACGCACCTGTACATCTATTATACACACCCCAGAACGCACCTGTACATCTATTATACACACCCCAGAACGCACCTGTACATCTATTATACACACCCCAGAACGCACCTGTACATCTATTATACACACCCCAGAACGCACACGTACATCTATTATACACACCCCAGAACGCACCTGTACATCTATTATACACACCCCAGAACGCACCTGTACATCTATTTTACACAATCCAGCACACACCTGTACATCTATTATACACACCCCAGCACGCACCTGTACATCTATTATACACACCCCAGCACGCACCTGTACATCTATTATACACACCCCAGCACGCACCTGTACATCTATTATACACAACCCCAGCACGCACCTGTACATCTATTATACACAACCCCAGCACGCACCTGTACATCTATTATACACAACCCCAGCACGCACCTGTACATCTATTATACACACCCCAGAACGCACCTGTACATCTATTATACACACCCCAGAACGCACCTGTACATCTATTATACACACCCCAGCACGCACCTGTACATCTATTATACACACCACAGAACGCACCTGTACATCTATTATACACACCCCAGCACGCACCTGTACATCTATTATACACACCCCAGCACGCACCTGTACATCTATTATACACAACCCCAGCACGCACCTGTACATCTATTATACACAACCCCAGCACGCACCTGTACATCTATTATACACACCCCAGAACGCACCTGTACATCTATTATACACACCCCAGAACGCACCTGTACATCTATTATACACACCCCAGCACGCACCTGTACATCTATTATACACACCACAGAACGCACCTGTACATCTATTATACACACCCCAGAACGCACCTGTACATCTATTATGCACATCCCAGAACGCACCTGTACATCTATTATGCACACCCCAGAACGCACCTGTACATCTATTATGCACACCCCAGCACGCACCTGTACATCTATTATACACACGCCAGCACGCACCTGTACATCTATTATACACACCCCAGAACGCACCTGTACATCTATTATACACACCCCAGAACGCACCTGTACATCTATTATACACACCCCAGAACGCACCTGTACATCTATTATACACCCCAGAACGCACACGTACATTATACACACCCCAGAACGCACACGTACATTATACACACCCCAGAACGCACACGTACATTATACACACCCCAGAACGCACACGTACATTATACACACCCCAGAACGCACACGTACATTATACACACCCCAGAACGCACACGTACATTATACACACCCCAGAACGCACCCGTACATCTATTATACACACCCCAGAACGCACCCGTACATCTATTATACACACCCCAGAACGCACCTGTACATCTATTATACACACCCCAGAACGCACCTGTACATCTATTATACACACCCCAGCATGCACCTGTACATCTATTATACACAACCCCAGCACGCACCTGTACATCTATTATACACACCCCAGAACGCACCTGTACATCTATTATACACACCCCAGAACGCACCTGTACATCTATTATACACACCCCAGCACGCACCTGTACATCTATTATACACACCCCAGCACGCACCTGTACATTATACACACCCCAGAACGCACCTGTACATCTATTATACACACCCCAGAACGCACCCGTACATCTATTATACACACCCCAGAACGCACCCGTACATCTATTATACACACCCCAGAACGCACCCGTACATCTATTATACACACCCCAGAAAGCACCCGTACATCTATTATACACACCCCAGAACGCACCCGTACATCTATTATACACACCCCAGCACGCACCCGTACATCTATTATACACACCCCAGAACGCACCCGTACATCTATTATACACACCCCAGCACGCACCCGTACATCTATTATACACACCCCAGAACGCACCCGTACATCTATTATACACACCCCAGAAAGCACCCGTACATCTATTATACACACCCCAGCACGCACCCGTACATCTATTATACACACCCCAGCACGCACCCGTACATCTATTATACACACCCCAGAAAGCACCCGTACATCTATTATACACACCCCAGCACGCACCCGTACATCTATTATACACACCCCAGCACGCACCCGTACATCTATTATACACACCCCAGAACGCACCCGTACATCTATTATACACACCCCAGCACGCACCTGTACATCTATTATACACACCCCAGCACGCACCTGTACATCTATTATACACACCCCAGCACGCACCTGTACATCTATTATACACACCCCAGCACACACCTGTACATCTATTATACACACCCCAGAACGCACACGTACATCTATTATACACACCCCAGAACGCACCTGTACATCTATTATACACACCCCAGAACGCACCTGTACATCTATTATACACACCCCAGAACGCACCTGTACATCTATTATACACACCCCAGAACGCACACGTACATCTATTATACACACCCCAGAACGCACCTGTACATCTATTATACACACCCCAGAACGCACCTGTACATCTATTTTACACAATCCAGCACGCACCTGTACATCTATTATACACACCCCAGCACGCACCTGTACATCTATTATACACACCCCAGCACGCACCTGTACATCTATTATACACACCCCAGCACGCACCTGTACATCTATTATACACAACCCCAGCACGCACTTGTACATCTATTATACACAACCCCAGCACACACCTGTACATCTATTATACACACCCCAGCACGCACCTGTACATCTATTATACACACCCCAGAACGCACCTGTACATCTATTATACACACCCCAGAACGCACCTGTACATCTATTATACACACCCCAGCACGCACCTGTACATCTATTATACACACCCCAGAACGCACCTGTACATCTATTATACACACCCCAGAACGCACCTGTACATCTATTATACACACCCCAGAACGCACCTGTACATCTATTATACACACCCCAGAACGCACCTGTACATCTATTATACACATCCCAGAACGCACCTGTACATCTATTATGCACATCCCAGAACGCACCTGTACATCTATTATGCACACCCCAGAACGCACCTGTACATCTATTATGCACACCCCAGCACGCACCTGTACATCTATTATGCACACCCCAGCACGCACCTGTACATCTATTATACACACGCCAGCACGCACCTGTACATCTATTATACACACCCCAGAACGCACCTGTACATCTATTATACACACCCCAGAACGCACCTGTACATCTATTATACACACCCCAGAACGCACCTGTACATCTATTATACACCCCAGAACGCACACGTACATTATACACACCCCAGAACGCACACGTACATTATACACACCCCAGAACGCACACGTACATTATACACACCCCAGAACGCACACGTACATTATACACACCCCAGAACGCACACGTACATTATACACACCCCAGAACGCACACGTACATTATACACACCCCAGAACGCACCCGTACATCTATTATACACACCCCAGAACGCACCCGTACATCTATTATACACACCCCAGAACGCACCTGTACATCTATTATACACACCCCAGAACGCACCTGTACATCTATTATACACACCCCAGCATGCACCTGTACATCTATTATACACAACCCCAGCACGCACCTGTACATCTATTATACACACCCCAGAACGCACCTGTACATCTATTATACACACCCCAGAACGCACCTGTACATCTATTATACACACCCCAGCACGCACCTGTACATCTATTATACACACCCCAGCACGCACCTGTACATTATACACACCCCAGAACGCACCTGTACATCTATTATACACACCCCAGAACGCACCCGTACATCTATTATACACACCCCAGAACGCACCCGTACATCTATTATACACACCCCAGAACGCACCCGTACATCTATTATACACACCCCAGAAAGCACCCGTACATCTATTATACACACCCCAGAACGCACCCGTACATCTATTATACACACCCCAGCACGCACCCGTACATCTATTATACACACCCCAGCACGCACCCGTACATCTATTATACACACCCCAGAACGCACCCGTACATCTATTATACACACCCCAGAAAGCACCCGTACATCTATTATACACACCCCAGCACGCACCCGTACATCTATTATACACACCCCAGCACGCACCCGTACATCTATTATACACACCCCAGAAAGCACCCGTACATCTATTATACACACCCCAGCACGCACCCGTACATCTATTATACACACCCCAGCACGCACCCGTACATCTATTATACACACCCCAGAACGCACCCGTACATCTATTATACACACCCCAGCACGCACCTGTACATCTATTATACACACCCCAGCACGCACCTGTACATCTATTATACACACCCCAGCACGCACCTGTACATCTATTATACACACCCCAGCACACACCTGTACATCTATTATACACACCCCAGAACGCACACGTACATCTATTATACACACCCCAGAACGCACCTGTACATCTATTATACACACCCCAGAACGCACCTGTACATCTATTATACACACCCCAGAACGCACCTGTACATCTATTATACACACCCCAGAACGCACACGTACATCTATTATACACACCCCAGAACGCACCTGTACATCTATTATACACACCCCAGAACGCACCTGTACATCTATTTTACACAATCCAGCACGCACCTGTACATCTATTATACACACCCCAGCACGCACCTGTACATCTATTATACACACCCCAGCACGCACCTGTACATCTATTATACACACCCCAGCACGCACCTGTACATCTATTATACACAACCCCAGCACGCACCTGTACATCTATTATACACAACCCCAGCACACACCTGTACATCTATTATACACACCCCAGCACGCACCTGTACATCTATTATACACACCCCAGAACGCACCTGTACATCTATTATACACACCCCAGAACGCACCTGTACATCTATTATACACACCCCAGCACGCACCTGTACATCTATTATACACACCCCAGAACGCACCTGTACATCTATTATACACACCCCAGAACGCACCTGTACATCTATTATACACACCCCAGAACGCACCTGTACATCTATTATACACACCCCAGAACGCACCTGTACATCTATTATACACATCCCAGAACGCACCTGTACATCTATTATGCACATCCCAGAACGCACCTGTACATCTATTATGCACACCCCAGAACGCACCTGTACATCTATTATGCACACCCCAGCACGCACCTGTACATCTATTATACACACGCCAGCACGCACCTGTACATCTATTATACACACCCCAGCACGCACCCGTACATCTATTATACACACCCCAGAAAGCACCCGTACATCTATTATACACACCCCAGAACGCACCCGTACATCTATTATACACACCCCAGCACGCACCTGTACATCTATTATACACACCCCAGCACGCACCTGTACATCTATTATACACACCCCAGCACACACCTGTACATCTATTATACACACCCCAGCACACACCTGTACATCTATTATACACACCCCAGAACGCACACGTACATCTATTATACACACCCCAGAACGCACCTGTACATCTATTATACACACCCCAGAACGCACCTGTACATCTATTATACACACCCCAGAACGCACCTGTACATCTATTATACACACCCCAGAACGCACACGTACATCTATTATACACACCCCAGAACGCACCTGTACATCTATTATACACACCCCAGAACGCACCTGTACATCTATTTTACACAATCCAGCACGCACCTGTACATCTATTATACACACCCCAGCACGCACCTGTACATCTATTATACACACCCCAGCACGCACCTGTACATCTATTATACACACCCCAGCACGCACCTGTACATCTATTATACACAACCCCAGCACGCACCTGTACATCTATTATACACAACCCCAGCACGCACCTGTACATCTATTATACACACCCCAGAACGCACCTGTACATCTATTATACACACCCCAGAACGCACCTGTACATCTATTATACACACCCCAGCACGCACCTGTACATCTATTATACACACCCCAGAACGCACCTGTACATCTATTATACACACCCCAGAACGCACCTGTACATCTATTATACACACCCCAGAACGCACCTGTACATCTATTATACACACCCCAGAACGCACCTGTACATCTATTATACACACCCCAGAACGCACCTGTACATCTATTATGCACATCCCAGAACGCACCTGTACATCTATTATGCACACCCCAGAACGCACCTGTACATCTATTATGCACACCCCAGCACGCACCTGTACATCTATTATACACACGCCAGCACGCACCTGTACATCTATTATACACACCCCAGAACGCACCTGTACATCTATTATACACACCCCAGAACGCACCTGTACATCTATTATACACACCCCAGCACGCACCTGTACATCTATTATGCACACCCCAGAACGCACCTGTACATCTATTATGCACACCCCAGCACGCACCTGTACATCTATTATACACACGCCAGCACGCACCTGTACATCTATTATACACACCCCAGAACGCACCTGTACATCTATTATACACACCCCAGAACGCACACGTACATCTATTATACACACCCCAGAACGCACACGTACATCTATTATACACACCCCAGAACGCACACGTACATCTATTATACACACCCCAGCACGCACCCGTACATCTATTATACACAACCCAGAACGCACACGTACATCTATTATACACACCCCAGAACGCACACGTACATCTATTATGCACACCCCAGAACGCACACGTACATCTATTATGCACACCCCAGAACACACACGTACATCTATTATGCACACCCCAGAACGCACCTGTACATCTATTATACACACCCCAGCACGCACACGTACATCTATTATGCACACCCCAGAACGCACACGTACATCTATTATGCACACCCCAGAACGCACACGTACATTATACACACCCCAGCACGCACCTGTACATCTATTATACACACCCCAGCACGCACCTGTACATCTATTATACACACCCCAGCACGCACCTGTACATCTATTATACACACCCCAGCACGCACCTGTACATCTATTATACACACCCCAGAACGCACACGTACATTATACACACCCCAGAACGCACACGTACATCTATTATACACACCCCAGCACGCACACGTACATCTATTATACACACCCCAGCACGCACACGTACATCTATTATACACCCCAGAACGCACACGTACATTATACACACCCCAGCACACACCTGTACATCTATTATACACACCCCAGAACGCACACGTACATTATACACACCCCAGAACGCACACGTACATTATACACACCCCAGAACGCACACGTACATTATACACACCCCAGAACGCACACGTACATTATACACACCCCAGAACGCACCCGTACATCTATTATACACACCCCAGAACGCACCCGTACATCTATTATACACACCCCAGAACGCACCTGTACATCTATTATACACACCCCAGAACGCACACGTACATCTATTATGCACACCCCAGAACGCACACGTACATCTATTATGCACACCCCAGAACGCACACGTACATCTATTATACACACCCCAGAACGCACACGTACATCTATTATGCACACCCCAGAACGCACACGTACATCTATTATGCACACCCCAGAACGCACACGTACATTATACACACCCCAGCACGCACCTGTACATCTATTA
Source organism: Eleutherodactylus coqui (assembly GCF_035609145.1). NCBI lineage: Eukaryota > Metazoa > Chordata > Amphibia > Anura > Eleutherodactylidae > Eleutherodactylus > Eleutherodactylus coqui. Next base: position 101,394,150 of record NC_089849.1, read on the forward strand.
TACACACCCCAGCACGCACCTGTACATCTATTATACACACCCCAGCACGCACCTGTACATCTATTATACACACCCCAGCACGCACCTGTACATCTATTATACACACCCCAGAACGCACACGTACATTATACACACCCCAGAACGCACACGTGCATCTATTATACACACCTCAGAACGCACACGTACATCTATTATACACACCCCAGCACGCACACGTACATCTATTATACACACCCCAGCACGCACACGTACATCTATTATACACCCCAGAACGCACACGTACATTATACACACCCCAGCACACACCTGTACATCTATTATACACACCCCAGAACGCACACGTACATTATACACACCCCAGAACGCACACGTACATTATACACACCCCAGAACGCACACGTACATTATACACACCCCAGAACGCACCCGTACATCTATTATACACACCCCAGAACGCACCCGTACATCTATTATACACACCCCAGAACGCACACGTACATCTATTATGCACACCCCAGAACGCACACGTACATCTATTATACACACCCCAGCACACACCTGTACATCTATTATACACACCCCAGAACGCACCTGTACATCTATTATACACACCCCAGAACGCACCTGTACATCTATTATACACAACCCCAGCACGCACACGTACATCTATTATACACACCCCAGAACGCACACGTACATCTATTATACACACCCCAGCACACACCTGTACATCTATTATACACACCCCAGAACGCACCTGTACATCTATTATACACACCCCAGAACGCACCCGTACATCTATTATACACACCCCAGAACGCACCCGTACATCTATTATACACACCCCAGAACGCACCCGTACATCTATTATACACACCCCAGAACGCACCTGTACATCTATTATACACACCCCAGAACGCACCTGTACATCTATTATACACAACCCCAGCACGCACACGTACATCTATTATACACACCCCAGAACGCACACGTACATCTATTATACACACCCCAGAACGCACCCGTACATCTATTATACACACCCCAGAACGCACCCGTACATCTATTATACACACCCCAGAACGCACCTGTACATCTATTATACACACCCCAGCACGCACCTGTACATCTATTATACACACCCCAGAACGCACCCGTACATCTATTATACACACCCCAGCACGCACCTGTACATCTATTATACACACCCCAGAACGCACCTGTACATCTATTATACACACCCCAGAACGCACCTGTACATCTATTATACACAACCCCAGCACGCACCTGTACATCTATTATACACAACCCCAGCACGCACCTGTACATCTATTATACACACCCCAGCACGCACCTGTACATCTATTATACACACCCCAGCACGCACCTGTACATCTATTATACACACCCCAGAACGCACACGTACATCTATTATACACACCCCAGAACGCACCTGTACATCTATTATACACACCCCAGAACGCACCCGTACATCTATTATACACACCCCAGCACGCACCTGTACATCTATTATACACACCCCAGAACGCACCTGTACATCTATTATACACACCCCAGAACGCACCTGTACATCTATTATACACAACCCCAGCACGCACCTGTACATCTATTATACACAACCCCAGCACGCACCTGTACATCTATTATACACACCCCAGCACGCACCTGTACATCTATTATACACACCCCAGCACGCACCTGTACATCTATTATACACACCCCAGAACGCACCCGTACATCTATTATACACACCCCAGAACGCACCCGTACATCTATTATACACACCCCAGAACGCACCTGTACATCTATTATACACACCCCAGAACGCACCTGTACATCTATTATACACACCCCAGAACGCACCCGTACATCTATTATACACACCCCAGCACGCACCTGTACATCTATTATACACACCCCAGAACGCACCTGTACATCTATTATACACACCCCAGAACGCACCTGTACATCTATTATACACACCCCAGAACGCACCTGTACATCTATTATACACACCCCAGAACGCACACGTACATCTATTATACACACCCCAGAACGCACACGTACATCTATTATACACACCCCAGAACGCACCCGTACATCTATTATGCACACCCCAGAACGCACACGTACATCTATTATACACACCCCAGAACGCACCCGTACATCTATTATACACACCCCAGAACGCACCCGTACATCTATTATACACACCCCAGAACGCACCCGTACATCTATTATACACACCCCAGAACGCACCCGTACATCTATTATACACACCCCAGAAAGCACCCGTACATCTATTATACACACCCCAGAACGCACCCGTACATCTATTATACACACCCCAGCACGCACCCGTACATCTATTATACACACCCCAGAACGCACCTGTACATCTATTATACACACCCCAGAAAGCACCCGTACATCTATTATACACACCCCAGCACGCACCTGTACATCTATTATACACACCCCAGAACGCACCTGTACATCTATTATACACACCCCAGAAAGCACCCGTACATCTATTATACACACCCCAGAACGCACCCGTACATCTATTATACACACCCCAGCACGCACACGTACATCTATTATACACACCCCAGCACGCACCTGTACATCTATTATACACACCCCAGCACACCTGTACATCTATTATACACCCCAGAACGCACACGTACATTATACACACCCCAGCACACACCTGTACATCTATTATACACACCCCAGAACGCACACGTACATTATACACACCCCAGAACGCACACGTACATTATACACACCCCAGAACGCACACGTACATCTATTATACACACCCCAGAACGCACCCGTACATCTATTATACACACCCCAGAACGCACACGTACATCTATTATGCACACCCCAGAACGCACACGTACATCTATTATACACACCCCAGCACACACCTGTACATCTATTATACACACCCCAGAACGCACCTGTACATCTATTATACACACCCCAGAACGCACCTGTACATCTATTATACACACCCCAGCACGCACCCGTACATCTATTATACACACCCCAGAACGCACACGTACATCTATTATACACACCCCAGAACGCACCCGTACATCTATTATACACACCCCAGAACGCACCCGTACATCTATTAAACACACCCCAGAACGCACCCGTACATCTATTATACACACCCCAGAACGCACCCGTACATCTATTATACACACCCCAGAAAGCACCCGTACATCTATTATACACACCCCAGAACGCACCCGTACATCTATTATACACACCCCAGCACGCACCCGTACATCTATTATACACACCCCAGAACGCACCTGTACATCTATTATACACACCCCAGAAAGCACCCGTACATCTATTATACACACCCCAGCACGCACCTGTACATCTATTATACACACCCCAGAACGCACCTGTACATCTATTATACACACCCCAGAAAGCACCCGTACATCTATTATACACACCCCAGAACGCACCCGTACATCTATTATACACACCCCAGCACGCACCTGTACATCTATTATACACACCCCAACACGCACCTGTACATCTATTATACACACCCCAGCACGCACCTGTACATCTATTATACACACCCCAGCACGCACCTGTACATCTATTATACACACCCCAGCACACACCTGTACATCTATTATACACACCCCAGAACGCACACGTACATCTATTATACACACCCCAGAACGCACCTGTACATCTATTATACACACCCCAGAACGCACCTGTACATCTATTATACACACCCCAGAACGCACCTGTACATCTATTATACACACCCCAGAACGCACACGTACATCTATTATACACACCCCAGAACGCACCCGTACATCTATTATACACACCCCAGCACGCACCCGTACATCTATTATACACACCCCAGAAAGCACCCGTACATCTATTATACACACCCCAGAACGCACCCGTACATCTATTATACACACCCCAGCACGCACCTGTACATCTATTATACACACCCCAGCACGCACCTGTACATCTATTATACACACCCCAGCACACACCTGTACATCTATTATACACACCCCAGCACACACGTGTACATCTATTATACACACCCCAGAACGCACCTGTACATCTATTATACACACCCCAGAACGCACCTGTACATCTATTATACACACCCCAGAACGCACCTGTACATCTATTATACACACCCCAGAACGCACACGTACATCTATTATACACACCCCAGAACGCACCTGTACATCTATTATACACACCCCAGAACGCACCTGTACATCTATTTTACACAATCCAGCACACACCTGTACATCTATTATACACACCCCAGCACGCACCTGTACATCTATTATACACACCCCAGCACGCACCTGTACATCTATTATACACACCCCAGCACGCACCTGTACATCTATTATACACAACCCCAGCACGCACCTGTACATCTATTATACACAACCCCAGCACGCACCTGTACATCTATTATACACACCCCAGAACGCACCTGTACATCTATTATACACACCCCAGAACGCACCTGTACATCTATTATACACACCCCAGCACGCACCTGTACATCTATTATACACACCCCAGAACGCACCTGTACATCTATTATACACACCCCAGAACGCACCTGTACATCTATTATACACACCCCAGAACGCACCTGTACATCTATTATACACACCCCAGAACGCACCTGTACATCTATTATACACACCCCAGAACGCACCTGTACATCTATTATGCACATCCCAGAACGCACCTGTACATCTATTATGCACACCCCAGAACGCACCTGTACATCTATTATGCACACCCCAGCACGCACCTGTACATCTATTATACACACGCCAGCACGCACCTGTACATCTATTATACACACCCCAGAACGCACCTGTACATCTATTATACACACCCCAGAACGCACCTGTACATCTATTATACACACCCCAGAACGCACACGTACATCTATTATACACACCCCAGAACGCACACGTACATCTATTATACACACCCCAGAACGCACACGTACATCTATTATACACACCCCAGCACGCACCCGTACATCTATTATACACAACCCCAGCACGCACCTGTACATCTATTATACACACCCCAGAACGCACACGTACATCTATTATACACACCCCAGAACGCACACGTACATCTATTATGCACACCCCAGAACGCACACGTACATCTATTATGCACACCCCAGAACGCACACGTACATCTATTATGCACACCCCAGAACGCACACGTACATCTATTATACACACCCCAGAACGCACACGTACATCTATTATGCACACCCCAGAACGCACACGTACATCTATTATGCACACCCCAGAACGCACACGTACATCTATTATGCACACCCCAGAACGCACCTGTACATCTATTATACACACCCCAGCACGCACATGTACATCTATTATACACACCCCAGCACGCACCTGTACATCTATTATACACACCCCAGCACGCACCTGTACATCTATTATACACACCCCAGCACGCACCTGTACATCTATTATACACACCCCAGAACGCACACGTACATTATACACACCCCAGAACGCACACGTGCATCTATTATACACACCTCAGAACGCACCTGTACATCTATTATACACACCCCAGCACGCACACGTACATCTATTATACACACCCCAGCACGCACACGTACATCTATTATACACACCCCAGCACGCACACGTACATCTATTATACACCCCAGAACGCACACGTACATTATACACACCCCAGCACACACCTGTACATCTATTATACACACCCCAGAACGCACACGTACATTATACACACCCCAGAACGCACACGTACATTATACACACCCCAGAACGCACACGTACATTATACACACCCCAGAACGCACACGTACATTATACACACCCCAGAACGCACCCGTACATCTATTATACACACCCCAGAACGCACCCGTACATCTATTATACACACCCCAGAACGCACACGTACATCTATTATGCACACCCCAGAACGCACACGTACATCTATTATGCACACCCCAGAACGCACACGTACATCTATTATACACACCCCAGAACGCACACGTACATCTATTATGCACACCCCAGAACGCACACGTACATCTATTATGCACACCCCAGAACGCACACGTACATTATACACACCCCAGCACGCACCTGTACATCTATTATACACACCCCAGAACGCACCCGTACATCTATTATACACACCCCAGAACGCACCCGTACATCTATTATACACCCCAGAACGCACACGTACATTATACACACCCCAGCACGCACCTGTACATCTATTATACACACCCCAGCACGCACCTGTACATCTATTATACACACCCCAGAACGCACACGTACATTATACACACCCCAGAACGCACACGTACATTATACACACCCCAGAACGCACCCGTACATCTATTATACACACCCCAGAACGCACCCGTACATCTATTATACACACCCCAGAACGCACCCGTACATCTATTATACACCCCAGAACGCACACGTACATTATACACACCCCAGCACGCACCTGTACATCTATTATACACACCCCAGCACGCACCTGTACATCTATTATACACACCCCAGCACGCACCTGTACATCTATTATACACACCCCAGCACGCACCTGTACATCTATTATACACACCCCAGAACGCACACGTACATTATACACACCTCAGAACGCACACGTACATCTATTATACACACCCCAGCACGCACACGTACATCTATTATACACACCCCAGCACGCACACGTACATCTATTATACACCCCAGAACGCACACGTACATTATACACACCCCAGCACACACCTGTACATCTATTATACACACCCCAGAACGCACACGTACATTATACACACCCCAGAACGCACACGTACATTATACACACCCCAGAACGCACACGTACATTATACACACCCCAGAACGCACACGTACATTATACACACCCCAGAACGCACCCGTACATCTATTATACACACCCCAGAACGCACCCGTACATCTATTATACACACCCCAGAACGCACCCGTACATCTATTATACACACCCCAGAACGCACCCGTACATCTATTATGCACACCCCAGAACGCACCCGTACATCTATTATACACACCCCAGCACGCACCTGTACATCTATTATACACACCCCAGAACGCACCCGTACATCTATTATACACACCCCAGAACGCACCCGTACATCTATTATACACACCCCAGAAAGCACCCGTACATCTATTATACACACCCCAGAACGCACCCGTACATCTATTATACACACCCCAGCACGCACCCGTACATCTATTATACACACCCCAGCACGCACCCGTACATCTATTATACACACCCCAGCACGCACCTGTACATCTATTATACACACCCCAACACGCACCTGTACATCTATTATACACACCCCAGCACGCACCTGTACATCTATTATACACACCCCAGCACGCACACGTACATCTATTATACACACCCCAGAACGCACCTGTACATCTATTATACACACCCCAGCACGCACCTGTACATCTATTATACACACCCCAGAACGCACCTGTACATCTATTATACACACCCCAGCACGCACCTGTACATCTATTATACACACCCCAGCACACACCTGTACATCTATTTTACACAATCCAGCACGCACCTGTACATCTATTATACACACCCCAGCACGCACCTGTACATCTATTATACACACCCCAGCACACACCTGTACATCTATTATACACAACCCCAGCACGCACCTGTACATCTATTATACACACCCCAGAACGCACACGTACATCTATTATACACACCCCAGCACGCACCTGTACATCTATTATTCACACCCCAGCACACACCTGTACATCTATTATACACACCCCAGCACACACCTGTACATCTATTATACACACCCCAGCACACACCTGTACATCTATTATACACACCCCAGCACACACCTGTACATCTATTATACACACCCCAGCACACACCTGTACATCTATTATACACACCCCAGCACACACCTGTACATCTATTATACACACCCCAGCACATCTATTACACACACCCCAGCACACACCTGTACATCTATTATACACAATCACAAGTCGCAAGGACACCTGTATAGGCTAATTTACTATTTGGAAACCACCTCATGCATATTTCTACACAAGACGGCAGGTGGCGGCTGTGGCCAAGTGTCTTGGCACATCACCACCATACCTGGAAGGGAGGAAGGAGCACACTGACGAGTGAACGAAAGAGAGGAGTGTGAATATGTATACTCGTATACATGTGGTGGCACAAGGGAGCATTAGGATTGTGTGGGGGCAGAAGCGACAGCATTATCACTTATGGTGGCATTATCAATGTGCTAATATTTCTAATATGCAGTTTTCCACAACATACCAAAATGTAAACAAAAGTGAAAAGGTGTGAAGACTTTCTGAATACATTGTACACAACGGCATCGGGGCATACTCAGGAGATCATTGTGACATATCTGTCCCAGAAAATGAAGTAGCCCCTCCTAGTGACAGAGATCTACTTGTCATGTAGCGTGAAGGGGTTACTACTAGTCTCTTGTGTATACAGCACCTCTGCAGAACTATGTGTCTTCATGGTTACAGACTAGGAACAAATCAGTAGAAGGCAGCAATCCAGTAGATGACAACATGATCGGACTACACAGAAGTCTTGTGCTCCAAAATTGGATACAACTGAATCAAATCCTCAGCTGTCAGTGATACTAGGCGGGGGGTCAACAAGAACATCCCCACTCACAGCAAGCAGAGAACTGGAAAAGTTGAAAAACGTTGTTATATAATAACAAAACAATTTACATAAAATGCCAAAAAGGCTGCCTTGACTCTCCATCCTGACAAGAGAGGATGAAAGTATTTGCCCCCTTGAGTGTATCCTCTTGCCTCTACCACCTAGGTACTGTTAATGTAAAGTCACATGAAAGCTGGCACCACGCTGGGTGCGGTAGGCGCAACCATTCCGGCGTGGGCTGTAAAATGTTCACATTTTCTGTGTACTGCCTAGTTCTGGAAGCGTGGGGACGGGCACGCGGAGGGCACGGCCGGCCGGCATGTTGGAGACTATCCTGAGATGCTTTCTTACGGCTTTTTTATTTCAGGTCATAAAAGTTTCCTTAAGAAAGCAAAACATCAAAGAGTCTTCATCACTGCGGGAACAGCATCCCAGGAATGTGGGGAGAGAACGCCAAGCGAGAAATAATATCACTGGCCTGTCCTTCCACAGGAGCATGCTGCTTTATACTGCCTCAACTCAGGAGTATAAGCCATATCAGTCCTCAAACCCAAACCGGTGCCAGCGGGGCACAAAGCTCGAAAAACCAAGAAAGTATTTCTTTCAAATTCTCTGAAGCCGGCAGCACCATCCTAACCGGCCATCCTCCAGTTACACACGAAGCTGCAGTCACTATTGTTAGAGTTGCCATTGGAAAGAAGAGCTTTAGGGTCGTTCTCCTCGGCAGTCCGGGTGCGATTACATGCGATCACGCTGGACAACAGCAATGCACTTGGAAATGGTTTCCTTTCTGTAAACGATAGTTAAACTGCCCTAATTTTGGGTCGAGGAAAATGAATGTGACATTATATGCTGTTTAGTCGGCCCAACTTCAAATAAAAGGGCTTAGGCCCCATTCACAAGGGCAACACGGCATCGGCGCGAGAAAATAGCAGCGATAACTGCTCCGTGCAATATCGCTGTGTTTTCTTGCGGCGACACTGCGATTTTGTAGCATCACATGACTTTGTAGCACCACATGTGAGGATTGTGGTGCGAGGATTTTCAGGGGTGGGGGGGGCTTGAAATATAAGACCTACCCCAAAAATAAGCCCTAGCGGCAGGAAAAAATAAAAGTATACATCACCTTAGAAGCGTTGCCCGGTCCCCGGCACTATTCTTTTCAAGCACCAGGTAGGTCCCTTTGCAGCATTTACCAAACTGTGCATACTATAATATTACATTATACATCAAGGCGCTGTCCAACTTAGGCAATGGGATAGTAGAACTGTCATACTCTAGAGGTCTCTTCCATGTATTCCAGTCACTTCCATGTAGTGCAGCCTCTTGTCTGATGCTTATCAGGCATCATCTTGTGAATGAGGGTTTTTACTTTCAGTTTCCCATCAATCCCATGATGCATCAGCTAAGGTTATACCATTTTGCTTGCTGCTGGGATAGTTTAATTACATTACCTTCTTTATTTACCTACAGACTATAAATATACAGTCAGGAGGATGAGCTGCGATCTCCTCTATTATAACTGTGTGACAGGAGACGTGGGATCATCTTTAGTAACTCTGATAAGAGTGCCTATATTCCTTTGTAAGCAGTTTCTGGGGGAGATCCATGTAACAGGATCATACAAACTGAGAATCTGACTAGAAAAGGAATCCATAAGGCCAAGTAGATCTGAGCTGGTTAGAAAAAGGTAAAAGAAGCTGCAAGTTTCAGACAGAAAAAAATAGCTAACCAAGGTGACACCAGTTCACACACACACACATTATATATATATATATATATATATATATATATATATATATATATATACTGGGGGGATAGCTACATCATCAGCAAATTTTACATTACACATTATTGTGCCAGTGTGGCATGAACCAAAAATTGTGACAATGCCTAAGTTGGGGCACAGGTTCCATAATAAGTTTCCCCCAATGTGCCTAAATGTTCAGAGGCCATATCCTGACACGTGGAAAAGCAACAGAAACCTGACCCTTTCCAATCCACTGTCTGACCTCTGAAGACATTATGATTTAAGGCTGTACAGCTCTGATGTTGGAAGACATCTGCCAGGGTTCTCTTACTGTATATTGCCAGCCTCTCTGCTGTCGGACCCTATCCAACGTGTCACTTCATGCAGTACTGGCTTTAGCCAACAGATAGCGCTGCTGTATAACAGCAGAAGAGTAAGCCCCCTAGGAAAACCAGGATACCAATTGCATTGGAAACGGTTAAAGGGGCAGCATCCCTTTGTTTGCCTACAGGAGAACGCCAACAATAATGGAACCACAAGGACTACTTATGTTTTACGAGGATAACTGTAGGATGAAATCTATCAAGTGCCTTAAAATTCCAATAACCGTAGTCACTTGCTGGGGATAATCCTTTATTACACCCGAATTTTATAAAATCCATAGCTAGAGAAGAAAACAGGAGATCTGACAGAAGAGCGGTCACCGACTGTCATATTTAAGGGTATGTTCACACATTCCAGAAGTGCTGTGGATTTGCCGCAGCTGAAAATTCTGCATTTCCACAAAAGAAACAAGGCAAAATTAATTAGCACAACGCTGGAGGTCAGGTAATGCCATTTCCGCACGATCTGACCCGCGGCGCTGTGCTCACTAGAGGCCACCGGGTGAAGGGTTGAGCCGACAGCATGAAGAATCACAAGGTGAGGGGCAGCGCTGCAGCTGCTGAAATCAGTCCTGGATACGCAGCCAATTTTGAGTCAAAATCCACCCAGATGTTGCAGATTTGGACTCTGTTTCTCTTGTGGAAATGCTGCAAATTTTGCAGCGGAAAATCTGCTGCATTTCCGCTACGTGTGAACATAGCCTGAAGGGGTTTTCTGGGCAAAGATTATTGCTGACCTGTCCTCAGCTGAAGACTGATCATCAGCGGGCTATTACGCTTCCACCTCCGGCATCGGGGACAGGCATGGAAGCAGAGGCGTACCTTGAAGCTCCTGGGCCCTAATACAAAACCTATAACAGGGCCCAACTATAATGCTTTATTCATAGTACTGGGCTCCCTATATAGAGAAGACTGGTCTTATGGGCCCCCTAAGGCTCCTGGGCCCGGGTGCAACAGCCTCTCCTGCATCCCTTCTAGTTACGCCAGTGCATGGAAGTGTAATAGCCAGATCCTATGAATTTTAATGGGAGTGAAGCCAGCTAAGGCGCTTCCTCTGCTGTCCCCTATGACGCACGTCCAGCCACACTGCACTGCCAGGCGGCTGGGTAATTAGCTCATCAGTGGGTCCCCAGCAATAAACTACCCAGAAAACCCCTTTAAAGACATCTCTCTCACTAAGGGAGGTCTCACACGGACAGATTCTAATTGCGGAATCAGCAATCGCCATCCGCGTGGAGGATCCACAGTAAAAAGCAGGACTTAAAGGATATGAACTTTCGATTTTCCCTTCATACTCGCAGATTAGAATTGCATATTCTCTGAACTGAAGAAAAATCGCAGCATGCTCTATTTTGCCACAGACGGCCTCCATTGAAGTGAATGGAGGCATCCGACCCTCAGCACATACGCAGTTAAAACTGCATATGGGCTGCAGGTACCCGCGTCATTGCTTAGCAACAGCGTGGGAAATACAAACGAAAAAAAATAAAATTGCACTGCGCGTGACCGCCATGACGGTCATCAGCAACACAGAAAAATCAGACACAGCGGGTGACCGGCCGGGCTCACAGCCGGAATACGCTGCGGGCCTTCCGTATGCGGAATCCAACCCATTCGTGTGCGAGAGGCCGAAGAGTGCGTTTACACCAAATGTTATCGGTTGAAGGAGCGAATGAAGTCATTGTTCGCTCGTTCGTTTAGGCGGCCCGTTTTCACAGCAGATACATCATTGGCTCCTTCAAATGAGAAATCCTTCGGTCGTTCACATTGGCTGTATGAGTGAATATGAACCAGTGAACCATCGCCCCTAATAATGAACGATTAGTTAGGGAAGCCAGCGCAGGTTTTACTGCCTGCAGGAATTGGACTACGAGCAAAAAGTAAACGATCATCCGGTCGTTGGCTGCGATTAGACGGAACGATTATTCCTTAGTTCGAGCAACTTTTTGAACAATAATCATCATTTGGATAGGCCATCAATAGTTGATCGGCCGAGGTCCGTCGCTTAGGACCCCAACCGATCAGCGGAGTGAGTGCATGCTGTTAGTGCCGCAAATACACAGAGCTCAAGCCTCCGCGCCGACCTCCCATATAGTGGCCAGCGCTCGTAACTGCAGGCATAGCTCTCATTAAAATCAATGGGAGCCATGCCTGCAGTTACAAGTGCCGGCCACTATACGGAGGTTGGCGTAGAAACTTCCACTCTGACCTCTGTGTATTTGGAGCAGGGGCCTCCGCGCTGACCTCCCAGGTAGTGGCCGGCGCTTGTAACTGCATGCTGCCCCAGATTGTTTACAGGACATCTCAGGCGCTGCAGACAATAACTGAGCTCAGTGATCGATCGCTGAGCTCTATTACTGGGGGGACTGCAGTCTGTAATCCAGGACAGGCACAAGGGATTGGGCACCCTCGTTTTAGCTAAAAGCTACAATCCCTTTAATATAGATGGTTGAGGGCATGCCCATTGTTCATCAAGCGATTCGCTGCTGGCAGACCTTAGGTCTTGGCTTTATGTGGATGGCATTTTGACAAGTGCCACCTACCTGACATTGTTGCACACCAAATACACCCATTTAAAAGGGAAATGCATTCCTTAAGGGCCTTCGCTGCAGGATAATGTGGCCGGCCACATCACAGGATTCTTCAAGAATAGTCTAAGGACTAGAAGAGTTTAAAGGTCTCCAAATTTCCCAGATCCCAGTCAAAAAGACATCATTGGGCTGTTCTAGAAAAACACGTCCTGCCCATAGACACCGTACCTTGTAGCTTAGGCCGTCCTGCCCATAGACACCGTACCTTGTAGCTTAGGCCGTCCTGCCCATAGACACCGTACCTTGTAGCTTAGGCCGTCCTGCCCATAGACACCGTACCTTGTAGCTTAGGCCGTCCTGCCCATAGACACCGTACCTTGTAGCTTAGGCCGTCCTGCCCATAGACACCGTACCTTGGAGCTTAGGCCGTCCTGCCCATAGACACCGTACCTTGGAGCTTAGGCCGTCCTGCCCATAGACACCGTACCTTGGAGCTTAGGCCGTCCTGCCCATAGACACCGTACCTTGTAGCTTAGGCCGTCCTGCCCATAGACACCGTACCTTGTAGCTTAGGCCGTCCTGCCTATAGACACCGTACCTTGTAGCTTAGGCCGTCCTGCCTATAGACACCGTACCTTGTAGCTTAGGCCGTCCTGCCCATAGACACTGTACCTTGTAGCTTAGGCCGTCCTGCCCATAGACACTGTACCTTGTAGCTTAGGCCGTCCTGCCCACAGACACCGTACCTTGTAGCTTAGGCCGTCCTGCCCAAAGACACCGTACCTTGTAGCTTAGGCCGTCCTGCCCATAGACACCGTACCTTGTAGCTTAGACCGTCCTGCCCACAGACACCGTACCTTGTAGCTTAGGCCGTCCTGCCCATAGACACTGTACCTTGTAGCTTAGACCATCCTGCTTATAGACACCGTACCTTGTAGCTTAGGCCGTCCTGCCCATAGACACCGTACTTTGTAGCTTAGGCCGTCCTGCCCATAGACACTGCACCTTGTAACTTAGACCGTCCTGCCCATAGACACTGCACCTTGTAGCTTAGGCCGCCCACACACAAACAGATTGGAACTGCGGAATCCTCGATCGGCACCCGTGCGGACGATCCGCAGTAATATCTGCCCATTGGAAGGCATTAAGTTCCGCAGCTTCAAGCGGACGTGAATTGTGATTTTCTTTTTAGAGCAGAGAAAAAGTTGCAGACTGCTGTGTTTTTGCGCGGATTCTACACGAACGGGCATCACTGATCTCTATGGGAGTGAGCAAATCGCAGTGCATCCGCAATTACATTCTGGATGGGTGCGGACTTGTAGGTGGAGAGTTCGCAGGTTGCTAGGAGACCACATAACAAAATGGATTAAAGGAAGTGCAGGACAGATTTTTTTCAGAGAAGAACCCCCCATTGCCCATTGTAGTAGCTGGGGATTCCATATGCGCAGGTTCATTGCTCTCCCAAGCCAGTATGCAGTACGCCGTTCTGAAAGCGGTTCAAAGCTCTCACCACCACAAGCGCACAAGAGAATGTCATCTGGGCATTAACTTTTAGTATAGAAAGTGGTTTTCCAGGGGGTTGGGCGACTCTCTGGTGTAATCACCTGCTTGCTATCTTTTTTTCGTGCGGACGATACGCTGTATATCCGTGCGGAAAACCTATTGCATCGTCTGCAAGCAATCGCAATTCATTTCCGTCATTCAGGCAGCCTAAGTCAATTGAGTCCATTCTGCACTGAAAACGGAACCCACAGCACAAATATGAATGAGTCCTGATGCGCACACTTAGGACGCACGTCCACTTGCATGCATGAATTCCACTGCGGAATCCAGCCGTGCTCGTGGACACGGACAGGAAAAGAAAAAAAAATTACCTGTCCAGATCCAACGCGGGTCTCCTCCGTGTCGGCTGGATCTTCTTTCTTCAGCACGGTGGATGCATCTGGACATGCCGGTGACTGAGCCGGACGCATGCGCAGTGCAATTTTTTTTTTAAATCTCCTGCTTTCCTGCGAGTCTGCAGAATCTGGGCGTACACTGGGCGGATACAGCCCATCACTAGCTCCCCATCCATTCTGCTGGTGGTGACAAGATACAATAATACCTGCGTACAGGACCTGTAAACACGTAATTTCCTCACTGAGGAAGAAGGACCCTTGATGTCGTCACCGTCATGTTATCAGGAGTGGAGCATGTAAGCCACGTACAAAACCCACTCACTCACGCACAGACGGACAGGTCGCGTTAGTATTTTGATATAAAACGCAAAATCTGTTTGTGGAGTATACAAATCCACAGTTCTGATCCAATTTGAGTGAAGTTGTGCATGAGTGTTCTTAAGCACCAGGCGATGAATACTGGCGTAATTAAAAATCGAAAACTCACTAACTTCTACTGTAATTTTTGTTACCAATGGCAACCAATCACAGCTCAGCTTTCACTTCTTATACTCGCTGAGGTAAAATGAAAGCTGCGCTGTGATTGGTTGCTAGGGGCAACAGACTTTCTTTTGGACAGCTTTCATAACAGTGCGGTGCTCGGCTCATTTTTCTGGGCTACTTTATATATTTCAGGACTAATATTCATAAAATCTTTTTGAAAGCCCAATTTTTAATAACCAATCCCTGCGCTTATAGCGCCATGCGACGCCTTGTGTATATCACCCAGTTGGGCCGAATGCAGACGGCCGGGTGAGTTTCTGACAGAGAATCTCACAGCGGGATGCGACCCTGTGCCTCTGCAGTGACTTCCAGGTTACCTGTCCAGTATCTTCACTCTGCGCTGTGAATGTGCCGGCTGGTGCACATGCGCAGTACAGAGTCGGCACGTCTGCAATGACCCGGCTGCAAGGTTCGCACTGAAATAGGACATGCTGCGATTTCCACCCCCCAAACGGAATATCACAGTTGAATTCCGCTCTTGGGCATGGAAATGCATCTTTCAATACATGTCCTAAGGGCTGCATTTGCTGCGGGATCCGGAGCTCCAGATCCTGCAGTGCAAATATGCCTGTGTGCATTGGGCTTTGCTCATATTTTAATGTGGATTCCCAGTGAAACTGGCGGATAGACCTCTGTTTGTCCAAGGTGACCATCACCCATTCTAGTAGGAGGGTTACAGAACAATGGACTGTTTAAGATTCATTGTATTCCACACTTATTACCTCGCTGTCCAGTCCTAAACGAGGGATTTGCCTAATGAACTAATGGGCACTTCTCCAACTTGAGTCAAGAACTAAACTCTATAGAACATGTGATGGATAATAGAACGGATCACATTTAAGGAGGGCGGCTCCCAACTGCTATCTGCTCCATTTTTACATCAATCCTCAGAAACGCTAAAGACTTTAGAATGTCCCAAGTTCTAGCTTTTTGCATCTTTCTCCATTTATGTCCTTTTATTTGGTCTTTTTATCCTATATAAACATTGCTTTTTAAAAAAAAAAGTTTAAAAACTTTGTTAAGTACGGCCCTGGTGGCTCTGGCCCAAAGCCTTCGGTGGTTTTAATGCTTTGATTTCTGGAGAGCAGTAAGCGAGTGCATCTGGGAGGACTTCTAGCCCTACATGCCGGGAGTGGTGGCAGCAAGAGTTGGGGTTCATGGACGGCGCTGGGGTGTGATCTATGCTCAGCTGAGTGGAAGGTGTATGCAAGATTCAGTGGCTGGGGTAGGTCAACCGGTCATGTGCTGCGCGAGTGTGTACGTGACAAACCCTATTAATGTTATGGCTGATCAATGTACACATAATTGCTGAGAAGACCGCTAAGAATACTAGCTAATTAGTATACATCATAAATCTCCGCACTTTTTGGGTGCTCTCCTAAGGCTGCCTGCCCACGGGCGATTGTTCATTGCCTTACCCGTGGCGATAATCCAGCTGTGGGTAATGCAGTGAACGATTTCCATAGCGTTGCTATGGAAAGCACAGCCGCGGCTCCACGAGCGGAGAATCATAGCGATTCTCTGCTTGTGATATCTAAATTGTGGCATGCCGCGATTCTCCGCGGTGAGCCTATCTGTCAGATAGGCTCACTGCTGAGACCTCGCAGTGCTCCCCCCTCGTGGTGAAATATCTCTGGCGATATTCCGCATTGGCCGTGAACAGGGGGCCTTAAGGAGATACGACACCACTCTTGACCCACATCAGACCTCATACCAGCCAAGCCAGACACCTACTGCACACTGATGAGGAACAAACACTCGGAAACAGCTGTCTGTGTATGGAGTCTGGCTTGGTTTCCTATTCCCAATCATTGCTTTACAGACCTGTTAAAGAGTTTTACATTGATTTGAAGGAATGCTGCCATCCAATAGGTGGCGCTGCAGAGGTATTGTCCCATCTTCCTTATTTACATAAATTACCCAGAGGAGCGTGCATGGACTTTAAGTCTCCTCACTCGCCTCTTACGTGTCGGCTCACACCCCTTTTGGGTGCTCTCCTTAGGGAGAGACGATGCAACCCCCCGCACACACACCATCCTCCAAACCCACTCACCTCCTAGGTGTCCCAACTCATTTTTTGGGTGCTCTCCTTAAGGAGCGACGACACCCCTCTTGACCCTAATGAATCTCCAGGACACAGAGAGCTAGTTTCATGGCTGAGAGTTGTCTTTCTATGATGCGCCTTACAACAGTATATTCTATGTTTTTTCGGTATGAATGCACTCCCTTTGTAAGATGCTGACGGGTCACAGATGGGCAGGTGAGTAATAGGCGAGGGGCCTCCTTGCTCCGGTAATACGTCCCATTAGTGAAGGGACATAATTTATAGTAGGAGTGTATACATGTAGGAAGGGTCCCTCTGTAAGGGCTGTATAGGTAAGGTATACAAACCCCTTTGTAGAGTACGACTGATGTTTGTGCACAGATTTCCCCCGTCGTAAACCTCTCATCTGGCTTGTGCCTGGCTCCAGCAAACCTTCTTTCCCCTCTTTAATGTTTGGTCTTGTACTCTGGCATTGGTTTCTGCAGCTGGGTGGCAGAGGACGACACAAGCGTTTAAAGCAAACATGTTTCCGACTTGAAAAGAAGGCTATAATTAGAAAAATGGGAAAAGAGAACTGCGATGGGATATTATTTTTTAATGGTAACTCAAAAGGGGCCGCAGATGTCAGCAACTTTGAAGAAATCAGCAGTCTGGGAAAGGCCGTTCCATGAAAGTGTCCGGTTCCCCCGGTGAAACCACTGCTAATGATATCCAAGACGGCAACCCCTGATCTGCTCCTGATTAGCACAGGGTCCTACACACCAATGGGGGGGCTGTAGTGTTTGGGGAAGTCTTCTCTCTGCAGGTAGAGATGGAGACTCAACTGATCATTGGCTTTCCAAATCAATACGGCAGGGGACCGTGAGATGGAATTATATTCATGCCTCATTGCATGGTGAAGAGGTCTATAACTCTCTAATATGTTCTGTGTGCCAATCTTTTATCACTGTCAAGATCTCTGCTTGGTGTCAGTGAATAGATTCACTGCAGCTTGATAGAATATGCAGCAAGCTAACAGGACAAATTCAGGAGATTTTTGGAAAACACTTGCCAAGAGGATGCTGAATTCAAGGGGAACTCTGGTATATAAGTAGTCCCCTGGTATATGCAAGTCCACTAGTATTACCTTAGAATCCTAGAATGGTAGAGTTGGAAGGGACCTCCAGGGTCATCGGGTCCGACCCCCTGCTCTGTGCAGGATCACTAAATCATCCCAGACAGATCTTTGTCCAGCTTCTGTTTGAACACTTCCATTAAAGGAGAACTTACCACCTCCCGTAGTAGCCTGTTCCACTCATTGATCCCCCTCACTGTCTAATATCTCTGTGTCTCCTCCCTTTCAGTTTCATCCCATTGCTTCTAGTCTTTCCTTGTACAGATGTCTGTAAAGCCTTTGTTTGAACACTTCCATTGAAGGAGAACTCACCACCTCCCGTGGTAACCTGTTCCACTCATTGATCACCTCACTGTCTAATATCTAATTTGTGTCTCCTCCCTTTCAGTTTCATCCCATTGCTTCTAGTCTTTCCTTGTACAGATGAGAATAGGGCTGATCCCTCTGCACTGTGACAGCCCTTCAGATATTTGTAGACAGCTATAAAGTCTCCTCTCAGCCTTCTTTTTTTGCAAGCTAAACATTCCCAGATCCTTTAACCGTTCCTCATAGGACATGATTTAGGACCGCTCACCATCTTGGTAACTCTTCTCTGAACTTGCTCCAGTTTGTCTATGTCCTTTTTAAAGTGGGGTGCCCAGAACTGGACACAGTATTCCAGAGGGGGTCTGACTAAGGAAGAGTAGAGGGGGACCTTGTTTAGCTATTCCTTTCTATCTGAAACTCCTGGAATCCTTTCCTTCAGGCGGGTCATGTGACGTCATTGTGACATCTGAGATTTAATTGGCTCTCTCTCTAGGAGTCACTATAGAAGTTCCTGTATGATGAAACTGCATGGACTGTACCACACAAGCTCTTCATAGGGAAGGGGGACAGAAACTCCGATCTCAGTTACAGATGATTAGAGGCTCCTGTCACACGGTTAGGCCTCCCACAGCAGCACTGCAATAAATACGCATGTAACACAAAAAGAAAATATGCGGCACGATCTATTTTAGTGCGTATGACGCACTGCAAAAGGCCATTGAAGAGAATGGGCCGTCACAAATACATGGGCCTTCCTACATATTTTTTTGTGTGCGCAGGTATGTAATGTATTTGTGCGTACAAAAAGCTTCCAGAAGCGGGCGAAAACGATTGTCGGTTACATCATATTGCGGTGTGTTTACACGGGTGACATGCGCTTACACCCTCGTGAATGAGCGCTAAGGGGTTCCGGGACGGCACAGTAATTGCTCCCACTACTGCAGCAATGTTTCATTAGGAGGCGAAGCTACAGCACTAAGTTCTAGACTAAAGCATCTCAACAAAGTGCTCTGGAACCAGACAGGACCTGTACCCATGTTGGCATCTGTAAGAGGTTAATGGAAGCCATTACCTGTCCTTGTAGAACAGATAACAGTACCATGCCGTAGCAAACTTCAGAGCTTACAATCCAATGGTAAATGTGACCTAGTATGACAGAGCCCACAATCCAATGCTATAATGGCCAAACCTAGTACCAAGAGCTTACAATCCAATGGTATAACCCCCAGATGTACAGTAAAACCCAATAGCTTGTAATCTAATGGTAGAAAATTACCTAGTACTAAAGTCACAATCTAAGGCCCAATGCACACAGACCATTTTTTTTCTGCGGAATCCGCGGCCAGATGCCTGCCGCAATGTCCATCCTTAGCATGCAATGTGAAATGATCCTTCCACGCACACAAGTGGAAATCATTTGCGAATTCTGCTCGCGGCGGAAGAATCGCAGCATGCTGTATTTTTGTGCGCGACTCGCACAGACGGCTTCCATTGCAGTCAATGGAAGCCGTCCATCCTGCAGCAATTCCGAAATGACAATTTTGAAATTGCCGCAAATCTGCATCATTCTCTGCATTGCGCATGTGCGGCGGCGGTGCGCCAGCCAGCACATCTGCAGTGCATCCAAGATGGGTACGCGGAAGTCACTGGCTGGCACAGGGTCGGGTCTCACAGTCGGAATGCGGCCTCACAGTATAATGACCAGATCTGGCACTAAAGAGCTTACGATCTAATGGTATAATATGCAGACCTAGCAACAACATACATATAATCTAATAGTGAAGTCCGTTCATCTCTGAGGGTCTGTATACACACAGCGATCTCCTTGTAAACTATCATGGTGGCCTGTAGACTCTGCACAGGATAAATCGATGCTGAGGATCGCTATCTGCACATAATCCAGCCCTTACAGGGTGAAGACACAGGAATTCAGGAGGTACCAGAACTCCCACTGCTCACGAAGAATAAAGTCCTGCGCTGATGCAGAGGCGGTGAAATAGATTTCATTGGAAAATAAAAAAAAATCTCCATTAAAACGAGTACAAAGCCGTTCCTGCAGAGATGCAGATTTTCATCTGGGTGACAGGTCACATGACAGGCAGCGAGGCGCACCGGCTTTGAAGAAGACAAGTTTTGATCTTAAAAGTTACGGGTTGGGCTATGATGTTACAGTTTTCATGGTAACCACAGATTCAGGCGGCGCGGTGACAACATCCTGGCATTACACATGAGAAGCGGGCTGGATGGTAAACACATCTGAGCAGAGACTTCCAGGCTCTAAACATGGGGTGGGGTGACCGGTATACATACATGTTATCACAGGGGTAGAGGCTCCATGTAAACAGCTAGGAGAGGGTTAATACATCTGTGCGGCCTCTTCCACAAACCTGCAAGAAGGAGACCCCTAATAGAAATAGATATATACATACACACACACACACATACGTATATAACCTAACCTGCCCAATGTCTGTTCCGCCGCCCTCCATCCATGCATTTGGCTGACCCTGTATTGCATCTATCACTGTCTGTCTATTAGACATATTGCTGTCTATCTATCTGACCAGCCCCATATTTCACTATCGCTGTCTCTGTCTATCTATTAGACCTATTGCTGTCTGTCCATCTGACCGGCCCTATATTGCACAATTACTGTGTCTGTCTATTAGACCTATTGCTGTCTGTCCATCTGACCGTCCCTATATTGGACTATTGCTGTCTCTGTCTGTCTGTTAGACCTATTGCTGTCTGTCCATCTAACCAGCCCTATATTGCACAATCACTGTGTCTATTAGACCTATTGCTGTCTGTCCATCTGACCGGCCCTATATTGCACAATTACTGTGTCTGTCTATTAGACCTATTGCTGTCTGTCCATCTGACCGGCCCTATATTGCACAATTACTGTGTCTGTCTATTAGACCTATTGCTGTCTGTCCATCTGACCGGCCCTATATTGCACTATCGCTGTCTGTCTGTCTGTTAGACCTATTGCTGTCTGTCCATCTAACCGGCCCTATGTTGCACCTATTGCTGTCTCTGTCAATCAGGTTTGATGCCAGACAGGACAGACAACAATACGTCTAACAGACAGACATAGACAGCGCTAGTTGCAATATCAGGTCAGTCAGATGGACAATAATAGGTTTGATGCCGGGCTAGACAGACAGCAATAGGTCTGTCACTGTCCATCCACTTTACCGGTCCTCCTATATTGCACCCATCGCTGTCTTTGTCTGTCTATTAGACCTATTGCTGTCTGTCCATCTGACCAGACCTATATTGCACAATCACTGTGTCTATTAGACCTATTGCTGTCTGTCCATCTGACCAGACCTATATTGCACTATCGCTGTCTCTGTCTGTCTGTTAGACCTATTGCTGTCTGTCCATCTGACCAGACCTACACTACCGTTCAAAAGTTTGGGGTCACCCAAACAATTTTGTGTTTTCCATGAAAAGTCACACTTATTCACCACCATGCGTTGTGAAATGAATAGACAATAGAGCCAAGACATTGACAAGGTTAGAAATAATGATTTGTGTTTGAAATAACATTGTTTTTACATCAAACTTTGCTTTCGTCAAAGAATCCTCCTTTTGCAGCAATTACAGCATTGCACACCTTTGACATTCTAGCTGTTAATTTGTTGAGGTAAGCTTGTGAAATTGCACCCCACGCTTCTAGAAGCATCTCCCACAAGTTGGATTGGTTGGATGGGCACTTCTGGCGTACCATACGGTCAAGCTGCTCCCACAACAGCTCAATGGGGTTCAGATCTGGTGACTGCGCTGGCCACTCCATTACCGATAGAATACCAGCTGCCTGCTTCTGCTGTAAATAGTTCTTGCACAATTTGGAGGTGTGTTTAGGGTCATTGTCCTGTTGTAGGATGAAATTGGTTCCAATCAAGCGCTGTCCACTGGGTATGGCATGGCGTTGCAAAATGGAGTGATAGCCTTCCTTATTCAGAATCCCTTTTACCCTGTACAAATCTCCCACCTTACCAGCACCAAAGCAACCCCAGACCATCACATTACCTCCACCATGCTTAACAGATGGCGTCAGGCATTCTTCCAGCATCTTTTCATTTGTTCTGCGTCTCACAAACGTTCTTCTTTGTGATCCAAACACCTCAAACTTGGATTCATCCGTCCACAACACTTTTTTCCAGTCTTCCTCTGTCCAATGTCTGTGTTCTTTTGCCCATCTTAATCTTTTTCTTTTATTGGCCAGTCTCAGATATGGCTTTTTCTTTGCCACTCTGCCCTGAAGCCCAAAATCCCGCAGCCGCCTCTTCACTGTAGATGTTGACACTGGTGTTTTGCGGGTACTATTTAATGAAGATGCCAGTTGGGTACCTGTGAGGCGTCTGTTTCTCAAACTAGAGACTCTAATGTGCTTATCTTCTTGCTTAGTTGTGCAACGCAGCCTCCCACTTCTTTTTCTACTCTGGTTAGAGCCTGTTTGTGCTGTCCTCTGAAGGGAGTAGTACACACCGTTGTAGGAAATCTTCAATTTCTTAGCAATTTCTCGCATGGAATAGCCTTCATTTCTAAGAACAAGAATAGACTGTCGAGTTTCAGATGAAAGTTCTCTTTTTCTGGCCATTTTGAGCGTTTAATTGACCCCACAAATGTGATGCTCCAGAAACTCAATCTGCTCACAGGAAGGTCAGTTTTGTAGCTTCTGTAACGAGCTAGACTGTTTTCAGATGTGTGAACATGATTGCACAAGGGTTTTCTAATCATCAATTAGCCTTCTGAGCCAATGAGCAAACACATTGTACCATTAGAACACTGGAGTGATAGTTGCTGGAAATGGGCCTCTATTCACCTTTGTAGATTTTGCACAAAAAACAGGCATTTGCAGCTAGAATAGTCATTTACCACATTAGCAATGTATAGAGTGCATTTGTTTAAAGTTAGGACTAGTTTAAAGTTATCTTCATTGAAAAGTACAGTGCTTTTCCTTCAAAAATAAGGACATTTCAATGTGACCCCAAACTTTTGAACGGTAGTGTATATTGCACAATCACTGTGTCTATTAGACCTATTGCTGTCTGTCCATCTGACCAGACCTATATTGCACCCATCGCTGTCTCTGTCTGTTAGACCTATTGCTGTCTGTCCATCTGACCAGACCTATATTGCACTATCGCTGTCTCTGTCTGTTAGACCTATTGCTGTCTGTCCATCTGACCAGACCTATATTGCACTATCGCTGTCTCTGTCTGTTAGACCTATTGCTGTCTGTCCATCTGACCAGACCTATATTGCACTATCGCTGTCTCTGTCTGTCTGTTTGACCTATTGCTGTCTGTCCAGCCCGGCATCGAACCTATCACTGTGCATCCATCTGGTCGGCCCAGTATCAGATAGATCGCTGGCCCGGTGTTGGACCCATCCCCGTCAGTCATGTAGAAAATATCTGTGTGAGATGAAAACATTTGCACAAAAGCTGGGTCCCATTGATATTCCTTGCTGCATGCGGCCGGCGTCTACTGCCAGCGCACATGAAAGCCTCCTGTGTTCTGTAACAAGGCAGCAAGATGAGAGATGGAAATACGGTTGAAGTATTGATGTTAAACGACAGTATTCAGAGCCATTTAGTGCTTGTGTGCGGGTCCCTAACCAGGAATTGCCACCCACTGCTGAAGAGTGGGGGAGGGGGACAAGACAATGAGCCAGACACAGACAAGGATGGCAGAGAGAGGAGCCAGGAACAGGGGACAGGAGAGGAGTCTATCTACCAGCTTTTGTGGAATAGTTACATAGCAACAACTGCACTTCAGTTTTTGCTTATGGTTGGGCTGGGACTAATATTACATTTTTGGATCTCTCACTATCAGGGGGGTGGATGGCAGGATTGGTAGCAGGGCATACTGCAAAGCGTACTGCTGGCAACACTATGTTACATGCCAGCAGCGCTCATCCTATCCCTACATTGAGAGCTGGACCGGTTGTGGAATCCATACGTGTAAAGTGTAACTGCTCACAGGAACATGCTCAGCAGTCCAGACACAACCATGCAAGCTGTCTCTTCTGATCAGCACACCGTCAAGCCCCCTAAAGGCAGCTTTGTGTACTACACTCCTAATATATATTATATATATAAATAATAATAAAAAAAACTTTTTGTAGAGCGCAACATATTCCGCAGCGCTTACATAGACAGGGGGAATACAGAAAGACAAAAGTACAAAAATTACAGAACCACAGTTACATGGTAATCAATTGATGGAAACAATAGGGGTGCAGGTCCTGCTCCAACGAGCTTACATACTACGAATAGTGGGGTGATACAGAAGGTAAAGGGGCTGGAGATGTGCAGAGCGAGGGATGCTATACACATAGACAATGGTCAGACATTTAGCCGTGTGACGGTAGAATCGTTATGACTGCAGGAGCGGTTAATGATGGCTAGCAGGGATTGCAGTCAGTAGGTCAGGGAACATGTTATCAGAACGGAGTACAGAGGGGTTTGTTTAGGGAATGCGGTATGCCTCCCTGAAGAGGTGCGTTTTTAGAGCACACCTGAAGTTCTGTGAGTCCTGGATTGCTCGGGTAGCCTTTGGTAGTGCGTTCCAGAGGACCGGTACTGCTCTGGAGAAGTCTTGGAGGCGGGAATGAGAAGTTTGAATTAAAGGGGCGCTCAATCTGGTTTCGTTAGCAGAGCGGAGAGCCCGGGCTGGTTGATGGATTGAGATGAGGGAGGCAATATAGGGGGGCGCTGCGCTGTGGAGGGCTTTGTAGATGAAGGTAGTGAGTTTTAAATGAATTCTGTATTTAACGGGCAGCCAGTGCAGTGACCGGCACAGGGCAGAGGTGTCCGAGTAGAGGTTGGACAGGAAGATGAGCCTGGCTGCCGCATTCAGGATGGATTGGAGGGGGGAGAGTCTGGTGCAGGGGAGGCCGATCAGCAACGAGTGGATGAGGGCAACAGTGTCTGGAGAGCGGTGACGTCACCTCCTGTATAATGTAACTTTTATCTGGAGACAGCGGTGACGTCACCTCCTGTATAATGTAACTGGTATCTGGAGAGCAGTGATGTCACCTCCTGTATAATGTAACTTGTATCTGGAGAGAGCGGTGATGTCACCTCCTGTATAATGTAACTTGTATCTGGAGACAGCGGTGATGTCATCTCCTGTATAATGTAACTGGTATCTGGAGAGAGCGGTGGCGTCCCCGCCTGTATAATGTAACTTGTATCTGGAGACAGCGGTGACGTCCCCGCCTGTATAATGTAACTTGTATCTGGAGACAGCGGTGATGTCACCTCCTGTATAATGTAACTGGTATCTGGAGAGAGCGGTGATGTCACCTCCTGTATAATGTAACTTCTATCTGGAGACAGCGGTGACGTCACCTCCTGTATAATGTAACTTGTATCTGGAGACAGCGGTGATGTCACCTCCTGTATAATGTAACATGTAAATGGAGAGCTGTCACCTCCTGTATAATGTAACGTGTAAATGGAGAGCGGTGATGTCACCTCCTGTATAATGTAACTGGTATCTGGAGAGTGGTGATGTCACCTCCTGTATAATGTAACGTGTAAATGGAGAGCGGTGACGTCACCTCCTGTATAATGTAACTTGTATCTGGAGAGACCGGCAGCAGCGGAGGGGACCAGCGGAGGGGACCAGAACGGAGCAGCTGAGACAGGAGGGCAGAGTGAGCGGCCGCCGGGACAGCGGGTGACGTCACAAGGAGGAGTGGAGGAGCTGATAAGTATCCTCTGTGTGTGTTTGTGAGCTGTGTGTCTTCTGTGTATCTGGTTAATTGTGTCTTCTGTGTGTGTGTGTGTGTCTGGGGGTCTAAGTGTTTGTCAGGGGATAAAAAAAAAAAAAAAATTTTGTGAGCGTGTGTCAGCGGGTAAGCGTTTGCGCGAGAGCGGCAGCGTGTGAGCAGTTCAGCGGTCGCAGCAGCGGGTGAGGGGTCGCAGCAGCGGGTGAGGGGTCGCAGCAGCGGGTGAGGGGTCGCAGCAGCGGGTGAGGGGTCGCAGCAGCGGGTGAGGGGTCGCAGCAGCGGGTGAGGGGTCGCAGCAGCGGTTGAAGCAGCGGGTGAGCAGTTATAGCAGCGTGTGAGCGGAGTGTGAGCGGTTGCAGCAGCGGGTCAGCGGTTATAGCAGGGTGTGAGCGGAGTGTGAGCGGTTGCAGCAGCGGGTCAGCGGTTGCAGCAGCGGGTCAGCGGTTGCAGCAGCGGGTCAGCGGTTGCAGCAGCGGGTCAGCGGTTGCAGCAGCGGGTCAGCGGTTGCAGCAGCGGGTCAGCGGTTGCAGCAGCGGGTCAGCGGTTGCAGCAGCGGGTCAGCGGTTGCAGCAGCGGGTCAGCGGAGTGTGAACAAGTCTATCTTCACTACTTCCACAAGTAAATTGTAGATCCCCATTAGGATGAGCTCCATGTCTGGCAATGTCATCCAGTGTGCTACTTGTGCAATGTATGCGATCCTTGACCAGCCGATCGAGGGTGCATACTGTTGCGCAAGATGCGTGCACGTCGCACATTTAGAAGCCCAAATTCTGGATCTAAATGAGCAACTGGCAACACTGAGAGCCATTGACAACATGGAAAGGAGTTTGCTGCTCACTGAGCAGGCACTCGCTGGGGTAGAGGCGGGGGCGGATGGTGCTACGGAAGAGCAGGGGGAGAAGGCAGTCAGCTGGGTGTCAGATAGAAGGAGGCGTAGAGGGAATAGATTCAGGGAGGCTGGTCCTAAACTGGCACAACCCAACATGTCTGCAACGTTGGCAGATGAGGGCGATGCCATTACAGAGCCAGCACCGCTGCAGCACGACATGCCCTCTGAACGCCAGGGGGATGACTGCTCCAGTGAGACAGGGACGGGGAGTGCAGGGCAGGCTAGACAGGTTCTAGTGGTGGGGGACTCAATTATTAGGGGGACATAGAGGGCAATCTGCCATAAAGACCGGGATCGTCGAACGGTGTGTTGTCTTCCTGGCGCTCGAGTTCGACACATCGCGGATCGGATTGACAGATTACTGGGAGGGGCTGGTGAGGATCCAGCGGTCATGGTGCACGTTGGCACCAATGAACGAGTTAGAGGTCAATGGAGGGCCCTCAAAAATGATTTCAGGGACTTAGGGTCCAAGCTCAGGGCAAGGACCTCCAGGGTAGTTTTCTCGGAAATACTACCTGTACCTAAAGCCACACTAGAAAGGCAGCAGGATCTTAGGGAGGTAAACAAGTGGCTCCGGAGTTGGTGTAAGAAGGAGGGATTTGGGTTCCTGGAGAACTGGGCTGACTTTGCTGTCGGCTACAGGCTCTACCGTAGGGACGGGCTGCATCTTAATGGGGAGGGTGCAGCTGTGCTGGGGGATAAGATGGCAAGAAGGCTGGAGGAGTGTTTAAACTAGGGACTGGGGGGGAGGGTAAAATGAGAAATAGTGGGGTAGCCAGTGTAACTATAGATTCGGGTCCAAGCAAAGGGAATGGGGGTCGAGCAGGGGGTGGGGTTAGTACAGTTAGAATTGATAGATCAGCCATAAGTACGAATAGCAACAAAACAAATTTAAAAAACAAAAAAAATGATATAAATTGTATGACCACGAATGCAAGAAGTCTGATTGGTAAAGTGGGTGAGCTTGAAGCGAGAATGACTGATGAAAACTATGATATAGTCGGCATAACGGAAACATGGCTTGATGGTAAGTGCGATTGGGCGGTGAATTTGCAGGGGTACAATCTCTTCAGAAGAGACCGAAGGAACCAGAAAGGGGGAGGGGTATGTCTGTACGTCAAATCGAACTTGAAGCCGAGGCTACGGGAGGATATAGGGGTAGGAGACGAACAGGTGGAATCTCTGTGGGTAGAAATACAGGGAGGAAAAAATAACAAAATCCTGATAGGGGTCTTCTATAGACCACCAAAAGCAACAGAAGAAACTGAAAACTTACTACTAAGGCAGATAGAGGAGGTGTCAAAGCGCAACAAAGTAATTATCATGGGGGACTTTAATTATCCAGATATAACATGGGAGAAGGAAACCTACAAATCTCACAGGGGTGACAAATTCTTGAGAGTAATTAAAGACAATTACCTGAACCAACTTGTGCAGGAACCAACAAGAGGGAGAGCCATTCTGGACCTAGTACTAACCAACAAACCGGAACGTATAAAGGGGGTGCAGGTTGAGGGGCACTTGGGGAACAGTGACCACAATATAATCAACTTCCAGCTGTCAATCTATAGGAAGCCTTATCAGGGAGTGACAAAGAAACTAAACTTTAGTAAAGCAAAATTTGATCAGCTTAGAACTACTATCGGTAACATTAATTGGGACAACATCCTCAAAAATATCAGTACGGAGGACAAATGGGAAAAGTTCAAAAGGATCCTAATCACCTC
Organism: Eleutherodactylus coqui; assembly: GCF_035609145.1. Taxonomy (NCBI): domain Eukaryota; kingdom Metazoa; phylum Chordata; class Amphibia; order Anura; family Eleutherodactylidae; genus Eleutherodactylus; species Eleutherodactylus coqui. Next base: position 101,423,940 of record NC_089849.1, read on the forward strand.
ATGTGAGCAGTTCATTCCCTTTAAAAATAAAAGAAACTCAGCTAAAAGGAAACCAATGTGGCTCGACAAGACGGTACGAGGGGCAATAAACGAAAAGAAGAAAGCGTTCAAACTACTAAAGCAACAAGGCAGCGAAGAAGCGCTAAAATCGTACAGGGAAAAAAACAAAATATGCAAAGATACGATCAAAACTGCCAAGGAGGAAGCAGAAAGACGGATCGCCAAAGAGAGCAAAAACAACCCGAAGCTATTTTTCAACTACATTAACAGCAAAAGGATTTGCAGGCAGAGCGATGGCCCGTTAAAAAACAATGCAGGAGAAATCATTGATGATGACGAAGGGAAAGCAAATCTACTAAACAGTTTCTTCTCAAATGTATTCACAAAAGAAAAGGAAATGCCACACGAGATGCAGGGGAATAAAACGAACCCCTCACAAAATATCTCATACCTAACGCAGGAGGAGGTGCGGAAGCGTCTAAAGAAAACTAAAATTGATAAATCACCGGGCCCAGATGGATTACACCCAAGGATACTAAAGGAACTAAGTGACGAGGTAGCTAGGCCGCTATACCTAATATTTCTAGACACTATCAAGACCGGTGTAGTACCATTGGATTGGCGCATTGCCAACGTGGTTCCAATTTACAAAAAAGGGAGCAAAAGTGAGCCTGGAAACTACAGGCCAGTAAGTCTCACATCAGTAACGGGAAAAATTTTCGAGGGGATTCTGAGAGACGCCATCGATGAGTACCTCAAGGAAAACAAGGGAATAACTCCTCACCAGCATGGATTCATGAAGGGTCGCTCATGTCAGACAAATCTGATCAGTTTCTACGATGAAGTAAGCTCTAAGCTGGACCAGGGAGAATCTATTGATCTCGTATATCTGGACTTCTCTAAAGCCTTTGACACCGTGCCACATAATAGGCTAATATACAAAATGAGGCAGCTCGGACTGGGCGAAAACGTGTGTAAGTGGGTAAAAAATTGGCTCAATGATAGAAAGCAGAGGGTGGTAATAAATGGTGCGTACTCTGATTGGACCATAGTCGCTAGTGGGGTGCCACAGGGTTCAGTTTTGGGCCCCACTCTGTTCAACATATTTATTAATGACCTGATAGAGGGGCTACACAGCAAAATATCAATATTTGCAGATGACACAAAATTATACAATATAATTAATACAACGGAGGACAATGTGCGGCTGCAAACGGACCTGGACAAGCTGGGGGCTTGGGCAGAAAAATGGCAAATGAAGTTCAATGTTGAAAAATGTAAGACTATGCACATGGGCAGGAGAAACGGATGTCACCAATATTCACTTAATGGGGTACCGCTGGGGAAAAGTGATATGGAAAAGGATCTGGGGGTATTAGTGGATAATAGACTAAACTGGAGTAACCAATGCCAGTCAGCTGCTGCAAAGGCAAATAAAGTCTTGGGGTGCATTAAAAGAGGTATAGGGGCGAAGGACGAGAACATCATCCTTCCATTATGTAAGGCACTTGTCAGGCCTCACATGGAATACTGCGTACAATTCTGGACACCGGTGCTCAGGAAAGATGTTACGGTATTGGAGGGTGTTCAAAGAAGGGCAACTAAACTAATACATAGAATGACGGGACTGGAATACCCAGAGAGGCTGTCCAAATTGGGACTATTTACTCTAGAAAAAAGAAGGTTAAGAGGCGACCAAATAACCATGTATAAGTACATGAGGGGACAACACATGGATCTCTCCCGCAATCTGTTTACACCCAGGACCACGACGGTAACAAGAGGACATCCGCTACGATTAGAGGAAAGTAGGTTTCATCACCAACATAGAAGGGGATTCTTTACTGTAAAAGCAGTGAGACTGTGGAACTCTCTACCGGAGGAAGTGGTGATGGCAAAATCCATAGAGGAGTTTAAAAGGGGACTTGATGTCTTTCTGGAGAAGAAGGATATTACAGGATATAAATATTAGGTGAAGTGTCAATCCGGGTATATAGGCAGGTAGGAACTATTAGGGGTTGATCCAGGGAACAGTCTGATTGCCATTAGGGAGTCGGGAAGGAATTTTTTCCCCAAAAGGGCTAATTGGTTTCTGGCCTTGGGGTTTTTTGCCTTCCTCTGGATCAACAGGGTAGGATAGACAGGCTGGACTAGATGGACAATGTCTTCATTCAGCCTTACATACTATGTTACTATGTTACTACCGTGTTTCCCCGATAGTAAGACACCCCCGATTGTAAGACGTATCGGGGGTGTCAGGGGGGTCGGCCAATGTAAGCCGTACCCCGAAAGTAAGACATACCGTAGAAAAAAAAAATCATTACTCACCTCCCCCGGCGTTCTGTCGCGCTCCGGCAGGATGTCGCTCGCTCCTCGTCCCCGGCGCAGCATTGCTTTCTGAATGCGGGGGCTTGAAATCCCCGCCTCCAGAAAGCTAATACACACGCCGTCAGCCAGTTACAGAATGGCTGTGATTGGCTGAAGGCGCACGTGGCTTCAGCCAATCACACTATTCAATGACATCATTGAATGGGTGTGATTGGCTGAAGGCGCACGTGGCTTCAGCCAATCACACCCATTCAATGATGTCATTGAATAGTGTGATTGGCTGAAGCCACGTGCGCCTTCAGCCAATCACAGCCATTCTGTAACTGGCTGACGGCGTGTGTATTAGCTTTCTGGAGGCGGGGATTTCAAGCCCCCGCATTCAGAAAGCAATGCTGCGCCGGGGACGAGGAGCGAGCGACATCCTGCCGGAGCGCGACAGAACGCCGGGGGAGGTGAGTAATGATTTTTTTTTATTATAAGACATACCCCGAAAGTAAGACATAGTCTGGCTTTTGGGGATAAAAAGAAAGTAAGACACTGTCTTACTTTCAGGGAAACACGGTATGTATAATGTAACTGGTATCTGGAGAGTGGTGATGTCATATCCTATATAACATGTTTGGACAGCAGTAATGTCATATTTCTCTATTATGTAACATATCTGGAGAGCGGTCATGTCATTAAATGACCAAATCACTCCCACCCGCGGGACCACTGGTCGTGCAATTCCCCAACAAAATCAGGCTGTCACTGGTTGCTGTATGCAGAAGATCAGATTGGCTGCAGGACTGTAAACATATATAACGCTACAACATATTCTATAGGTATAAACCACCACAAACTTTAATGTTAGGCTCTGCACACTCTCCAGCCCTAGAAACAAAGTCTTTGCCACGTTAGAATGCCACATAGTCAACAGATAAGCCCTCTACCTAGAGGTACACCAGTATTTGTCAAGCTTCACCCTCAGTGACACATGCTATATAATATGTACAGAAATTGACATATATGTGGGGGTTTTCCCATCTCGAATAGACACAAGTACCCTCCTCTGAGACTCGCTGTTATCCTTAGATTGAGGGTCAAACGAAACCTGCATCCAGGCTTGGAGAGGTGGCAGTTTTACATAAACAGCAGACCGGACTGTGCTACAAAGTGTCTAGAACTAGTTGTGCATAGCGTGTGAGGTGTCTGCTAGATACAGCGACGGCAGCGCTATTTGCAAATGGCAACAAGATTTAAACATCTACTCACCATTCACAAATTCTTGGTCACATTAGTGAGCCATACCTTCCCCATCATTAGTAGAATCGGAGAAGGAGAGGGCTCCGTGAATCAAACTGTACAGATTAATCGCACATAGGAGCGAAGCCCACTCTTTCCCTGCATATCACATATAACAGTAGCTGCTGGAGGAGCAGAGATAACCATACGGATTACAATTTTTTGTAAAAGTTACAACATAACTTTTTATACTGTATGGGAGATTTATGCCAATATGTAAATCTCTCCAAATATAAATTGGGCCCATATCACATTGGCATCAGAATATTCGGCTGGTTCGATACTCCCCCGAATGGATCAGTAAAGCAAAATCCCTGCGGCAGATGTGAAACCATCCTCATTTAATCTTTTTTTCATTCACTTTTTTCTTTTAGACCTCTGGTGGGACATGCAATCTTTTGTTGCCTGTACAATAGACTGCAATACTTCTGTATTGCAGTGTATTATGCCTCAGTTGTCATCCTAGGACTCTAGCATCTTGTGATCGTGAACTCCCTCCCTCTGTCTAATCACTTTGATGCCATGGTCAACACTGACAAAGACATCTAAGGGGATAAAGTAGGAGGATCAGAGTCATCTCCAATCCCAGTCATTGCTGGCAGATATAGATTGTGTAGAATAGCTGGTATATGCCATGAATGAAGCAGGCTCAGCTTCTGAGCCTGTCCATAGAAGTCCTGCACACACATGCTGTACATTTATGGTGAATAAGAAACTAAACACAAGAGCAATGGGGCACAGTATGACATTAGTTGAAGGACAGATAAGAAGCAATATAAGAACATTTGTATTTCACTGAATATAAAGCAGACTACGTGGACCTCGTGGTCGTTCTGAGAATTCACAGAACTGAATAAACCACCATCAGTGGGCCGTTATACATGTAATGCAGGTCAGAATCAAAGAAATTGCTGAGAAGACTACCATTAAGCATTGTCCTTAATGCATACTTCAAAAATTAACTACCTGTTTGAAACTCACACATAAATAAGCAAATAGTTAGGAAATAGAAGAGGCAGAAGAAAGTATGATATATCTCACTTTATCTAATACCCCACCAAAGTGGATTAGATACTAGGGGGGAGACATATTTTCTCCTGCCCTTTCTATATTGCTATAACCCTACCCCACTAGGTCACCATGTGAGCCACATACACCTTTGAGCAATACCCCTTTTTACTGAAAATAAGACCTATCCCGATTTTTCAAGATTTTCCAGGAAGCTTGAAATATAAGCCCTAGCTGCCTTACATCCACATCGCTCCCACTGCTCACCAGAGCTCCAACAGGCTTTCTGCAGTCCTCGGCCGCCCACAGAAGATCACTTCCTAGTTACAGGATTCATAAATCCCATCTCCAGCAAGCAATGGCTCTGATTGTAATTGGCTGAGCAGCGCGTGAGAACCAACCATCGCATTGTAGAGGCGGGATTTATGAATTGGCCAATTCATAAATCCTGCCTCCACGACTGTCCAGAGAGCAGTGGGAGGGACATGGACCAAGCCTGCTAGGTAAGTATAATAAGACATCCCCCGAAATAAGACCTAGTACCTCTTTTGTCCCAAAAATTAATATAAGACAGGGTTTTATTTTCGGGAGGAACACTGTAGTTGGCGGTCATATTGATGTAAAAAAATGTTTAAAGGGCAACTACAGCGAAAACATGTTTCCATTCCTGTCCCCCTCACCTGATTACCTGTCACATTCTGAAGTCCCTATGTATATTGCAGCCATTTCCATGCAGTGCAGCCTCCTTTCTGTCTGATACTTATCACACACCAACTTGATAGTTAGATTTCCCTGCTTTCTCCTCCTCTGTGCTGTGATAGCAATCCCATGATGCATCAGCACAGCATAACATGACTGACTAGAGCCAGTACCATTCCTGCCTACTGGGAGGACAGTGTGATTATCATTACCTCCTAAAGTCCATAAGTGTAGAGTCATGAAGCATGAACTATCATCACCTTCATTCTAACTGTGACAGCAGCCTCATCAGTAACGGTTATAGGAGTTTGGTCCCCTGTGACAACCCTGCGTGATACAGTCCATGCAGGTTCATCATACAGGAAGTTCTGGTGATTGTTCTCTGTAGGAGTCACAAAGAGACAAGTAATGTCCAAGCGGTCACAATGAGATCACATGTCCCCCCTGAGAAAGACAGAAAGGAATGACTGACCAAGGTAATACTCGCTGACTTATATATACTGGGGGTCTAGGTATATAACGAAAGGAAAAACTACCAGAGTGACCTTTTAGCATAATAAATGTAAAAAAAACACAAAATGACAACATTTCAATCTGCAGATTAGCGTGCTGGTAAAAGGCAACAAAAATATTATAAGTGATGCCTTAATAGGGAAACCAAAAAAATATCTGCATGCTTTAGGCCCCCTGTCCACGGACGTTGCAAAGTCCTGCGACGAATCTCAGCTGCGGGAGCTGCCGCCCGGGAGCAGGAGCCGGCACACGGTTCTCCGCAGGTCAGCCTATCTGACAGATAGGCTGACCGTGGAGAATTGGGGCAATTCGCAGCATGCTGCAAATTGCCGTCTGTGAGCGGATAATCGCAATGATTCTCTGTTCGTGGACACGGGGCCGGCGTTTTCCATAGCAACGCTATGGAAAGCTTCAGCCAGTGTGATTCGCCGGTGATTTACTGCCGGCGAAATCATGCCCGTAGACAGGGGGCCTTAGGAGCTCTAAAGGCCCTTTAGCAGGTATAGCAAATTAATGACTCAGAGAAAAGCTGAATGAGGTTCATTTACGAAAAGACGTACAAACTTATGGGCCATTTACACATAATTATCGCTCAAGCAAACTAAATGAAGTGATAATCGTGAGGTATAAATGCAAAGAAAAAAAATCACTCACTGAAAGCCATCGCTGGCTTCTCGTTACGTGTAAATGCTCCCTGCTCTTTCTTATTTGCATAAATTTCCCAGAGGAGCTAGCATGGCCTTATAAGTCTTCTCACTCATCTTCCAGGTATCCCCACACCCCTTTTCAGTGCTCTCCTTGGGGAGAGACGATGCCATCCGCTGACCCACTCACCCCCGAGATGTCTCCACACACTTTTTGGGTGCTCTGCTTAAGGTGAGACGACACCGCTTTTGACCCACATTACAGGCCTCTCACAGACTAAGCCAGAAGCCTGCTGCACACTGATGAGGGGCAATCAACCCGAAACAGCTGTCTGTGTATGGTATTCTAGCTAGGTTTCCCATTCCCAATCATTGATAAGACGTGTTATAGAGTCACTTTGACTTGAAGGAATGACGCCATCCAACAGATGGCGCCGTAGAGGTAGAAGTGACAAGTCTTTCAGTGCAAACACTCGGCACAAGCGCTAAGGACCTTAGTTGTGACGTCAGCGTTCGTTCAGTTGTTTAAACCGGCAGCCGGCCCGTGTAAAAGGGCCATTAGACAATTTACGACTGTCTAGTCAAAGTTTAGATCGCCTGTTAGTTGGCCAAAAATTGTGCCCAAATTTTGGTGAAATTTTTATTCCATGCACACCGACCCCCCACCTTCCTGTTTTTTTTTTCTTCAAGAAAAGGAACGTCCCTTTGTTTACTGTTCACACAGTAAAAATAGGGTCCAGGAGCATCTAGGACAAATAGTAAGGCTGTCTGCAGACGGGCGGAAATTCCACGGAATTTCCGCCCGTGGAAGCTGCCAAACGCAATCCTAGGCAGACGGCCGCGATTTGGCCGCGCGAAAGGTAAACAAATCGCGGCATGCTCTATTTCACTCCCCGGCCGCCGACTCTGGTCTGCGCATGCGCCTGCTGCCGGATCCGACCCGGCCGTCTGCAGGCGGCCTATATTATTATTTAAATAAACTCCAATTACTTAAATGATGTTACATCCAGACCCTGGAGATGGGGTGATGCATAATAAGCCAGAGCAATAAAACTAAGATTTGTATATGAGATTCATGAAGAAAAGGTGGTGACAGATCTGATGCGTGTAAAGTGTGAAGTCCTATAACCTTTTTCCCTTTCATCTACACACCTTAGCTTTATTGCTTTGGGTGATCTTAGTGATGCATCACCCAGTCTCCGGGGTCGGGATGTAACCGCATACATTGTCCTCTCTTCTCCAAGTTGTTCATTTGCTACAATGAAGAGGCCTCTAAAATACAAACTACAAGGTCAGCACCAACATAGACATGAAGACAGGATCACCACCAGCCCAGAGATACCAAACCAACGTCACCGCCAACATACAGCTTATTACATCAGGACTGTCTTCTGACAAGGTGATATATTGATGTTTCGGTGTAAACACTCGTATAACCCCCCCCCCCCCCACACACCCACTAGTGAATCCTTCACCAATCTCTCTAAACATTTCCCACCATTCAGGATGTAATGACCTTCCTATTTCCATGCAGACTTATATTACTTCAGTTTTCAGCAAATTTAAGTTTGCTTGCCCTCAATCAATGCAAATTAGAAGCTGGTGGTGGAACGAAGGAGGGTGCAGAGAAGAGTCTTCCATCAGTTTACCAGGTGAAACCAGAAATAACGAAACACATTTCGGAGGTCTTGGGGTACGGTCCGCACGGCACAGCTAAGCTGCAGCAGTAATGCAGTGGAGAACTGCGCCAGCGATGCAGGTCCGTGGGGCTTACTAATAAATTAGGTTATTCATGGCTACACAGTTTGTTTAAAATGGTGCGCCCATTAATAATGAACAGCTAGTGAACATTTAATTCATTAGCAAGCTACACAGCATCTCACCCGCAAGGCGGCAGTGCAGAGACCACTATCTGGGACCATACCCTTATGACCAAAAAGTTGATGGCAAACAGAAGTTCATTAGTGGAAGAGCAGCACTAACGAGTAATATTCCTAATGATGCAGTACAGACGCAGCCGGAGCCACTACTCAGAGATTGTCCTCCAAGCCTTATCACCCTGAGGTCCTCATGTGGGAGGTTAACCCTTTCCAATCCAATTTATATCCTGGTTTTCCTAGGGGGCTTACTCTTTTTCTGCCGTTATACAACGACGCTATATGCTGGCTAAAGCCAGTACTGCATGAGGTGACACGGATAGGCTCCGACAGCAGAGAGGCTGGCAATATACAGTAAGAGAACCCCGACGGACGTCTTCCAACATCGGAGCTGTACAGCCTTAAATCATAATGTCTTCAGAGGTCAGACAGTGGATTGGAAAGGGTTAAAGCTACATTGGTTTTCCATAACCCACAATCCTAACATTAGACACAGTCACTGGATCCAGTATATGAGAAGCTCATTGACCAACACTTAATGACAGGAAACACCTGGATTTTGGGTCTACTTCACCATGAAAATACAATTTGGCTTTGACAGAACAGAGGTCCATGATTGAAGTTCTTGATATCTTCATGAAACCTAAGCCTCACACTTAATAGACCCATTTCTGAATTCCAAAAAACTAAGGACATTTTCCTGCAGTAAATAGGACATATGGACACAGCCTTGGTGGAGGTATCATAAAGAGAGTCTGTTCTTGTGGAACTCTTGGTGGCGGTAGATAAAGTATGGAGAGCTTCTCATGGAGTGCAGGTGAAGCATGGTTTAAATCTTTTGGGAGTGCGGGTGAAGTATGGACAGGTTCTTTATGGAGTGTTGGTTGAAACATGGATGTATGTGACATCATGGAAAGGTTTTAGGTGGAGCAGAGGTAACTAATGGACAGGTTCATGGTAGAGTGCACGACAACTAAGGACAAGTTCTTTGTGGAATACAGGCTAAGTATTAGGAAGTTCTTGGAGAGTCATATACGGACAGCTCAGGGTCAGTGTGCAGAAGAGAGATGTTCTTGGATGGTTCTACATGAAGAAAAAGTGAATGTAACATATGCAAGGACCAATATGAACATTACATGTGAGCAGGTTCATGTTGTTCAGAATGTAGACTACGGCCAAATGCAAACACTTTGTAAAGAACATTAAAGGAACAGGTGATTGAAGGGCAAGGTCCAGATCAAGCTGGCTGGAGCAAATATGGAGGTAAGGAAGGCGGATTTTATGAGGCATGGAAAGTCTGGACAACTTAGATACATCATGAAATGAAGACATTCTTGTTAAACTGAGCAACTCAAAATGCATCCACAGCATTGTTGCTGGAGTGACTGAGGTGAGGAGAGGTTATTGGTGAAGTGGAAAGTACGGTGAGGTTTTTGTTGGAGGGAACATCCAGTATGTATAAAGCCTTGATAACATGAGCCCAATATGAAGGTGTTTGTTGCAGAGAAACCTGGGAAAGTAGAGGCCCTCGTAGAGTGAATGTAACATTAAGGACAGGTTGTTGTTGGACTAACCATCGTGAGTTTTTGTCACAGATCAAACATGGTTCTGACAGATCAAATGTGAAGTCAAATGAGAAGAGGAGACTGGAGAAAGCAGGAACTGACAGTAGGTCATAGACGGAGTAAATGTGAAGAACAGACAAGTCCTTGAAGTAACTATAGCGAAAAAAATATTTGGGACATGCTCTACAAAAAGTGAGGATAAAGAGAACGGTGGTGATATATAGACTTGCCAAAGAGACATAAGGGATCAGTGAGAAGTAAGCTCAAGCTCTGACTCTCTAGATGATGTCAATGTTCTTCAGTGTTCAAACTCAATTGGTTGAAGACATATTGAAAATTGTCAGACGGGACAGTTCCATAGATTATTCTGACGCTTCCTTCAGCATCGTTCTTGGAAGCCTCTTAGCACCTACCACAGACTTCATCTAGAACAAATGTCTCTATCTAAAACATGAGGTCCCACTAGGCAAAATAGGTTTTCTAATACAGTAAATGCTTCCGGGTCTGCATGGGGTTCAATAAAGTTATATAACCAGTAGACCTTTGAAGTAGAGTGAAGAACTAAAGATCTTGGAGATAAATAACTTCTGAGTAGACCCAAGGGTAAATAATAAGACAGGTCCATGGACAGAAGGTCCATGTAGATACAGAATGCTACCAGCAAGAGGAGGTAGATAGGCTGATCTGAGGAGACCCAATGGAGAAGCAGTATGAGGACCCCTGTAGTAGGAAAGACAAAGCTTGCAAATATATTGGTATAACATAGAAGGTTGGAATTTGAGATGAAGGACTTTAGATTCTACACCTTTGGAAACATCCTGCTCCATGCCGCCATCTTATACTGTCTTGAATACCCACAACAATATCATAGATTATATTACATACATGTAACTTGCACTTCTTTTTTGGTGGAGGAAAGACATATCCAGAGGTCAATATACCCTTACAGCAGTAAAGTAGCATCCAGAGAAAACAGGAGAGAACATTCAGCAGGGTCGATATTTTTGCACCAAAATCGCGTTTAACAGAATAAAATTGTACAAATAAGAAAATTTGGATTCTGCCATATGGCAGCCATCCACATGCCTCACAGGAGGTTCCCAAAAAACACAGAAAACGTATGATGTGCATCATGGAGGGGGATAATGGTTATAAAGGTTATTGTCCTAGCTGACGGAACGCATTTTTCCTGCATCCCCGAAGCATTAAATAAGACCACAGTTGGGGGTGACTGTGAAAAACGCCACTAACAGGGATGGCAGACATAGACATAGGGAGGGGAGCGACCCGATTAGTATGATGCATATAATGTCATATAACAAAGCGGCTGTCAACAGAGACAATGAGCTCCACGACGACGCGGTACCAGGCTCCTATACCTGCAAGCGACACCATGGGAAACCATAGAGGGAAGAGGAACCGCACAACACAAAGCCAACCAGATTATAAGAGAACATAAGGCCGGATATCAGTACAAGCAACCGGCTCATCAGCTAGATAACTGTGGTGCGATAAACAAGGCAGGTGAAGATAAAACATGGGACCTCGCAGCAGAGAATCGGAGGATTAAATACTACAAAAAACGGTGGCACGGCCAATTAAAACTAAAATAATTGAGTATTAACCCACACCCCAGGAAGCTAGACATGGCGTCGGACCAGCGGGAGAGGCACACCCTGCAGTGCGGATGTTGGGGGGTGTGGGGGGGAAATTACCTGTGCGTCTCGCTCCCTCCATGCTTGCATCTTCTTCTCATGCTCAGACATGGCATTCTGCAGCTTTTTTTCCAGCCGATCGATTTCCTGCTCATGGTCCTTGATGAGGCTGTCCCTCTCGGAGCTATGCTGCTTGTAAAGGTGGGTTTTCTCCTGTTCATGCTCCAGCTTCAGTTCCACCATCTGATTGGATAATAAAGAGTACAATTCATCAGTATAACATCCTCGTCACCATGACAACTCCTCTCACCCCCCCATACACCTGCTACCCTCCTCCAAACGCCACCCTCTACCCACATGCCCCTAAAATGAATTCCATATGTCTGACATGGGCGCGCGCATAAGCGTCACAGAACGCCACAATTTTATTATATGGCAGAGGATAAAAAGCTGCGACAACGGAGTTATGACGGAAAAGAGAGAAAAAATAGAGAATCGGCACGGAAGACATTATGGGAACTTTTTACAGTTTTTTTGCAGAGCAGATAATGAATTGATAGAATGGGTCTTTATGCTGTAGTCACCCATATAATGGGATGCTTGGGATTGTGGGGGACAGCTGCTGTGTTACTGCATCTTTACAGAGGCTTCTGTTCTCAGGATCCTCAACAGCCGGGATTTCTGTGACCTCGGCCAATGGCGGCCTCTCCCCAGCTGAGTGTGAATGGCAGGGCTGAGATGGTAGCCCGGACCGTTCCCCTCTTTGATACTAATCCTCCCAGACTGGCTATAAAGGCACCCTACCTGGCCGGCGCTCTACGAGCGGCCAGACTGCTTTTGAAGCCAAGTCCACAGGAAGCCGCCCGTCTCCAGGCCGCACAGCTGCTACGACCAGTCACTTACACTTCTCTTCAGTTTTGGTGGATTTTGGGAACAGACAAATATAAAAAAAAGAGAGGGGGGGGGGGATTTGTCAGCTCCGTATCTTCCCTAAATCTACAGCGTGACAATCTATCCAGAAGCCTGTGCAAAATGAAGAAAAGAAGCGAAACACGCAACTGACCCCTAACGCTTTGGAGGTTGAATGGATGGGACAGTCTTGGTTTTAGAGACAGAAGGTTTCATTAGAAGACGCAATCATCAGCTGCACTGGAGGCAGGAGCACTTTAAGAAGGCGGTTCACCGAGGAAGATATGGAAATGATCGGGGCCACTGCAAGCCACTATTCCCGCAGGTCCAAGAGAGTAGAGCACCGGACGGATGTTTAGGTGTAGGCCTGCCGTATTGCCGTAATTCCAGGATCCGGTCTACAGCTATATAGGATTGCACTGACAGCCATGTCAAGCACGACAGAAGACGTGGAGTTGCCGATTGTTGATCAGGAAGGGAGGAGTTTCTATTGGACTGAACTGATTTGGACGCTAAACGTACGTGATTGAATGAACTCTGAGGTTGGGGATGTTTTTCGGCATCTGTGTTAGCCAGGGTCCTTATCGACAAGCTGATTGTTTAAATGGGCTGAACGAGCTAACGAAGACGTCACTCGCTTGTTTAGACAGCAGATACATCGTTGGTTCGTTCAAACGAGAATTGTTTAGTCATTCGCATTCACTGTATTAGTGACTGAGAAGGACCGAACGAGCGCTCGTTATCCCGAATGATAAGTGAACGAGCAACAATGGTTTTCATGGCTGCAGAAAATCAACGATGAACGAAAAGTGAATGATTACCATTCGTCGCTCGCCTGCGTTTAGAGCAAACGATTATCCTTCACTTTCACTCATCTGCACGATAATCGTTCCGTCTAAAAGCACCTTTACTGTAGAGCACGAGTTGGCCGGCAGCCATGTCCATAAAAGTGTACGAAGCGTTCCTGCACAGCGATCTTGTGATAATCTATCAAAAAGCCAACGTGACGGTCTGCATCTGACTAATAATCATTGTCATCCCACAGCAACATCACAGAAAATGTGAAGGGAGGGGCGATTTATGACATCATGACGGCCGGATCTCAGGTTTACAGCGTGAAACCCCTACATTGTGAGCCTCACCACAGGGAAATCAGGAAATATCAAACTTTACCACAGAGGGTATATATCTAATGAGATACTGCGCAATATTCTGCAGAGGTCAGTGGGGTCATCTCCAGAATATATCACTATGTATCTATCTGGACAGAGCAATGTTCGTTCTGCAGATCGAGGCGGCTGGTGTGATACTCTGCAGGATGATACTTCGAATCTACTGAAAATGTATCATTCACACAGAATTTTTAAAAACCGCTGTAACTTCCGTCTGGGGGTTCTGTAACCGTTGCCAAAAACTGTAACAAAACCCTGAACGGGGTGTCCGTTTAATAAAGCTGCTACTTCTCCCTGCTGTATTTGGCGGCTCCTATAGAGTATAAGCCAAGTACAGCAGGTCAGAAGCCTTCTTATATGGACACTAAAGTTGTATCCACCTAACTGATGACAGCAAATGGTTGCATGTCAATCCCTGCGACAGAACCGCACAGCTTGTGAATGGTTACTAAGGACTAATGTGGAGGGGGTTATGGAAATAAGGTGGCTTTACACAGGACCGCTGGCATCCAAGTAGTCACTCGATAGAACGTATGGAAGCAGCAGTTCCTCCGTGTGTACAGGTGACCGCCGAGAATTCGTTAAAACTAAAGATAGTCGCTGGTTTATTATCTGATGTAGTAATCGTTGTCACAGCTGCGCAGGGAGGTGGCGGAGGCTCGTTGGCTCCTGATCTTTTTTGGTAAATTCTTCATTTGTCATTTTCACATATATTTATGTTGGCATCTTAAATCCATAGAGAGCGGCACATATTCTACAGACATATCCGACAATAGTCACTGTATGTGTATAGTGATGGAGAGAGAAACAGGGATACCACATAGGTGGGGGAATAGGCTTCAGGTTTATTTATTTATTTTTTTGCTGCTCGCATATACACTCATTGCCAAAAAAAATCAAGCACCAAAATAAGTTGTCGGGATGGAATGAAAGTTCCTCTCTGTGATTGTAACATTGATATAAGTGATTACAGCATCAGAGCAAAAGGAGAACTTATTGTGCAAAACTAACCCCTTGTTGGGAGGCTCTAGTACCATGTTGTACCGCCTCTAGCTTGGATACAAGATGTGATACAGGCAGGCATGGAGGCTCTACTACCCTGTTGTATCCATGCTAGAGGCGGTACAAGATGTGATACGGGCAGGCATGGAGGCTCTAGTACCCTGTTGGGAGGCCTCTAGCTTGGATACAAGATGTGATGTGTGGGCATGGATGCTCTAGTACCCTGTTGTACCGCCTCTAGCTTGGATACAAGATGTGATACAGGCAGGCATGGAGGCTCTACTACCCTGTTGTATCCATGCTAGAGGCGGTACAAGATGTGATACGGGCAGGCATGGAGGCTCTAGTACCCTGTTGGGAGGCCTCTAGCTTGGATACAAGATGTTATATGGGCGGGCATGGAGGCTCTAGTAGCCTGTTGTATGGCCTCTAGCTTGGATATAAGATGTTATACGGGCGAGCATGGAGGCTCTGGTAACCTATTATACCGCCTCTACCTTGAATATAAGATGTGATAAGGGGGGCATGGAGGCTCTAGTACCCTGTTGTACCGCCTATAGCTTGGATACAAGATTTGATATGGGCAGACATGGAGGCTCTAGTACCGTGTTGTACCGCCTCTAGCTTGGATAAAAGATGTGATACAGGGGGTCATGGAGGCTCTAGTACCCTGTTGGGAGGCCTCTAGCTTGGATACAAGATGCGATACAGGCAGGCATGGAGGCTCTAGGACCCTGTTGTACCGCCTCTAGCTTGGATAAAAGATGTGATACAGGGGGTCATGGAGGCTCTAGTACCCTGTTGGGAGGCCTCTAGCTTGGATACAAGATGTCATACGGGCAGGCATGGAGGCTCTAGTACCCTGTTGTACCACCTCTAGTTTGGATACAAGGTGTGATACAGGTGGGCATAGAGGATCTACCAAGCTGTTGGGCTGGAATTGGAGCTGCTGGTGCTTGTCAGATGATCCGACGCTCCTCTCTACTGGTGGTCTGTCGGGCGGTCCTGAGCCCGGTCACCTTGTGTGCCCTCACACATCCACTGGTCCCAACACCTGCTAACAGTCTGGTCAGACGCTCCTCTCTACTGGGGGTCTGTCGGAGGTCCTGAGCCCGGTCATCTTGTGTGCCCTCACACATCTATTGGTCCCAACACCTCCTAACAGTCTGGTCAGACGCTCCTCTCTACTGGTGGTCTGTAGGGGACGTCCTGAGCCCGGTCACCTTGTGTGCCCTCACACATCCACTGGTCCCAACACCTCCTAACAGTCTGGTCAGAACGGCCGGTGCAGGACAATTTATCGATAGGACCATCCAGCTTCTCACATCCCAATAATGTACCACTCTCAGACTCTGGTAACGGGGTGAAATCTCTTCTCCATGGCGTAGAGGCGTCTAGTGGCCAACAAGCACTATACAAGCGGAAGTAGAGGCCACTAAACACAAGGAGCCTCCGAGAGCCTTTTATAGGCCAACCAGTATTAGGGCCTCCGGTGACAAGACCATTTATCTAATACAGTAAAAGGAAAGCAGCAGCACTCCCACAGAACACGGCAATGGTGCGAGGTTTCCACCAAATATATAAAGACCATTCATCTAATCACACAACAACTCTCATCATCTGTACATCTGCCTAAGGGCTCCCGCCTACTTGTGTTTTTTTAACGCTGCGATATCGCTGCGTCTTTTTAATGCAATTGTCAATGGGACTTTCTAATGTTAAAAACGCCTCACAAGTTTGTGCTTTGGTATTTTTGTGCAATGTGTTTTTAACATTAGAAAGTCCCATTGACAACTGCATTAAAAAAATGCAGCAATATCGCAGCGTTAAAAAAAACGCAAGGGTGTAGGAGCCCCGAGATGGAGCTGCAGGACAGGTTTTGCAGCAAAACGGCAACTTCTTCTGGGAGATGTTTTCTTATTTTCACAAAGCTGTTATATATGTGCGTTTTGTGGACTCTAATGAGCATGCATTGGGGAGAGTGAAAATTTCAAATACTCACCTGCCAAAGAACCTCACACCCCTTATTAGTCAAACGTTCTTTTGACCCCTTTAACCCATGTAAATGCTGCCAACAATGTGTTCAGTGATCGCAAAATTGAAGAATTGTTAAAGTACACAAACAGTCATCCATACACTTTAAGGACCATTTCAAGCGACTAGTCAGACAATAGTTATCCAGAGTAAAGCCACCCTCAAGGCCCATTTAGACAACAATTATTGCTCAAAATTCGCTCAAAAGCCGTCTTTTGAGCGATAATCATTGTGTCTATCTGCACTGACGTCGTGCAGCTTTCGTTATCCCGTTGCTCATCGTTGTCTTTTAGCGTGCTGAAAGATCAGTGATCAGTCTTATCAGGGATTCACAGCGGGATACGGCTGATACTATTGTTTCAGCTGTATCCCGCTCCCTGATGACAGGCTGAGTATGAAGAACAGAGTGGTCCAGCTCTCTTCTCCATACCCCGCACGGAGCGCTCGGCTGTACAACAGCCGGGCGCTCAGTGCAGAAAACATCTGGATGCAAAAGACAAGCGGGGACACCCCATTTGTCTTGTGCATCCTCCGCTCCGAGCGCCCAGCTGTTATACAGTGGGGGAACAGCTTGATGCAGAAGACAAGCGGGGACACCCTGCTTCTCTTCTGCGTCCTCCGCTGGGAGCGCAAGGTGATCGCTCATCTTGCGCAGTTAATGACACAATGATTATCGCTCTAAAGTCGCTTGAGCGACATCTTTTTAGCGATAATCGTTGTGTATAAATGGGCTTTAAGATATCTGCATCACAGAAGGGGAAATCAAGAATTAAAAGCAATCACAGAAAATGGCCGTTACTTACTGACTGAGGAGTGCATATAGATGCATCCTCCTCTCACCATGCAGGTAGCTGACTACCAAAAGGAGGAGCCAATAACACCTGTGAGGGCACCGATGAAACACCCACTCACACTGCCTCCTGATAATGAGGGGGGTGGATGCTTGGTGTACACTCCCACACATAGTGGATACAGGGTGCCAGACCATTCTGATATATGTAGTTCACCATGCAGACCAGCAACCTATTAATGACGCCATGATAATTCGGTGGGTTGCCCTGCATTTCCTTCAGTGAACCACATTGGTACTGCCACCCTGGGCTCCCCCTGGAGTCATAAAGCCACACTGCACGTGAATAATAGATAATAAATGCAAGGCATTGGTTGGAGGTTGGATGTTGGCCAAGATACATGAGCCCACTAACCACTTCCTCTCACTGAGGGAACCACTGATATTCTTAAATAAAGGTTATATTTTATTATGTCTAAAACCTGCGTGATCACTATACTTATTTATTAATAAAGCCTCTTAATAAACAATAGGCATAAACTATTGGTTTCATGTGATAACTAGTGTGTGGGTAGTTGTTCAATGGATATAGTTCTCTATGACGGGGAAGATATAAGTCACTATTGTAGAGACACTATAATCATTCATAATATACCCCACTCTGTCGTAGTATTGTTGAACTGTTGTAGACTACAACAAGCAGGGTAATGAGGAATGACTTTTAGAGCCACATAAGAACCCTGAGGTCAATCACAATGGATGATCAATACACTCGGTGCACCCACGACAGAGGCTATTACAAAAAGAGCCTGGTGATACAGCCGAACCCTCAAGACCGATACATTTAGGTCCGACGGGTTAAATCCCAGGTTTTTCTATAGAAGCCAAAGAAAATAAAAAATTCTGCAACTAAGTGATAGGCTGAATATACTCTGTTCATAAAGCAGTATAGAATGCCGCCACTGCTCTCATATTAATGCAATAAACACAGAGGTGATTGTATCGGTGGGTATAAAGAGACACCTCAAGGTTGCTGTAAGGTCTCTAGTACCCTATTCCCTTTATGGTATTTTTCACCATCCGGTATAAGGTAAAGCAAAGGAGTCAGGTGGTCATATTTTTTTTTTTTTTTGTAAAAATGATCCATCAAGTAACCAACTCCTATTGCTAACCCTAATCCCACTTTTATAAACCCATCAACGCGTTTCTACAGTTAGTAACATCTAACTGCGTCATCAGGATGGTAGCAATGTTAGGTGTAGATACAGACAGCCTGACAGGCTGTAAACAAAATCGCTGTTTTTTAAAGTTTTTTAAAGTTTTTTAAATTGTAAAAAAAAAAAAAAAAAAAAAAAAGTTTAAATCACCCCCCTTTTGCCATATCTATTATTAAAAAATCTAAATCATAAAATAAAAATATGTATTTGATATCGCCGCGTCCGTAAAAGTCCGATCTATCAAAGTAGTGCATTATTTTTTCTGCACGGTGAACGTCGTCTGAAAAAAAAAATAAAGAACGCCAGAAATGCATTTTTTTAGTTGCCCTGTCTCCCAGAAAAAACACAATAAAAAGCAATCAAAAAGTCATATGTATTCCAAATTGATAATATCGGAAAATACAGGACATCCCTCAAAAAATGAGCCCTTGCTCAACTACGTCGACGGAAAAATAAAAAAGTTATTGCGCGCACAAAATGACCGCAGAAAATAATTGAAAAAAATTTAATATCTTAAAAAAAATAAATAAATACAAGTACTACAGCAAAAACAATACTATATAAGTTTGGTATCGTAGTAATCGTACTGACCCATAGAATAAAAATATCAGGTCGTTTTTGTTGAAGTTTGTGCGTCGTAGAAACAGGACGCAACGAAAGATGGTGGAATGTCGTTTTTTTTTCCATTTCGCTAAGAATTTTTAAAAAGTTTTTCAGTACATTATATGGTACAATAAATAGTGCCATTAAAAAATACAACTCGTCCCGCAAAAAACAAGCCCTCATACAGCGATGTCGAAGGATAAATAAAGGAGCTACGATTTTTTAAAAGGGAGTAGGAAAAAACAAAAATGGAAAAAAGCAAAAAAGCCCGGTCACTAAGGGGTTAAATAAAGGTTATATTTTATTATCAGTGGTTCCCTCAGTGAGAGGAAGTGGTTAGTGGGCTCATGTATCTTGGCCAACATGCAACCAATGCCTTGTATTTATTATCTATTATTCACGTGCAGTGTGGCTTTAAGACTCCAGGGGGAGCCCAGGGTGGCAGTACCAATGTGGTTCACTGAAGGAAATGCAGGGCAACCCGCCAAATTATCATGGCGTCATTAATAGGTTGCTGGTCTGCATGGTGAACTACATATATCAGAATGGTCTGGCACCTTGTATCCACTATGTGTGGGAGTGTACGCCAAGCACCCACCCCCTCATTATCAGGAGGCAGTGTGAGTGGGTGTTTCATCAGTGTCCTGCACAGGTGTTATTGGCTCCTCCATTTGGTAGTCAGCTACCTGCATGGTGAGAGGAGGATGCATCTATATGCACTCCTCACTCAGTAAGTAATGGCCATTTTCTGTGATTGTTGGCCTTAAGATATCTGGTGCAAATATAAATAAGGTATAAATGACCTGAGAGGAGTGCCGGTGTAGGTCAGTTCACTCCATGCCTCGAGCTGGGTAAGTGTATAAACAAAATGACACACAATTTGCCTGAAGCTGCTGAAAAATGGACCAAGGAGGCCAAAAAACATGTCTAGCTATCAGTAGATTGGAATAAAAACCGGATCTGCTCCAACCCAACAAAGAGGAACATCTATACCATCTTAAAAGGATATTTTTAAAATCGGGGCTACCGTCCCACCTCAACTAGTGACCAAATCACCAGAGCCACCAGGATACCCAGGAATCAACTAATCGATACACAGAGAAGGAAAGAAACAATCGTGTACCTCTAGTAGTGACCTACAGTCCACAGCTAGAGGTACTAAGGAAGACCGCAAAGAAACTCCACCATACCCTACACAAGGATGACCACCTGATCACTATATTCCCGGACCCTCCGCTCCTATGCTACAGGCAACCTACAAGTCTGAGGACCTTTATAATCAGGAGTGCATTGCCCTCCGACACACAAAAAGGAACCCATCCCTGTAATGTAAGGAGCTGTAAGACCTGCTGACCTGTACGGACCGCGGACAGGATACAAATCCCGAACACACAGCAGGACTGTAAGATCCGGGGGACATTCACATGTTCCATGTCTGATGTTGAGTACCTGATCCATTGCAGTAAATGTCCTATTGGGGGGCTTTATGTTGGGGAAACAGGGCAAAAACTGAAAGCGAGGATGAAATCGCATCGCCACTCAATTAAACAGAGAAAGACAGAATTACTTGCGGCCGAGCACTTTTTCAGTCATGGACACAACATTGAACACATGAAAGTTCTTATACTTAAAAGCAATTTCAGATCACAAAGCCACAGAAGAACTTGGGAGTTCAAACTTATAACAACTTTTGACACTTACAACAAAGGGTTAAATTCCTCAAGAGGATTCATGTGTGAATGGGAAGTATGAGACATCTATAGCACAGATATCACTGCTGGCCTGGTGACCACCTAACACTAATTCTGGGACCATAAAACCATATCAGTTATTGATTTTATAAAAGTCTGCATTAATAGGATAAAGGTAACACTGTGGCGGCCATATTTAATCGTACTCCTTTATATTAGGCTGAGTAACTCCATACTTTAGTTACTCTGTTCCTTATTAACTACTTAATTCATAACTAAGTGGTTACAAACTTGTCAACAAACTTTTGCTTCTGTGATAATTAGCAGAAGTGCTAAATCACATTATTTACTTAAATGATGTTTTATGGCGAAAAATCCCTCTAAAGTGCTGGCCCTAGAGGTCTCGCCTCCTAATTACTTCTCGACTACCTGTTGTCAAGTAAAGTCCATCTCTAGTAACAGGTACATTGGAGGGAAGGAAGGGACTTGTTATTTGTATAGCGCCAACTTATTCGGCACCGCTTTCAGGTAATTCGTTTATTATCCCCCCACTAAGCTGGGTGCTCAGTTTACCGACCTCGGAAGGAGGGAAGGCTGAATCACCCTTAAGCCGGCTAACTTAGCAATTGAACTTGCAACCTTCAGGTCATGAGTGAGAGCTTAGGACTGCATTCTGCTGCCCTAACACTCTGCGCCACACGAGGCCCTACACATTGGAGCATATTTACTAACAGTTAGTAACAGTTACACACTGCAGACTTAGACTAAACAGCCTTAAAATGTACCAGATTTATCACAGTAGCTTTTCTAAAGGAAAAGCCTATCACATTTTAAGACGGTCGAGTCTAAGATTATACCACCTGTTAGCTTAGTTTATACCAAAAATTGTACTAAAATCTTAGCGCAATTTAGGTCAAGGCCTTTTTTTTTGGACAAAGTCAAAAATACTGTCAAAAAGTCTAAACAAATTTGCTGCAGAACTGTCATATTTTGACTAGTAAGTAACCCCATTGAGATAGATTACAGGAATGAAGCGTGTGTTTGTGGGGGTAACGGGGTATCACTGACCTGCTGCTCGTATCTTTCCTTCACCTCCTGCAGCTGGCGGCTGAATTCCTGAACCTGCTTCTCACGGAGACTCTTGGACCGGTTCAGGTCTGCCTCAACCTTCTCCATCTTTAATGTTGAGAACAAAGAAAAGAAAAGTTGGCTTAACTGCAGGACAGAGATGCAGACGGCAGCAGTAAAACCACATAAAACTAGATAGCTATCATTTGTCAAATCTCCATGGCAACATCTCCCCAATTACTATTTTTCTTAGTGTGAACCTGGCCAAAGTGTCCATGCTGTGGCCATATGGCTGCTATCACAGCTCCAAATCATGTTGGTACCCAGATTTTCCAGCTATATGGCAGCAGGGAAATCTAGAACTGGTCAGGGATCTGGGAAAGCTTGGTAACAATGTGTAGGCGCTGCCCTTGCAGGCACAGGTGCCATCATGTAGGTTAATGCTGCACAGAACGTGATGCTCACAGACGGGTAGAAGATTGTCCATTCCATGTTGCTGCTGTCTCCTGCAGGCTATGCTAATCATCGTAGTGACGGAACCTCTCCTTAGTGATGTCATCAGTAGAATCCATCATAGCTCCGCCCACACTGTCCGCTCAGTTATTACTCTAACAAATTCGCCTTTCCCTGTATTAAACCTGAAATACAACACTAGAGCGAAAGGTTGACTATCATAACAGTAGACTTCCTGATCTACACTCCACCCTGGGGCACAGCGGCCACTCTGCTTTACCTGTTCTTTCATCTCGCCGTACATCTTCTCTGTGTTCAGCTCCACCTGACACTTAAACTCCTCTGCAGCCTCAGCCTGGAGTCTCTGCATCTCCGTCAGACGGCTCAGCTGCTCTTCCCTCTCCCTGAAAAAAAAAGAAAAAAAAGAAAAAAAAAAAAAAAAGAGTTGGCAATGACTCTACCTAACCCACCAGTTCTTTCACCCGTATATGTTTGCTTCATAAGGGAAGATTTCAGCCCCCTGTCACAGATGTTCAGCTGGACCTGTCAATTTTAGTCTTTAGGTGTGGTATGCCCACATATTTTTTTTTGGGGGGGGGGGGGTTGTGGGGCAGAAGTGGGGATAGTGCATTTTCTATTTCATATGGTAATGAAACCAGTACCTTATTCCCTTGCAGTATGGCCTACTCCAGTACGAGACTTGGTCTCCTAATGTAAACTTTTGGGACATAAGCAGTAATTCTCTGAGTAAAAGTTTTTCAACAATTCCGTGGATGGCAGACAGATCCCAGTCGCTCACACAATAGAAGCAGTTCAGCAAAGAGGTTTTACCATAGCAAGTTATGCCCTATCCACAGCATCTGGAGATAAATTGCTGATTGGTGGGGGTCTCACCGCTCAGACCCCCACTAATCTCGAGAACAATAATCCCATTGTCCTGTCACTGCGAGTTGCTTCTTCCCCAGCCGTGAAGTCACTCTGCATTGAGTGCTGGCTGAGCCTGTGCAGTCAGTGCTCACTTCAATGGGAGTGATGGAAATACCCGACTGGCTGACTTCACCGCTGGGGATGAAGCAACCCTCGCAGTGACAGGAGATGGGACATGGGAGTACCGTTCCCATAATTGGCAGGGGGACTCCATGATGAGACCTCCACAAGTTATCCCCTTATCCTTTGGGGGAATAATTTATTATTCTGGTCAAATCCCTTCAAGGATAGAAGTACAGTGTATAGAAACTGGGGCTATCTGAATAAATGTATGAAGACATGGGGTGGGTGGGGTCATCTCCCATTACTATTTACTGTACAAGGTTATCAGACTTTACCGGTTAGTGTTTCTAGCACCGATGTCCAATCATTTTGTGCCGTGATGTATATGCTATTCCTCGACTACTATGCTATTACTGTAAATGTAATAACACCACAGTCTGGCTTTTTTCTCTCTTGAATAGTGTTTTTTTAAATCAACATTTTTATCGATCATTCTGAAAACAATTCTTTGATAAATCAAGTTTAATATAAAAAAAAAAAAAAAAAAAGGGAAGTTAAAATACAACTTCCAAAACTTCATTAAAAGGGGAACATAACAAGGCCACATCATCTGCTCCAGCGCTGCAGATGTAATATGGCATGCATCAACACTGAAGATTTGCAGCACTACTTGCTTGTTTTGGGGATTTCAAGTATTGACTGAGAAGATTGGAGATACTAAGGCGCAATTCACGGACCACGCAAGTGGATTTAAAGTGACATATGTATTTAGAGACTGAGAATGATTTTGGGGTCTGTACTAAGCCCTTCGTTAGGTAAGTCCACCAGTGCAGATGGATGTAAGATGGAATATCACCTCCAACTGTATTGGTGAACTACAGGTTTTAGTACAGACCTGAAAAGAGTATGTTAGGATACACCCTCTTGTGTGGTCTGCGGATTGCGCTGCAGTGTCTCCGATCTCCATAGCAGATCCCACACACTCAGATCTGCCTTCTGTCTAACAGAGAGTGGTATCAGTGGAGCAGGTAGCAGCCCTGCTAAAGGCCCATTCACACAGGTATGTGTGGGTTGCGCCTCATATTCTTGGGCATAACTCGGGGGAGCAGGCATTACATGTCCAATTCTGGTCTGTGATACTGACCAGAATGGGAACATGTTGCCGTTTATTCCGTGCCAGTCTGAATAGCCTAATTGGCTATAGCAGGTCCATGTGCTGTCCATGAAATACACTAATGGCACGTGGAGAAGAAATATGCCCATGTGAATAGGCCCTTAGTGTCAATCTGAGTGACTTTAATGCTACTCTGTTACAACACAGATTCACCTCCCATCTAAACACAAGAAAAGCTTAGAAGAGAGATTGTGTGTATTAACACCATAATGCTTCTATGTTAGAAGAACAGAATCTCCAGCAGCAACAAGTATTTCAGCAGTGGAGCGTGCTGATCTTGTGAGACGCCAGTGTCACATGGTGGAAGGAGCAGGGTTCCCCAGCAGTGGAGCGTGCTGATCTTGTGAGACGCCAGTGTTACATGGTGGAAGGAGCAGGGTTCCCCAGCAGTGGAGCGTGCTGATCTTTTGAGACGCCAGTGTTACATGGTGGAAGGAGCAGGGTTTCCCAGCAGTGGAGCGTGCTGATCTTGTGAGACGCTAGTGTTACATGGTGGAAGGAGCAGGGTTCCCCAGCAGCAGAGGGTGCTGATCTTGTGAGGCACCAGTGTTACATAGTGGAAGGAGCAGGGTTCCCCAGCAGTAAAGGATACTGATCTATCTTGTGAGACGCCAGTGTTACATGGTGGAAGGAGCAGGGTTCCCCAGCAGTGGAGCGTGCTGATCTTGTGAGACGCCAGTGTTAGGGCGCCCACCCACTGGCGATTTTTTTCCCTGCGAAATTCGCAGCATTTTTTTCTCTGCAGTGGTCTATGGGACTTGTAATGTTAAAATCGCGATCGCGCAAAATCGCAATTTACCGCGAAATCGCGATTTTGCGCGATCGCGATTTTAACATTACAAGTCCCATAGACCCCTGCAGAGAAAAAAATGCTGCGAATTTCGCAGGGAAAAAAAATCGCCAGTGGGTGGGCGCCCTTACATGGTGGAAGGAGCAGGGTTCCCCAGCAGTGGAGGGTGATGATCTTGTGAGACGCTAGTGTTACATAGTGGAAGGAGCAGGGTTCCCCAGCAGTAAAGGATACTGATCTATCTTGTGAGACGCCAGTGTTACATGGTGGAAGGAGCAGGGTTCCCCAGCAGTGGAGCGTGCCGATCTATCTTGTGAGACGCCAGTGTTACATAGTGGAAGGAGCAGGGTTCCCCAGCAGCAGAGGGTGCTAATCTTGTGAGGCACCAGTGTTACATAGTGGAAGGAGCAGGGTTCCCCAGCAGCAGAGGGTGCTGATCTTGTGAGGCACCAGTGTTACATAGTGGAAGGAGCAGGGTACCCCAGCAGTGGAGCGTGCTGATCTTGTGAGACGCCAGTGTTACATGGTGGAAGGAGCAGGGTTCCCCAGCAGTGGAGGATGCTGATCTTGTGAGAAGCCAGTGTTACATAGTGGAAGGAGCAGGGTTCCCCAGCAGCAGAGGGTGCTGATCTTGTGAGGCACCAGTGTTACATAGTGGGAGGAGCAGGGTTCCCCAGCAGCAGAGGGTGCTGATCTTGTGAGGCACCAGTGTTACATAGTGGAAGGAGCAGGGTTCCCCAGCAGCAGAGGGTGCTGATCTTGTGAGGCACCAGTGTTACATAGTGGAAGGAGCAGGGTTCCCCAGCAGCAGAGGGTGCTGATCTTGTGAGGCACGAGTGTTACATAGTGGAAGGAGCAGGGTTCCCCAGCAGCAGAGGGTGCTGATCTTGTGAGGCACCAGTGTTACATAGTGGAAGGAGCAGGGTACCCCAGCAGTGGAGCGTGCTGATCTTGTGAGACGCCAGTGTTACATGGTTGAAGGAGCAGGGTTCCCCAGCAGTGGAGGATGCTGATCTTGTGAGAAGCCAGTGTTACATGGTGGAAGGAGCAGGGTTCCCCAGCAGTGGAGGGTGCTGATCTTGTGAGGCACCTGTGTTACATGGTGGAAGGAGCAGGGTTCCCCAGCAGTAAAGGATACTGATTAGAGATGAGCGAGCGTACTCGGAAAAGCACTACTCGCTCGAGTAATTTGCTTTATCCGAGTATCGCTGTGCTCGTCCCTGAAGATTCGGGTGCCGGCACGGAGCGGGGAGCTGCAGGGGAGAGCGGGGAGGAACGGAGGGGAGATCTTTCTCTCCCTCTCTCCCGCCTGCTCTCCCCTGCTCCCCGCTGCGACTCACCTGTCAGCTGCAGCGGCACCCGAATCTTCAGACCCGAGCACAGCGATACTCGGATAAAGCAAATTACTCGAGCGAGTAGTGCTTTTCCGAGTACGCTCGCTCATCTCTAATACTGATCTATCTTGTGAGACGCCAGTGTTACATGGTGGAAGGAGCAGGGTTCCACAGCAGTGGAGGGTGCTGATCTTGTGAGGCACCTGTGTTACATGGTGGAAGCAGAAGGGTTTTCCAGCAGTGGAGCATGCTGATCTTCTGAGACGTCAGTGTTATATAGTGGAAGGAGCAGGGTTTCCCAGCAGTAGAGGATGCAGATCTTGTGAGGCCATTGTTACATAGTGGAGGGAGCAGGTTCCCCAGCAGTGGAGCGTGCTGATCTTGTGAGAGGCCAGTGTTACATAGTCGAAACAGCAGGGTACCCCAGCAGTGGAAGGCGATGATCTTGTGAGACGCCAGTGTTACATAGTGGAAGAAGCAGGGTTCCCCAGCAGTGGAGCGTGCTGGACTTGTGAGACGCCAGTGTTACATAGTGGAAACAGCAGTGTTCCCCAGCAGTGGAGCGTGCTGATCTTGTGAGACGCCAGTGTTACATGGTGGAAGGAGCAGGGTTCCCCAGCAGTGGAGGATGCTGATCTTGTGAGGCCATTGTTACATAGTGGAGGGAGCAGGTTCCCCAGCAGTGGAGCGTGCTGATCTTGTAAGATGCCAGTGTTACATAGTGGAAACAGCAGGGTTCCCCAGCAGTGGAAGGCGATAATCTTGTGAGACACCAGTGTTACATAGTGGAAGAAGCAGGGTTCCCCAGCAGTGGAGTGTGCTGGACTTGTGAGACACCAGTGTTACATAGTGAAGGAGCAGGCTTCCCCAGCAGTGGAGCGTGCTGATCTTGTGAGACGCCAGTGTTACATAGTGGAAGGAGCAGGGTTCCCCAGCAGTGGAAGGCGATAATCTTGTGAGACACCAGTGTTACATAGTGGAAGAAGCAGGGTTCCCCAGCAGTGGAGCGTGCTGGACTTGTGAGACGCCAGTGTGACATGGTGGAAGGAGCAGGGTTTCCCAGAAGTAGAGGATGCGGATCTATTTTGTGAGAGGCCAGTGTTACATGGTGAAAAGAGCAGGGTTCCACAGCAGTGAAGGGTGCTGATATTGTGAGATGGCAGAGTTACATAGTGGAAGAAGAAGGATTCCCTAGCAGTGAAAGGCGATGGATCTTGTGAGACACCAGTGTTACATAGTGGAGGGAGTAGGGTTCCCCAGCAGTGGAGGGTGCTGATCTTGTGAGACACCAGTGTTACATAGTGGAGGGAGTAGGGTTCCCCAGCAGTGGAGGGTGCTGATCTTGTGAGACACCAGTGTTACATAGTGGAGGGAGTAGGGTTCCCCAGCAGTGGAGGGTGCTGATCTTGTGAGGCGCCAGTGTTACATGGTGGAAGATGCAGGGTTCCTCAGCAGTGGAGGGTGCAGAACCTGTGGGATGCCAGTGTTACATAGTGGAAGGAGCAGGGTTCCCCAGCAGTAGAGGGTGCTGATTTATCTTGTGAGATGCCAGAGTTACATAGTGGAAGGAGCAGGGTTCCCCAGCAGTGAAAGGCGATGGATCTTGTGATCAGCACAGACTATTACAGGAGAGGACTGTGCAGACATTGTGGGGAGTCGCAAGCGGATTGTTGCATTGTGGAAAGAGCACAGTCTGCAGCAACACAGAGTATTTGAGGAGAAAGGTGCGTTGATCTTGTGGGAGGTGACCGAGAACAGTAATGGAAGGAATAGAGTCACTCTACAGCACAGGGTATGTTGGAACATGAAGGGTTAAAGCTGCAGGTTTTTTATGGTATTTCTGACATATTCTCTGAGGCTACACATGGAGATTAGGGGTTCTTTTGTATCCTGATGCATGAAGTGATGAAGGTCTGCACCGCCGGCATCCCCCCTCCACTTAGCTCAAGTATTGAGGTCTGTCAGTGGATACTGGGGTCAGCATGGATTGACACTCGTGGATAGTCAGCGCTGGTCTTCATATATGTGATGTGCAACTACAGTGACTGATGAATTCAGTGGGGAGCGACCTGTAAAGAACCAGGAAACGCACCGGTTGGTCCCCACGGGCCGCCCAGGATGGCAAGCTGGTTTGATGGTAATAAATATTTCAGCGGCTCGTTACAGGATTTCTTGTGCTCACTTTGATCTCTTCAGTTCTTTCTTCTCCAGCAGCAGTAGAGCCAAGCTGGAGAGCGGCAGGCCCGAGCGGGCGGCTTCTTATGCTACGGGTTACTTAGCGCTGATGGTGGCTGTGATGGGCTCCATACACAGAAAAAGAGGATTATCGCTTTTCAACTCTTTTACCAGAACTTCAAAAATATTGCTCCTTTTAATGAGGGAAAAAACTGCATATTTTGCACTCATGTTTACACCTAAACTCAGGGCAAGATGGTGGTCAGGTGCGGGATTCCTAAGCAGCGGCAGGTAAAAAGACTCAATATATAGGAAGGCTTTCCATCTTGAATTTCATTCTGATAAAAGCAATTGGTGAACGCTGCAACCAACATTTACGAACAAGTGTTTGTAGGAAGGCGAATAGGATTTATTGCTCCCTGTTATCAGCCATAGGCTGACTGTAGGACAGGTGAATACAATCAGCCTCTCACAAACATAAAGTAGCTGATAGAAGAATAGATTGTCTTACAGAAGTTGCCCCACGAAGTGTTTGTTTCTCTGGACTTCATATAGGCAGATTCAGAATGTAGTGTATTAGAGATGAATGATCGATCGCCGCCCATACTGTTCCATCACTGTTGGTCGCACACCATCGCATTCACATGGGATAATGTGCTGCAGACAACAATTACTTGTTCGTTGCGTGATTGATGGCACCTTCACATAATGGTTGGCCCGATAATTGGGTCAACCAATGTACCTATGAAAACTCTTGTGCGATCAAATGGCCTATTAAGGGTGCTCATGCATATTAGACATCGGTCGTACGAAGCTCCCGATTTTGGAGGTCCAGTCGATCTTCTGATGTATATGGCAGTCTAACTCACTTTATCCTATCGGCATA
Organism: Eleutherodactylus coqui; assembly: GCF_035609145.1. Classification (NCBI taxonomy): domain Eukaryota; kingdom Metazoa; phylum Chordata; class Amphibia; order Anura; family Eleutherodactylidae; genus Eleutherodactylus; species Eleutherodactylus coqui. Next base: position 101,453,801 of record NC_089849.1, read on the forward strand.
TGTTGGGGGAGATAAGGATCAGGCAGTTGGATTTCAACTACCTTATCCGTTTGTCTTTGGGGAGATAAACTGCCAGAGAATTGCCCTAAACTTATCTCCCTCAACATCTGCGATCGGGGACAAGCCGGAAGCCTCCAGTACAAATGAGGGTACTTGTACAAGTAGTGATACGAGTTCACCTGAGCAAACAATGGCACAGTTAGCTTAAACACAAAGATAAATACTTTTTTTGTTTTTTTTTACAGGATCGTTCCATTTACCGTATCAGTGAATGAAAACGACTGAGGTTTAAACTTTGAATTCAATTAATTTTAACGATCCAGCAATGTTTTTTGAACGACAATCGTTTTGTGTAGAAGCACCTTTAGATAGTCATCTGGTCTTGCCAAAAATCAGCCAATATACATCTAATGTGTGTGGTCAGCTTCAGGGCTCCTTCACATGACCGCGGGTTTTGCTTGCGGAATACCCTGTACCAGTCTGGCATAGGCTCCCATGCTGCCCATCACGTACATTGCATGAAATACGTGTGCAATAAAGATGGCTGTTCTATCTTGGCACTTCTTACATGTGAGGATAGTGCATGGCAATCGTTGGCCCGCAGCAAGCATGCAATGTCATTGAGTACCTGCTGCGTGCCGCACAACATGTAGGCGGCACACAGCTGATTACGCTCGTGTTAAGCCGGCTTTAACAGCCATTTACACGGTCGGATTATTCCTCAAAATTCTTTGAAACAAACGAAATTGAGCGATAATCGTGTCAATGCCAAAAAAATAGTTTACTATTTGTTCACTTTTCGTTATTGCTGACTTTCAGTCACCAGAAAAGACATCACTGGATCGCGGGCTTGTCGTTGCATGTAAACGCTGCCCGCTCGGCGCCTTACATAGACGGTGAAGCACTGAGCGAGAAGCCCACGATGCAGCAGTGAGGTCTGCCTGTTTAAACGCTCGGCACGAGCGCCAACAACCTTTGCGGTGATGTCAAGATGACAGTCATCCCATCTAAATGGGACATTACAGTCAATCACCCTTGGCTGATAACAGAATACCAGACCTACAGACAGCCTCTCTCAGGCCTGGAATGGCGCAAAACATGTAACAATATATTGTATTCTGTCCTACAGCAGCCTGCCCCAGCTTGAGATGGCTGATAACAATATTCTGTATCCACCTGTTCTATATTATGTCCTGGTGTGACATCACCACCCTTAGAGAATCCACCTTTACCAATATAACCGCCATTCGCTTTCCTCGGCCAGAACAACAGAGGGGATAGCGAGCAAGCAGCTCGTCACGGAACATTATCTCCCAAAATTTCCTGTACCCAGGCTACAGGATTACAGGTTCTCCGTTGAAGCATTAAGACTACTGCTCTGGATGTGACTGGAGCACAAAGCTGGCCGATGACATTAGATTTTTGTTGGTGGAAGCAAGGATTGGAAAGTTAGATTTCAAACCATTTTATTGGATTATCATAATGTCTGTACTATTACTGGAGCAGCGGCAGTCACATGATGTGTCACATGATCCCTCTCAGTCAAACAGCTGCTCTGATATAATTCCGGTTAAAAACCCCATTCATGCGACATCAGAGGGGTGTGGTCATAGCGCTGCCATATGCAGAGATAGGCCGCTTCCAAAGCAGTCAGACCCTGCGTGACTCCGTAAATAGGAACCTTGTTTCCCATTCGCTCTCCATTTCCAGCACCTCGGGAGGAACTATACAGCTAAATCTATAGAAGAGGCACTGGGGGCCCTAGAGAGGGCTCAAATACCGGTGGACAGATCAGAGGAAATCGGCCCCTCCCGTCCTCGCCCAGGAAGGACCTGGAGCAGGCCACGCCCTCTGAGAGGACTGCCAAGACCTACACCCCAAGATCGTGACACGGGACTGCCCAATCCCTCATGAAGAGAGGGGGGAAAGAAAAGAAAGAGGCGAAGGAAAGGATAGGAAATGCAGTCTATGTTGATGTTTTAGTTTCTTGTTATTCAGGCAATAATCCTATCCTCACCTAATTAATGGAGATTTTTGAACGGAGGTGGGGGAGGGAGGGCTATGGAAGACAAAGAAGATTTCATTGCCTGGCTGGCAATAGGTTTATGAGGCCAGACTGACAATGAAAGTTAAGATAACAACAAAGGCCCAAACAGGAGGTCTGTTTATTACTATGTTGTGGGTTATAAAGTTAAGAAAGCAACAAGATTAGAGATGCGAGTCCAGGAAGGATGGATAATTTCCCTGATCACTCAAAGATAAGCGACTCTCCCTTAAGGAGGGCCGTCTTCAATCTTGAAGAATCTGGTCCTAGGACCTGTAACGACTTAAAAGTTGTTTTTTTCGTGATGCCTCCTCAAGGGGAGACATCAAAGATTTGCATGTTTGTTTGTTTTGTTCTTGTTTTTGGAAATCTAGGTCTTCCATTCTATAAAGAAAACCGTAGAAAAACTAACCGCACCAAATTAAGGATTAGGGGGAAGAGAGAAGTAGAGCACCCACCCAAGACTACAAATGGTATGTATAGTCTCCCATAATGTACGGGGATTCAACTCCCCCAACAAAAGAAAGATGGCTTTCCTGTCATACTTGAAACACAAACCCGATGTGATCTGTATATAGGAAACCCACTTCTTCCATACCTCGGTCCCTAAATACTTCCACCAACACTATTCCAGACACGTCACAGCAACGGCACCAAAAAAAAACACAGAGGAGTTCTCACCCTACTACACAATTCTTTTCCGTTCCAAATGGAAGAGACAGATATAGACCAGGAAGGAAGATTTTGTATCTTGGTAGGAAAAATACACACACAACAGATGGTGATAGTTAATGTCTATGCGCCCTCAGAAAATCCAATCCCAACCCTACAGGTGGTCTCTCGGAAGCTTCTCAAATATACGCAACATAAAATCATATGGGCAGGCGACTTCAACTTCCCTTTTCTCGGCAACCCTAGACATATCAAACAACAACCCAGACAGATTCTCGATCCAACAGAGGAAGGATTGGGGAAACAAACTAGCACTACTGATGCTAGCGGACAGCTGGAGAGAAATACACGGCAACAGGAGAGGATACACCTTCTTCTCCTCAGCCAATCAGACATATTCGAGACTGGATTACATCCTAATGTCCACATCCCTCTTACCCACACTGGTAACATCAAGGCACTATCCATGCTCATGGTCAGATCATGACTTGGTATTGGCAGTGACACACAGCGACGAGACCCCCAAACCCATCTATAAATGGAGACTAAACGAAGCCCTTATCAGAGATCCTAATATCTCAAACCAAATCCAAAAACAAATTACAGATTTCTTCAGTCTGAATTCTACCCAAGAATCCCACCCCCACTGGATATGGCTCGCTCATAAGGCAAGCATTAGATGCAGAAACGTATCTTTCAATTCATCTGGGCCTCAAAAAAACCAAGAATCAAAAACACTCTTATGTATAAGCATAAAAACAGGGGAGGTCTTTCTGTCCCCAACCTTTGGAAGTACTACGTGGTGGCACAAACAGCCCAAGGGTTAACGACACTGGGGGGAGAAAAAGCTCCATTATAGTTAAAGTTGGAATCATCCAGAATATCCCCACAAACTTTTCCTAATCTAATATGGTCTAACCATAGGCGTAGCGTCAGGGGGTGCTGGGGTCGCCATGGCGACCCGGCCCATGAGCTCAGGGGGCCCCGGAGCCGCCCTCCGACATACCCCCATGCACATTCAGTGCATTAATGGCTGACCGTTCTTTCCCCCGCATGATGCGGCAGTCAGAACAGCCAGCCTGAGAGGAAAAGCAGGGAGGTACTTACATGGGCCGGCAGGGGAGGAGGGAGGAGGTCACATGGGACGGCAGGGGACAGGGATCATGTGCTGCCCCCCCTGCTTCCTGCTGAACGGGGAAGCTTCTGAGTTGACCTCTCCTGCTGCTGCTGTCACATGGAGAAGTGGACCGAGCCCTGGGGTAAGTGTGTATCTGTGTGTGTGTGTGTATATCTGTGTATGTGTGTGTGTGTATATCTGTGTGTGTGTGTGTATATATCTGTGTGTGTGTGTATATCTGTGTGTGTGTGTGTATATATCTGTGTGTGTGTGTATATCTGTGTGTGTGTGTATATCTGTGTGTGTATATCTGTGTGTGTATATCTGTGTGTGTATATCTGTGTGTGTATATCTGTGTGTGTGTGTATGTGTATATCTGTGTGTGTGTGTGTGTGTGTGTGTATGTGTATATCTGTGTGTGTGTATGTGTGTGCGTGTATATCTGTGTGTGTGTGCGTGTATATCTGTGTGTGTGTGTGTGTGTGTATATATCTGTGTGTGTGTATATCTGTGTGTGTGTGTGTATATCTGTGTGTATATCTGTGTGTGTGTGTGTATATCTGTGTGTGTGTGTGTGTATATCTGTGTGTGTGTGTATATCTGTGTGTGTGTATATCTGTGTGTGTGTGTGTGTGTATATCTGTGTGTGTATATCTGTGTGTGTGTGTGTGTGTATATCTGTGTGTGTGTGTGTGTATATATCTGTGTGTGTGTGTGTATCTGTGTGTGTGTGTGTGTGTGTGTGTGTATATATCTGTGTGTGTGTGTATATCTGTGTGTGTGTGTGTGTGTGTGTGTGTGTGTGTGTGTGTGTGTGTGTGTGTATCTCTCTCCCTCTCCTTCTCCCTGGATATACTGTATTTATTTGCACCCTTTACACGCAATTAAAAACCGCATCAAAACCGCATGCTGTTATTAATAGTGTCTGCTGCTCCTTTAGGGTGACCGCCCACTACATTTTTTTTTCACGGCGAAATTTGCAGCGTTTTTTTTTTCTGCAGGGGTCTATGGGACTTGTAATGCTAAAATAACTCGCGATTTTGTGCGATCGTGATTTTAACATTACAAGTCCCATAGACCCCTGCAGAGAAAAAAAACGCTGCAAATTTCGTCGTGAAAAAAACCTGTAGTGGGCAGTCACCCTAATACCGTACGCGGTCTTTAAATGCTGCATGCAGGTTTTTATGTGTCTTAATTGTGGTTCTAAAGTGCAACATAAACACGACCCCCCTGAGGCCGCTCTGACACGTGTTCAGAAAACGCAGCTCAAAATCGTGGCATTTTTACCGTAATTTCGAGCAGCATTTTTGAACACAGGTTACAGCGTCTGACAGCACTCTTCAATGCACCCCATCATTGTGATGGGTGATGAGGTGTGTTAAAAACCACAAAAATGCAGCAACAGAACAGACAGCTCTCGAAAATCACAGCGTTAGAAACACAGTGTTCGAGCGCAAATTTGAGTAACCTCATCGAAATCTAAGGGAGTGTTGTACCGCGGTTAGTACGGCACTCGGGGCGCTGTGCTAATAGCGGTAAAAAGCGGTGTGTGTGAGAGTGGCCTGTGGGGCTACAAACAAATCTTCATGTAGTGCAGGAAATGTGTCCTGTTTGGAAAGATTACGCCAAGGGGCAGATCATGTATGCAGCACGATCTAGGTATGGGTACGGGGGCGTGTGGGGTGGAGGCCCGGGGTGGGGGGGCCCCGAGCTGAACTTTTGCACCCGGGCCCCTGAGCCTTTAGGTACGCCCCTGGGTCTAACAATCCCCTAAACCCAAACCTACACATCAGATGTCCCCTCACCTTCCACACCATGAGAATCTGGAGAATTACCCGATTTAAATATAAACTCTCCAATAAACCCTCTAGGATAATGCCTATTATACCTAACATAAGATTTCCACCAAGTATGGACTTAATCCATTTTCAGTGGTGGAAGACAAATGAACTGACAAATCTTAACCACTTTTTAATGGGTTCCCAGATAATAACACTAAACCAACTCCAAGCTAACTACAATCTCCCAACAGCAGAAAACTTCCAAGCCAACCAAATATCCCACTTCCTACATTCACTGGACTTACCTAGGGTGATCCCTGAACTGACAACACTTGAAAGATTATGTAAAAACAACCCCTTGAAGAAAGGAACTTTATCTTTACTATACAAAATGTTAAACGAGCCTGATACAGAAAGCAAACTTCCGTTTATGCGAAAGTGGGAAACGGAACTACAAATCCACATGTCAGTGGAAAGATAGCAACATTGTTGTGAAACTATCACTAGAGGAAGCCACCAAGTCTCCTTAATGGAAATGTCCATTAAAATCTTACACCGCACCCACCTAGTCCCAGTAAGAATAAATAAATTTTTCCCCTTGACTTCACCACTCTGCTTTAGGGGATGTACAGAAGTAGGATCCCAAGCCCACATATGGTGGAGTTGCCCGGTGGTAGCCAGACTATGGTCTCAGATACACAGACTATTGCAAAGACTATTTACTGGTCCACTCCCAAAATCTCCAACACTATTCCTACTAGGAGATCGTCCGCCAGGAATAAAACACCAAGCACATAAATTGATCCAGCACATATGCATGGCAACTAAAATACATATAGCAGCTAGGTGGAAACAACCAACCCTCTCATATAATGAAGTCCAAAACCGGATCTCCCAGATTGCCCTGTATGAAAGACTACATGCTATACAAACTGACACTCTAACGAAATACAGTGAGTTATGGAGACCTTGGATTGAAATGATGGACATCCCAGGCCGCAGACATAACTTGCTCTCAACCTAAATCCCCCCCGATAACCACACAAATCCTAAAAGAGCTAAGCAAAACAATTACCCAAAGTCGGTAGCGAATGGAAAACAAGATGTGAAGACCTACTTTTCCATGTTCTTTCATGTTTTTATGTTTCCTTTATAATTTTGTAATTGCTGAAGCCTGAATACCCAGAATTCACCGAAAAGGTCAGAAACAGGCGATAAAATAGAATTCAGCTCGTTAAAAGAAAGGTTATGTAAGAAATGTACAAAAATGGCTGAAAATAAACCTGTGTCATTCCTTCTATTAATCTCACCGCCCCCTGCGTGGGGAAATAAGAAAGCATGAATGACTACTGTTTTAACTCTCTGAACTTTAATAAAATCTGTTGAAACTAAATAGGAACCTTGTTTTTACCCAGTGCCCAATACGTCTCACGGCTGAGGGTTCGTTACAATACATCAGTGTAGGTAACACGTACAGGTGGACTCAGAATCATACTTTTCTAGGAAAATAGGGCATTGCTTTATCGTGGTGACAAACAATAGAAAAGCCATGACAATTCCCACATGTGGTTGTTACTCAGCTTTCCTAGAACCCTGAATGGTAAATGTGTGGAGTTATACAGCGATGAGAGTAGGCTATGTAACTCAGCATTTGAAAAAGACAGAATAGCCATTCAGGACTCTGACGACCCCATAGCTGCAAGACTGGGATTCTGACAGTAAGGGGGCAGCATTGAGCTTTGCATTGGTCACTCAAGGCTCGAGTTCTTAGCCCTGGCAAGGAATGCTCACAGTCAGTAAGGAGTAGAGATGCGAAGGGTACTGCAGATTTGGGGGGCTACTAACATATCTCCAGGCTCTGGACTTACTTTAACAGGTCCATCAATCGGTTAGTTTTCTTCGCGCCACTGTCCCTTTCTTCTTCCAGCTTCTTCTGAACATCGCGAACCTGCGAGATGAAGGCAAATAAGTCAATAGCTTGAAGGAAAGAACAGCACTTGCTACCTGTGATTTCTCATATCTATCCTGTTACACCTAAGACAGTGAAAACGCAGCTTTGCATGTGACTGGAGAACAAGGCATAATGTAACAGAAGAATTCTCGATGCAACTGTAGATACGACTGGCATTTAAGACAAAGTGTAGCAACAGGATTGTAACTGCAGATCTGGATGTGACTAGAGCATAAAACAATGGAACAGCTCTGGATGGATGTGATTAGCACATAGTATTAGTTAGCATTCTACGGACATTTCTGCCTTAAAACAGAGGTGATTGTGAATATTAATCTTAGCAAATCATTTCCTACATAGAAAACAGCGCTGCAGGTCGCCCCTCAGTCCCATAGAAGGTGTAGATCTCAAACCGATCACTTTATACTTGAAAGGATTTGTAAATGCTACAAAGTAGGAGAAAAACAAAACCCTACAGGGCGACGCTCGTTCTTTGTGGGCTTTCACATAGACACCTTGTTAACAGCCACAGCTTCCTAACGAGCTGAAGAATGAAATGAAGAAGAAACTGTGAACACAAGGCAGCGAGGCGACATGAAATACATAGAGAGACGTGATGAAAGCCAGCGCCTCCGATGAGTCAGGACCATCAACAGGCTACAGCGGACACCATCAAACATCATGCAAGGTCCCCCCACGACTCCACGCTCTTCAGGGCCAGGAGCAGCCACTGAAGAAGGCTGGGGCTACAGGGTGACTTTCGATGTGACACGCTGAGTGACCAAAGACCGTAGTATCGGGCTGCCTTCATTGCAAGTACGAAAGTGAATGGGGTCCAGTTGCAACCCGCAACTTACTGCAGCCACGCAGGACCGTCACAAGAAATGCAAACCTGCTATATTTCTTGCAACAGCTGTGTCAAAACACGATTGCATACATAATTGTTTGCAGTGAAAGCAGCCACAGACTGCCCTCTTTGGCTGCGTAATGTGTGTTTAAGGTCAAAGCTGCTGCTTAGCTATAGGCTGAAGGCCCATTTACACTGAAAGATGATCGCTCAAACAACGTTTGAGTGACAGTTTTGAGCGATCATCTTTGCATAACTCTAAGTAGCTAATTAGCTACTTAAGAGTTAATGCAGGTGGAGCGGGATACCACTGGGATAGCTCAGAGAACAAAGCAGCTGTTTGGCATATGCAAAACAGCTGTATTGTTCTTGGAATTTTCAGCTGGTGCCCAGCTGAGAACTGTCAGTGGAATACCAGCTGAAAGAATACCATCAGCACCGCCTGCTGAGAAAAACAGCGTGCGGCGTTGATAACAGTCATTGGTGATTTTTAGCTTGCTGGAAATGACCGATGAACGAATAGTGCACAAACAGTGCACGATGGCCGCGCGTTTATACACGATGATTACCGCTCAAAAGATGGCTTTTGAGCTCATTTTGAGCAATAATCGTTGTCTCTAAATGGGCTTTAAAGCGTTATAAAATGTTAACTTTTCCTATCAGGGAGGCTATAGAGAGGGACCGGACAGTAATAAACTGATTACAACACCCCACAAGATTGAGATATATAGAGTTGCAGACTATAAGAAGCATTTTTTGCCAAGAAAAAAAAAATCTTATTTAAAAACAAAAAAGCCTGCGTATTCCATTTTATGCTGGGTTCATATGGGCCGTAAATCCAGCGTAAGTCTCACGCAAGATTTCCGTAGCAGAAAGCCAGCTTCAAAACCCACGCCATTCGGCGCGGGTTTGAAGCAGCTTGTCCGACTGTATTTCGCAGCGGAAACAGCGATACAAGTGACATGCTGCGGACTTAAATTCTGCGCCGCATATCAGTTTATGCGCGGCTTGCCCGCAGCAGACTTTTCGCAGTGTGTGGGTGAGATTTTTGAAAATCCCGTCCACTTTGCTGCTTAGTCTCGGGTTTAAGATTGCAGGCCGAATTTCCGTGTTGAAAGTCTGCGCGGAAATTCAACGGCAATTCTGCCCCCTGTGAACCAAGCCTTATAGTATAAAGTCAGCGCCTCCTTACTAGTGTTTGCCCCCATCCATTTGCTGCTGTCTTCCTCCTTGGTGTGGGGGTATTGCAGTGCTTCACTCCATCTCTGGTGCCACCCATTTCTGCCCCTGGAGTGGCTGTGTGCTGCACTCCTCATCACTCCCAGCAACTGGCATTGTGCCATGCACTTGGCAGCGCAACTATAATCTGCGTCTCGCCAACAGTGGGGAGAGCAGCAAGCAGTCATGCTGGGGGCAGAAACAGAAGGCGGGAGTATGGACAACTCTAAACACCAAGCACAAACCACACAACAAACACACACCAATCACATTTAAAGTCACGGCGTTAGTTAAAGGGGCAGTATCAGCCCTTTAAATCCTCATCACAGGTGAGGAATATGGCCTAGATCCTTGAGTCAGCCTTCAATCTACTGACTGAGAGACTGATAAGAGCTTGCCCACTGTTATTAGTTACACAGCGAAGACGTCCTGGGAGCGGGTCTTCAGCTAGCAAAGACAGAGCGCTTGGTTCAGCACTTCTGTCCCTTCCTTTGGGGGTCTCCAGATCTGTATCCTAACTCAATCAAAGCTTATAACAGGTCTATATGAAAGGTAAAAAGTTTTCTGAAAGTGCATGTGCACTATTTTTAATCGCATCCCATCACAATCCCCTGTTGGCCTTCCTACCTGTGGCTTGCAGTGACCACAATCTGTGTCCCCCCAGTCCTGACATTAGTTTAACAGAATTCCGTCGTGTTTTTGCGCAGACCGCCCTCAAGTAATGACATGTCTTCAAACGAAAACAAGTAATGATTTCGCACACAGATTTTGCCCACTGCCAGGGCTAAATCCACATGTGGATCCACAGCAGAACAGCCGCTGAATCTGACGCAGGTTTACAGGTGGAATTCAAGGGGGAAAATTCCACAGTGGATTCCGCCATGTGAACGCAGCCCTACGCCTCCACTGCCTTAGACCACTACAGAGCAGGGTAAAACATTGTTTTAGTTATTTCTAGTCGTCTAAAGCTAGATGCGTCTTACCCCCTTAAGTACCAAATGCTGTAAATATATGGAGCTTGGTCCTGGGCTTTAATCCCAGCCGATAGCAAAAATACGGCACTGGATTAAAGCCCCTGTTTCTGCAATTAGGCAGGAGCAGGTCAGGTCCTCAGCTGTTAGTCACAACTAAGAACCCGGAGAAGGGAGGAGCAGTTTTTAAGCACTTCTGTCTTCTCCTTTCCTGAGTATATAGTGCTCAACGAGCGCTATATACTAAAAAGTGAGAGTGGATGTGTTTCTTTCACTGTGCGATCACGTGGGTGCCGGAAGTTCCTGTTACAGGAGAGCTGCAGGTCCTAGCAGACACTAAATCGGGTCTGCCAGTGACTGTTGTCACTACAGGGGATGCGTTTCCCTGTAACTGGGGCTCCTATGGAGCCAGTGGAAAAGTGTGAAATAAAAAAAAAAGACAATGTGATGACCCCCTGAGGTCTTATATGAGGTCATAGTGGATTTTTTTTGACAATGAGTCTATAATGCAGGTAATGGCAAGGATCCTGTGATGCCACATAGAGTCAAACTCATGCTCACCTCTTTACCGGGCAGCAGACAGACAGAAAGGATTCTATAAAATGTGGCTGTTTTTGAGCACGACACCCACCATAATGAAGCAATAAATTCAAGGCAGTAACCATCGGCTAGGAGCACATGGCGAACACTTGTGAGTTGTGTGTCAAGGATCTCTGCACAGAAGGGTCTGGTGAACAGGGGATGTCCGAACCTACTCCATTCATCCATGTAAGGCAATTCCATAATGGAAGGATGCAAGTCTTCTCCCCTTGCTCTGTGGTTGTCCCTCTAACACTGGTGAGGGGAGGGACTGCGCAAACACTGCAATCTATGAAGTTCAGGGTGATGTACAAGACTAGTCCGAAATCCCCATAACACGAGCAGGAAAGTCAGAGAGAAATCGGCGAAATGAGGAGGTAAATAAGATATGAATGACACATCTGCCCTCCCCCTCTGATCTGCGGCACACTGCCCTGACACAGCTACCAGGGAGGATGTGACTAATGACGCAGGGCTGACTTGTGCCACTACTTTTTACTCTGCTGTGAAAGACTTTAATGATCACATAAAGGTCTGATGCCAAGGGCAAGCCACTCTCCCAAATAATAATCATGTCTCTGCAGAGAGATGGCTCTGTGATATATGCCGGGAGAGGTAGTGTTCACACATCATCTATCAGAATACAGAGCATCGTGGGAGCTCTGCTAAGTAACTAGCTAGAAAGGAACAACATTTGATGCAGCTTTGTTTGTGACTGGAGAATAAGGCATTTTGCAACTCTGGGTGTGAGTGGAATACAAGACAAGATGGGAAGTTTTTAAGTGGCAGGAATCTTGAGAATGTCTACCGAATCCACATGGGTAGTGTAAGCAGAGTTATTGGGATGTACTAGCCGTAAAAGAACATTCTGCCAGAAGAAAGAAAGAAAAAAAAAGTTGAAACTATTAAGTGCCGGAGTTGAAGGGGGCTTTAATTGCCAAAGACAAGATGTCTGCAGCGTCTAGTATCCCAACAGAGTGAGACACATGCTGTACCCTCCTCTGTGTGTTGGGGTGAACATCCCAGATGTTACATGACAGCATGACGTCCGACGCCTCCCCTCCCCGGCTTTTGATGTGCGTTTTAAGACCTGCGCCACGTTCCAACATCTATAGATTTCTGGCAGGGAAAAGGCAGTGATGGCCAAATATACGGAATTGCTGGAAAAAAAAAAACTAAACTAAACCTCACCGCCCCACTGGAAGCGGTTACATAGACCACAACCTGGGGGCACTCAAAGGCAACCCTGAGGAAATGACCCCTACATCGGGCATAAGCATGACTAAGGAAAGGGCAGAGCAGATGAAAACATAGTAGATGTTAACCCCTTAGTGACTCTTTGCACCTTAATGATCAACTATATTGTCAGCTTTTTTCATTGTCGCATTCCAGGAGCCATAACTTTTTAACTTTTCCATCGACATACGAGTGCTGTGCCTCCATTCTCAGACTATCGCTTCTGTATGAAAGTACAGGAACAATCGGCGCTGGGACGGCTGTTGGTCACTTATGCGTCTTACAGTCGCCCCCCAGTCCTATGTAAATACAGATAACACAGTAATAACAGAGTACGGAATATGTAGTAGATGTTACCTGCAGTCCTATGTAAACCCAGATAATACAGTAATAACAGAGTACGGACTATGTAGTAGATGTTACCTGCAGCAGTGATGGCTGCGTTGAGCTGGACGTACACATTACATAAAAGCAGGCTGCGAATTGACCAACCATTGAACGAACAATTGGTGAACATTCATTCCGCATACATATTTTAGTCCATATAGTCAGTTGTTCAAACGACCTTCCATACTCAATGACATCGGGTGGCATATGAAAGATCCTTCTAGGAACATTCTTTCCATGAAAGATCATTTGCGCACGTCTTCTCAGAGGATGAAAGTCTATCATTGGTCGGCTAAAATCGTTGTGTCTTGTTAGATTTCTCCAAATGATAGTTATGGTTAAATTACCTCCTGTATCTTCATCAACTTTAGTCTAAGGGCCCTTTTACACGGGCTGGTAAGTCATTCAGATTCCGGCATCCAGCAGGAATCAGAGTGATTATCGATGAGTGTAAATGTACGTCCCAACCGCACGGCGAACGAGAATTTGTTTGTTTCTCGTTCGCCATTCAGTTTCTGCGTGCAAAAAAAACCGAACAACGGCCGTGTGAGCAGGCAGTCCCTCACTTATGAACAACTGCCTGTTTATTGCGGATGGAGGCGACAGGGCTGGAATGACCCCCCGGCCCGCTTCGCCTCCATTCACTGAGCACTGTTCATTCCTATGTAAAAGCACAGAAACGATTATCACTGGGATGACCCGTGGCATCTGTACCCGACTAATCATCCCGAGCATGGGCACTTTTAGTAGAGCTAGTGTAGTAACTATACCTGCAGTTCTATGTAACCTTAGGTAACGCAACTATTCCAGGGTCTAATGATAACCTGCAATAAGCTGATGTCCCCTGCTGAACACTAGTGGTACTGCAGCAGTATTACTACCCCCAACAGCTCATCTCTCACCGTTCTCTCCCATTGTTGCTCTGCTTGCAGCTTTTCCTTTTGAAATTTGCTTTCCTGTTCCTGTAAGAGATCAGATTTCATATAATAATGGGATGATGAGTGTTATAGTACATCTTAATGCGAGAAGTTACCCGCATGCTCTGCTGCAGCTGATGCTCTCGCTCCTGTCCTTGCTGTCGGGTCCGGGACAAGGACTGCTCCAGCTCCTCTATCAGCGATGAAGCCTGGGAAGAGGCAATTTAGTGTGTGAAGTGAGACTAGATGGCAGGTCAGAGACTAATGATACATATTCTATATGCATACTACTATGACTTCACCCCCATCTTTATACAGCCTGAGCAGCCATCTTGTTTGCCAAGTTAGCACATGCACACCTTAGCTGCAGACAGTGCGTTCTGCTGGGTCAAGTAGTTCATATCAGACTCGTATTTGTTGTGCAGTTGCTGGAGCTGCTTGTCATAGTCTTGGATCAAGTGGTCTCTGTCCTTCTGTAAAGCGGTCAGTCTGGAAAGGACAGTGACAACATATCATAGCTATAGATGCAGCAGAGCTTAGCAATACCCAAATCAGAAACGTTACATAGGACTGCTCTAAGCTGTACATGATACAAGAAGGAAGAGTTACAGGGGTTATCCCAAAAAAATATTAATTGATCAATGCAAAGAGCTTTGTAAAGTTTGTCATTTTAAGGCCACTTCCACACGGGTGATGTGATATTGCTGCGAGAAAAATCGCAGCGATTTCGCATCGGTGTTTTTCCACGTGCTACAAAGCACCACGTGCAATGATTTTCAGGGGGCTTGAAGTATAAGTCTTACCCCGAAAATAAACCCTAGCGGCATTTAAAAAAAAAAAATAGATCACCTCTCCGGCGCGGTCATCCCCCCGCGCGTCTTCCCTGAAGCTCCTCGGCAGTTGCTTGAAGTTCTCCGGCAGAGCTTTCTGGTAGGGAGTTTGAAAATACCAGCCTCCAGAAAGCACTGCCTCTGATTGGTTCTTGAATGCTGGCTCAGCCAATCAGAGCAAGCGCTTGATGAACCAATCACAGCCATTCAACTGTGTTTTAGTGTGATGCGATGCAATAGAAAGGAAGGCTCCATAGGGAAACAGGCTAAAAAATACTGCAAATCGCGGCTGTATAGAGCATGCCACACTTTTGTAGTCTCGCAATGTTGAAAGCTACAGAACATTGCTTGTGTGGAAGAACCCATAGGAAAGAATGGGCTCTACATGCATACGATTCGTAGCACTGTCGCATTGCGACAAAAATCGCCCGTGTGGAGGCAGCCTGATGCATATTCTCTTTAGTGCAGTCGCTCTTTCCTTGTCTGAAAAATAGGGAAAACAAGCACATAACAATTACATTGTCGCATCACCAGACTAAATTACAGGGGCGTTCCCATCTTGGGCAAACATGGCCACAACAGGAACATCAGCACCAACAAAGTGGCCAGAAGGATGAAAACAGCCAAGCAGCTGGGCTACACCGTTTCCATAACTCCCATAGAAGTCAATGAAAGCTACAGAGTGTAGGACTTTGAGCTATGTGATTTCTACAGCTCCAAAGTTACGGAAACAATGTAGCTCGCTGTGCTATGCTGTTTGTGTAAGTTCTATTGACTTCTATGGGAGTTATGAAAACAACATAGCAAACCCTGTGGTTGACTGTTTCCGCAAGTCCTAAGCACACCGTATACAGCTATGTCAGAACTAGAGATAGGTGTCTACCCATCTCTGGATCCGCATCTATCAGACTTATAAGTTGAGATGGGAATGCCCCTTTAATACACAGCTCTGAGCCCGAGTTAGCAGAACAAGGAGGATGGCACAAGCATAACCGCCAAAGCTACACTTAGGCCGGCTGTCTACGGGCGATGCGGTATCCCGCGCGAAGCTCTGCTGCGGGAGCCGCCCGGGAGTAGGAGCTGCCGCTGAATCTCCGCCGGTCAGCCCTATCTAATTGAAAGGCTGACTGTGGAGAATCGGGGCAATTTGCAGCATGCTGCGAATTGCCCGCCGCGAGCGGAATATCGCAATGATTCTCTGCTCGTGGACAGGTGCCCGCTCTCCATAGCTATGGAAAGCGTCGGCCGGCGTAACAGGGGGCCTTAGTAGGTAGATGTAACTATCAACTGTGAAGACAAAAAAAAAACAGGGGGGCACTACCACTAATGTATGTTATCTCAGCAAATACAAAATATGTATTGCTAAATGGTTCTAATGTGCTATTTGCATTCATTGATATTTTTGCAGGAAAAACACCTTTAAATGACAAATTCAGTTCTGCTATATTTGTATGGCCAAAGAGGAGAGGCACTGAGAAATGCATTATAGAGCCTGCCCCTTTACAAGAAAGGCGAGCTGCCATACACACACCTTAGACCAAGCTGCTGCAGCTCGCTATGGGCTGCATGGTAAGACGTCTCCACCTCTACCTTCTCCTGCAGTAACTTCTGGAGCTGCAGGCTGCTATTCTCAGCCTCCAAAGTGAGTTGCTGCACCCGAGCTTCCAGCTCCTTCACCGTCTGAGCCTGCAGGAAGAGATATTGGGATATAAAACACAATAAATGCAGGGCCTGAGAGGCCAGTCCAGGAGCCAGGATGGCCAATGCATCATAGCAAGGGTGAACTGCCCAAAATATCACCCTGATAGTCAGATGTATTAACCCTTTCCAATCCACTGTCTGACGTCTGAAGACATTCTGATTGAAGGCTGTACAGCTCCAATGTCAGAAGATGCCCAGCAAGGTATTCTTACTGTATATTACTGGCCGCTCTGTTGTCGGGGGCCTCTCCAGCATGTCCTATACCGCAGTACTGGCTCTAGCCAGCAGACGGCGCCATTGTATAATTGCAGAAAGAGAAAGCCCCCTAGGAAACCCTGAATCCAAAATTGGATTGCAAAGGGTTAACATTGCATATGGCTGCTTCACAGTTATAAGCAGTTTGTCCCAGAACCCTCAGAAGAGATGAGAAGCGGTGTTAAAGAAGCTAATCCGGGTCTAAATTTTTGATTGCTAATCTTTAGGATAAGAAAAAGAAATCCGGCATCGGACTTGGAGTAGGAATCCAGCCAACACCATTCCTGTAATATAAAGTGCCATGCAGGAAATAGGTCTTTCTAACCTATGAGTTTTGGCTTACTCATGGTCTGCTGGATGGTAGAAACCCACCTTTTTAAAACCCCATGCGAAGTCACATGACCACACCTGTAAGCGCAAATAGTTTTGAATGGACGTAAATCCCAGAACAGTAATGACTGTAACACCTTATCACTGTTCAATACAATTTGATCCAACGTTAATAGTGTGTGTATATGTATGTAGGTATGCTTCTAACGCCCAGCAGGTACGATAAAGCATTACGCCAGAACGAGTAAGATGAACAGATTCTCTTCTGCATCAGATTTTCATCCCATGATTAAAACTGGTGTAATTCCTACTTCAAATCCGATGCTAGATTTCTTTTGGATGATGTGGATTGGACTCCGGGCGTTCAGGCTGGAGGAATGGATTGGTGAGCTGCGTGTTTTTGAATTTTACACTGAATTATCGTCAGGATGGTTGGGGGGTTTAACACCAGGCACCCTCCACTGATCAGCTGTCGAACAGGCCGAGGAGCCCAGTGCTGTGACCTGGTCTTTGGCCTGTGATGTCACATCCATTGGTCACGTAGCCTATATGTGCAGCCAAGTCCTATTCAATGAATGGAATTGAGCTGCAATACTAGACTCTGCTGCTACAAAACATACAGCGCTGTGCCTAGTATACAGTGAGGAGGTCTGAGCGCTCAACCGAACGCTCTAGCCCCTTCGGACAGCTGATTCAGGCCCCTATGAGCTGATATTGATGATCTATCCTGAAAATAGCTTAGCAATATTTAAATTGCAGAACAGCCCTTTAAGTAGCGCTCATCCTGAGCCGCCTGTTGACAACAGAAGCAGCATTGATTACAGGGAACAGCAGCTAATCTGGGGCCTCCTGATTCCCAACCAGCACAGGACAACTCCAGTAGAGAATTATCCAGCCAGGTGGATTGGGCAATTTACTGTAAAATGACATAATCCTTCTCACAAAAGTAAAGAGAGCGGCAGCAGATGTGGTGCAAAACGTCAGAAGACGTACTTTATCCTTCCATGGCGGTAAAAAGCAACGTCTCAATTCAAGCTAGAAAAAGACTCTAGGGAGTTGAAACGTTGCTTTTTACCACCATGTCAGAATAAAGTACATTTTCTGGTGTTTTTGCACCATATCTGCTGCCACTATCTTTACTTTTGAATTATTCTGGATGATTTGGGTTCCTTTGTGGCTGTGCCCCATATATCGCCTCCCTGAGGACGGCTATCAGGGCTCTGCTGCTGACAAATCTGCTAAATATACTCCTTGTCACAATCTCTGGTGCTGGGGGTATACTGCCATCCCATGCTCCATACACCCCCCAAGGCTCTCCAATGCCCCATATCATCTGGGAAGTACGAGACCATGGAGAAACCCCTGTGGATTCAAAGGGCATGTTATCCAAAAAAAATCAAGAATTAGCTTGGACTTGGTAGTAAGACTTTAAGGCGTCTGAGATATTGTGCTAGGTGACCAGTAATACCTGGAGACATGGTCATCCAGCTGTTTACAGAGCCGGAATAGCATAAAAGCCTGTTAATAATTCACCATGCTTTCTTCTTTCCACTTGTGTGTCAGTCCTCACTATAGTTCTGGCGTTCTGTTCATAAGACTAGCAGTTTGGAATGAACACAACTATATGCCCTCTGAGTGATGTAGAGCATTGTGGGAAGATACAGCGATGAAGATGAAGATACAGCGATGAATCCATGACAAAGTAATAAATGCAACACGGACAACAACCCTCATTGTCCAGACCAGTAATGTTTGGACTGTGTAGGGAGGAGACCCCTGTAAGTGTTATGGTGTGCGGCCAAACTCTGGAGCTCCCAGGGACATATACTGATTCTTGAAGGAAGACTCCATCACTGCTCCCAAGGTGTATCACCTCAACCACGGGCTCCGACAGCCCCGTATAAGTTTCAGTCTTCACTGTAATGCCTGGCATTCTGTTCATGAAGCAGAGCACTCAGGATGGACAGAGCTACCAGTTATCAGTTTAGTGTTAATCTATTTGGAATGAAATATTAAGAGTAATATAGTATTGATTATGTCCTAATTGTGTGTCAGTCTTTACTGTAGCATGGCATTCTACTCACCAACCAGATGGCTAAAGATGAACTAAGTGTAAGCAGTGATTAAACAAGTGAAAGCCCAGGAAGCCACTGATCAGCAGAATAAGGCTGGGTTCACATTGGACGGAATTACTGCAGAATTTCCGTGCGGACTTTCCCTTAAACCCGAGACTAACCAGCAAAGTGGACGAGATTTGCAAAAATCCCATTCATATGCTGCGGAGAAGGTGTTGCGGCCAAGCCGCAGTGAAACTGACATGCCACGTGGAATTGAAAGCTGCAGCATGTCAATTGTATCGCTGTTTCCGTGGCGGCCTCTCATCTCTATGGGGAGTGATGGCCACAGTGGAATACAGGCAGCGAAGTCGCTAGAAAACCCCTGCTGAACGACGCAGGTTTTGAAGCTGCTTTTCTGGTGTGGAAATCTTGCAGTATTTCCGTGCGAACCCGCGGCGGTCATTTTGTGGGATTTGCACCCTGTGTGACCACAGCCTAAAGGGGCCACATTGCTTCAGCACGCACCACCAATGTGGATTCCTGCAAAAGCTTGTAAGTGTGATGTATAGGACAATGGACCATGAGGCCCCCCTGGGAGTTGATGGGGGTAAGGACAGCCTCTGGATGCTGTGGTTCAGTCTGCCAAGGCAGAATCGTTTGGTCTCGCTGGGCATGGTAAACACTTACAGTCGCCTTTGTTTGTGACACATAGTCAGCTTCCATCTTGAGGAGTCGTGAGTTTGTGTCGTCCAGCAGCTCCTGGATGTTTTCTGTGTGCCCCTTCTGCAGCTCAATCTTCTCCTGCTCCATGTCCACCACAATGTTGTGGAGCTGAACGGGGGTACATAAGCGACATGAACACCATTAATACATTACCACGCTTCACAACTCATCAAGAAAGTGGATTTACATAACCACAACTGGGAGTTACAGATCAAGAGCTGCCACCACAGCTGCTGCAGAACCTCATGACCAAACACTGATGATCTGGAAGTTATTAGAATATTCAAGTAAATCTGACTTGTACAAAGTCACATGCTGTCTGCAAACACTGCAAATCCCGCTGGTCATTCAGGCCCCCGACAGGACATCCACCGAACCCAGCGCTCTCCAGCAGCCTGCTGACACCCGACAGGACATCCACCGAATCCAGCGCTCTCCAGCAGCCTGCTGACACCGTGTATCTTCTGTTACCTTCAAAGATCACAGGATATACATAGATTACCTTTTTCTCCCACTGGTTTTTCAGAGTCTCGGTGCTCTCATCACAAAGCTTCTTCAGCTCCTGGATCTGGGCGTCTTTGGTTTCTTGGATGAGCTGGGACTCTCTTAGGAGAGTCTGCACTGTGAACAGGTAAGGTCATATAGGAAACATATTAGCACTTTCCTGGAAGATGAGAGTTGGAGGATTATCGCTCCCAAGCTTTCACACAGGAGCAACAGTCATTCAATATATGGAGGCGGTGGACATTGGGGACCTCTCCCGGACGCCCACCGCCATTCAGAGTCTCTCCCGGACGCCCACCGCCATTCAGAGTCTCACCCGGACGCCCACCGCCATTCAGAGTCTCACCCGGACGCCCACCGCCATTCAGAGTAAACAGGCAGTTGTTCATACATGAATGACTGCCTGTTTTAACAGGCCGACAGCTGCTTGGTTTAGGTGAGCTAAAAACCAAGTGACTGTCACTCCTTTGCCATGTCGGGTCCCAAGTTTATAAAGGAGGACAGTCACCCGTAATCACTCCTTTGAGCGATCATTCAGGTGACTAGTGGCCTGTGTAAAAGTATCCTTACAGTCATATAGAAGCAATGAGTTGTCCTTACCTTTCTTCTCTAGCTTCCCGATTGTCTCCTCCGCCTCGTTTTGCTTTGTTCTATACAAGCTCTTTATCTCTTCTATCTCATTGTTCTTTCTTTCCAGAATCTGAAGAACACATTAGCGCAGTGTACAGGTAGAAGCATCACTGAGAGGGTCGCACCTTGAACAGTTCTGGCCATGACCCCCTGCGTTCAGCACTAGTTTATATAAACAATAAGCATGCTCCAGAGCTACACTCACAATTCTGCAGCTTCAGAGCTTAAATCTCCCAGCATTCCCTATTTGATGAGTGTATGAACAGAAGTGTTGTCTTTACAACAGGGACTGCACACTCCTCTTAAATAGGAAAAACAAAGTGTCCAGACCCATTAAAGGAGCTCAGCTAAGCTGTTAAGGGGTGTCTGTCCACGAGCTTGGCGTTTCTAATACCAGCAGACTATTGAGTGCAGATCGGAAATATAATACAGGATGTAACTCGGGTTCAGTACATGAGAACCACTGTAATGTATGTAGACAGTGACTTCATCAGCAGAATAGTGAGCGCAGCTCTGCAGTATACTACACTGCAAGATGCAACTCTGGATCAGTACAGCATTATTGATTATACGAAGTGATTCAGGACAGAAACTAGTGAATGGAGATCTAGTACATATTATAGGATGTAACCCAGGATAAGTAATGTAGTGCAAATAGTGGAAGGGGCCACTAGGAGCCCTAATTGTTGACTTTTTGGGTGATTTGTGTGGCAGAGAAAATGTTTTCTATGCTTTGGAGCTGGCTAATTAGGCCAATTATGCTCCACCTCAGAGGACTCGTTAAAGAGAAGAGTTAAGCACCATTTACACGCAACAATTATCGCTAAAAATCCGTTCAAATGAGCGATAATTGTTACGTGTAAACGCATTATTCGTTCACTGGTCGTCGATCGCGGAGTTTCAGTCTGCCTAAAAATAGTCATTAGTTCGCTCGCTTGTCGTTAGGTTCATACGTCAGTCGTTCAGTCTTTCAAACAACTTGAGGGGGGAGGGTGACTGTTTGCCTAGCTGAACACAATGACTCGTGCGGCAGTAAACAATGACTATTTCTTTGCATTAACTAACCCCCCCTCCCACCCCCGCTAAGAGATTCTTCACATATGTACACATTCACCTGAGCAAACAACATATACAGTGTTAACATATAAACACTACCAAAAGACCCAGCTAACGAGGTCAATGGCGAGAATTTCAAACCATTAGCTTTACGTGTAAACACACATCAGTGCAGCTCTGGGGCTCAGGATGGACAGGGTAACACTTCAGCCTGTTGCGGTGACATGTTGTGATATAATGCATGAGGGGCTGGGCTCTCCTGAGGGCTCATATTCTGGTCTCCCCATCACATGAGTCGGGGGCTAGTGACTCCGCTCTTAAGGAAGAAGATTCAGTTCGGTGTTTGATGCTGCACCATGTCACCGTCAACCAAGGCCGGGCCTAAATTACCATAAGTGCAGTTATCTGTTCCAGCGAGATACTCGTATATCAGCATGAGCGGGGTTTTATATCCACTTTAATCATTTACCAGAGTCGATAAATTATTATGTGGGGGAATCAGAGCTGGAGAATAACAGCCTCAGGCGACCATCAGGCCGACCAGAGATCAACACTATACTGTGAGCCTGCTGGAGGAACCTGTTGCTCGAAATTATTCATTTACATTGCCTGCAACCAATACCGAGATCACCGACTACTGCTACTGCTCAGCTACAGTCTACCCCCTACTAGTCGTACTATAACAGACTACTTCTCCACTAGTCATACTGTAACGTAGTCTACTGCTCAGCTACAGTCGACCCCCTACTAGTCGTACTGTAACAGACTACTTCTCCACTAGTCACACTGTAATGCATTCTACTGCTCAGCTACAGTCTATCCCCTACTAGTCGTACTGTAACAGACTACTTCTCCACTAGTCACACTGTAATGCAGTCTACTGTTCAGCTACAGTCGACCCCCTACTAGTCGTACTGTAACAGACTACTTCTCCACTAGTCATACTATAGTGCAGTCTACTGCTCAGCTACAGTCTACCCTACTAGTCGTACTGTAACAGACTACTTCTCCACTAGTCACACTATAGTGCAGTCTACTGCTCAGCTACAGTCGACCCCCTACTAGTCATACTGTAACAGACTACTTCTCCACTAGTCATACTGTAACGCAGTCTACTGCTCAGCTACAGTCTACCCCCCTACTAGTCGAACTGTAATAGACTACTTTTCCTCTAGTCACACTTTAATGCAGTCTACTGCTCAGCTACAGTCTACCCCGCTACTAGTCAAACTGGAACAGACTACTTCTCCTCTAGTCACACTGCAATGCAGTCTACTGCTAAGCTATAGTCTACTTTGCTACTAGTCGTACTGTAACAGACTACTTCTCCACTAGTCACACTGTAATGCACTCTACTGCTCAGCTAGTCTACCCCCTACTAGTCGTACTATAACAGACTACTTTTCCTCTAGTCACACTTTAATGCAGTCTACTGCTCAGCTACAGTCTACCCCGCTACTAGTCAAACTGGAACAGACTACTTCTCCACTAGTCATACTGTAACGTAGTCTACTGCTCAGCTATAGTCTACCCCCCTACTAGTCGTACTGTAACAGACTACTTCTCCACTAGTCATACTATAGTGCAGTCTACTGCTCAGCTACAGTCGACCCCCTACTAGTCGTACTGTAACAGACTACTTCTCCACTAGTCATACTATAGTGCAGTCTACTGCTCAGCTACAGTCGACCCCCTACTAGTCGTACTGTAACAGACTACTTCTCCACTAGTCATACTGTAACGCAGTCTACTGCTCAGCTACAGTCTACCCCCCTACTAGTCGAACTGTAATAGACTACTTTTCCTCTAGTCACACTATAATGCAGTCTACTGCTCAGCTACAGTCTACCTCGCTACTAGTCAAACTGGAACAGACTACTTCTCCTCTAGTCACACTGCAATGCAGTCTACTGCTAAGCTATAGTCTACTTTGCTACTAGTCGTACTGTAACAGACTACTTCTCCACTAGTCACACTGTAATGTAATCTACTGTCAGCTACAGTTTACCCTTCTACTAGTCGTACTATTACAGACTACTTCTCCACTAGTGATACTGTAATAATCTACTACTCAGCTACAGTCTACCCCCCTACTAGTCGTACTGTAACAGACTACTTCTCCACTAGTCATACTACAGTGCAGTCTACTGCTCAGCTACAGTCGACCCCCTACTAGTCGTACTGTAACAGACTACTTCTCCACTAGTCATATTGTAACACAGTCTACTGCTCAGCTACAGTCTACCCCCCTACTAGTCGTACTGTAACAGACTACTTCTCCACTAGTCATACTATAGTACAGTCGACCCCCTACTAGTCGTACTGTAACAGACTACTTCTCCACTAGTCACACTGTAATGCAGTCTACTGCTCAGCTACAGTCTACCCCCTACTAGTCGTACTGTAACAGCTTACTTCTCCACTAGTCATATTGTAACACAGTCTATACCTCCACTAATTACACAGTAATGGAGAATATACCTCCACTAGTCAATAGCGCAATAATGTAGACCACTGTTTCTCAACTGCTGTCCTCAAGTCCCAAAGGGATATGCTTTGAGGATATCCTATGGCACTTTCTGAGGCACTGACAACAACATTACTTTTGCAAAAGAAGGGAAATTCTGAAAACATGACCCGCTGGGAGGGACTTGAGGACTGAAGTTGAGGAGCTGTAGACTGTACGTCCACCAGTCCCTCTGTAACTATACAGCACTATACATATATCTCTCACCTTCTGGACATCAGCATCGTGCTTCTGCTGCATCTTCAGCTTCTCCTCATGAAAATTTGCCTCCAGCCCTTTGATTTTAATGTCCATCTACAGAATTAGGAAGAAATGTCACTAAAATCTGTCACAGAAAACCTCCCAGCTGAGAGCCACTAGTGCTAGCGATAGGTAAAACCCGTCTCTACCAAATACTTCTCACAGCTGAGGGTTTGTTACAGCTATATTCCATCTAGACAATCTTCTATAGACTACAGAGGCCTACACGTTACCTGCACTGATAGACTGTAACTACCCTGTATGTGAGAAAATAATCCCGCCTCTGGAAGAAGTTGTCGTTTTGCTACAAACCTCGTCCTGCAGTTCCATCTCAGACAGATATACAAATGATGAGTTGTGGTGATTAGATGAACGGTCTTGTAACCGGAGGCCCTAATAGTGGTTCCACCCTTGGCCTATAAGAGGCTCTCGGAGGCTCCTTGTGTGTAGTGGCCTCTTCTTCAGCTTGTGCAGAGCTTGTTGGCCACTAGACGCCTCTATGACGCAGAGAAGAGATTTCACCCCGTTACCAGAGTCTGAGAGGGGGCACAACAGGGTACTAGAGCCTCCATGCTCCTCCGTATCACATCTTGTATCCAAGCTATAGGTGGTACAACAAGGTACTAGAACCTCCATGCCCACCTGTATCACATCTTGTATCCAAGCTAGAGGCAATACAACAGGGTACTAGAGCCTCCATGCCTGCCTGTATCACATCTTGTACCCAAGCTAGAGGCCATACAACAGGGTATTAGAGCCTCCATGCCTGCCTGTATCACGTCTTGTACCCAAGCTAGAGGCGGTACAACAAGGTACTAGAGCTTCCATGCTCGCCCATATCACATCTTGTATCCAAGCTAGAGACAGTACAACAGGGTACTAGAGCCTCTATGCCCACCTCTATGACATCTTGTATCCAAGCTAGAGGCGGTACAACAGGGTACTAGAGCCTCCATGCCCATCCGTATCACATCTTGTATTCAAACTAGAGGTGGTACAACAGGGTATTGAAATCCAAAAAGTGCAGTAGTAAGAACATGTCATTACACATCAATGAAGCAACATCGATAGAACACAGGACCGGACCTTTAACAACTGGCAATGCACAGCTACATTAAGTGGTTTACATGCAGGGCAGGGGTAGATAGTGAGTGGTTGGGGGACGGAGGACCCTCTCCTCACATATGTATCCCCTATAATTAACTAAAGTGATGTCAAGGGGTCCAGACAGAATGGTGGAGCCTTTCAGTCTCAGTAAACTATCCTCCCTGCAGTTTCCATGATGAGAGACGAGCAGCACAGCTAAACTCCGTGCCCTGCAAGTAGTACAAATCACTGGGAGATGAGCCGGAGGTGTCTGACGGAGTGCTGAGATAATTGTGAGGGTTATGGTGACCAGAAAAACAGGGCAAGGATCTCCAACATAGACATCAAATGCGAAGACAGGAGAAGAGGGTCAATCAACAAACCTCTTTCTTATGTAACCGGGACAGGGCTCGTTCATCACGATAATCTGCATTTCCACC
This sequence comes from Eleutherodactylus coqui, assembly GCF_035609145.1. Taxonomy (NCBI): domain Eukaryota; kingdom Metazoa; phylum Chordata; class Amphibia; order Anura; family Eleutherodactylidae; genus Eleutherodactylus; species Eleutherodactylus coqui. Next base: position 101,479,900 of record NC_089849.1, read on the forward strand.
AAGGCGCGAGTCTGTTGATACCTGCAAAAGATAAGTAACCCATGACCATATTACATTATACAAGAGGTGACATCACCGCTCTCTCCAGATACAAGTTACATTATACAGGCAGAGACGTCACCGCTCTCTATAGATACAAGTTACATTATACAGGAGGTGACATCACCGCTCTCTCTAGATACAAGTTACATTATACAGGAGGTGACGTCACTGCTCTCTATAGATACAAGTTACATTATACAGGAGGTGACATCACCGCTGTCTCCAGATACCAGTTACATTATACAGGAGGTGACGTCACCGCTCTCTATAGATACAAGTTACATTATACAGGAGGTGACATCACCGCTGTCTCCAGATACCAGTTACATTATACAGGAGGTGACGTCACCGCTCTCTATAGATACAAGTTACATTATACAGGAGGTGACGTCACCGCTCTCTCCAGATACAAGTTACATTATACAGGCAGAGACGTCACCGCTCTCTCTAGATACAAGTTACATTATACAGGAGGTGACATCACCGCTGTCTCCAGATACAAGTTACATTATACAGGAGGTGACATCACCGCTGTCTCCAGATACAAGTTACATTATACAGGAGGTGACATCACCGCTCTCTCCAGATACAAGTTACATTATACAGGCAGAAACGTCACCGCTCTCTCTAGATACAAGTTACATTATACAGGAGGTGACATCACCGCTGTCTCCAGATACCAGTTACATTATACAGGAGGTGACATCACCGCTCTCTCCAGATACAAGTTACATTATACAGGAGGTGACATCACCGCTCTCTCCAGATACAAGTTACATTATACAGGAGGTGACATCACCGCTCTCTCCAGATACCAGTTACATTATACAGGAGGTGACATCACCGCTCTCTCCAGATACAAGTTACATTATACAGGAGGTGACGTCACCGCTCTCTATAGATACAAGTTACATTATACAGGAGGTGACATCACCGCTGTCTCCAGATACCAGTTACATTATACAGGAGGTGACGTCACCGCTCTCTATAGATACAAGTTACATTATACAGGAGGTGACGTCACCGCTCTCTCCAGATACAAGTTACATTATACAGGCAGAGACGTCACCGCTCTCTCTAGATACAAGTTACATTATACAGGAGGGGACATCACCGCTCTCTCTAGATACAAGTTACATTATACAGGAGGTGACATCACCGCTGTCTCCAGATACAAGTTACATTATACAGGAGGTGACATCACCGCTCTCTCCAGATACAAGTTACATTATACAGGCAGAAACGTCACCGCTCTCTCTAGATACAAGTTACATTATACAGGAGGTGACATCACCGCTGTCTCCAGATACCAGTTACATTATACAGGAGGTGACGTCACCGCTCTCTCTAGATACAAGTTACATTATACAGGAGGTGACATCACCGCTGTCTCCAGATACCAGTTACATTATACAGGAGGTGACATCACCGCTGTCTCCAGATACCAGTTACATTATACAGGAGGTGACATCACCGCTCTCTCCAGATACCAGTTACATTATACAGGAGGTGACATCACCGCTCTCTCCAGATACCAGTTACATTATACAGGAGGTGACATCACCGCTCTCTCCAGATACCAGTTACATTATACAGGAGGTGACATCACCGCTCTCTCCAGATACCAGTTACATTATACAGGAGGTGACATCACCGCTCTCTCCAGATACCAGTTACATTATACAGGAGGGGACATCACCGCTCTCTCCAGATACAAGTTACATTATACAGGAGGTGACATCACCGCTCTCTCCAGATACCAGTTACATTATACAGGAGGTGACATCACCGCTCTCTCCAGATACAAGTTACATTATACAGGAGGTGACATCACCGCTCTCTCCAGATACAAGTTACATTATACAGGAGGTGACATCACCGCTCTCTCCAGATACCAGTTACATTATACAGGAGGTGACATCACCGCTCTCTCCAGATACAAGTTACATTATACAGGAGGTGACATCACCGCTCTCTCCAGATACACGTTACATTATACAGGAGGGGACATCACCGCTCTCTCCAGATACACGTTACATTATACAGGAGGGGACATCACCGCTCTCTCCAGATACACGTTACATTATACAGGAGGGGGCATCACCGCTCTCTCCAGATACAAGTTACATTATACAGGAGGGGGCATCACCGCTCTCTCCAGATGTAACATTGTAGATCAGAGACATCCCCTTTCTGAAGATATAAAAATCATATTACACAGCAGTGATGTCACATTTCTCTGGATACAAGGTTTATTATTCACATACCGGAGAGAGAGGCAAGGACTTGTCCCGCAGATATCTTGGATTTTCTATCTAGTGATAAAACACGGGTAGAATAATGTTAGATTCACTTAACAGGCAGCTACTCCATCTTCGCATCAGTGAATTGCAGTGTGAGCAGTTCTTATCAATACCCTTCCTCCTTACAAAATATAGCATCCCGCTGAGGTCACAGACAAGACATGGGATTTTAATTGCTCCTTCTCTCTATGCATCAGACATACATCAGGGAACTGCTCACACTGCAACTCCCTAAATACTAAAGCATTTACAAAGTGTGGTAGAGGGAACAGACTGTAGGTATCACTATAGACTATTTGGGACAGATCCGGACTAGAAGGAGGACACACATGTATTTATCACCCAGCACATGTAAAGAATGAGAAGATGTACAGACAGTGGTTGCATCTATAGACACATCTGAGGAGCCTTCAGCATAAGGTCTAGTAGGAAATGGGCAGATTTGATATTCAGTAGTCTGGGAAAGCTGGGTTACAAACTGTGTGTAAGGTGTAAGGATGGTCATATTACTTGTCATCCAACTTTATGTTGCTCCTGGATGGTAAATCCATCTGGTTGTACAAAGACACAGATGGTGAATGCACTGCTCTACAACTAAGCTGTTCAGGACTGTAGGACAGATGGGCGATTCCTGTCCAGTTTGGCTAAAGGTTTTTGTTAGAAGGCTTCCTCGGCTAAAAGCTGACCACAGGTTGTCAGTGTGGGACCCCGAGAGATCAGCTGCAATCTGCAAGGGAACCCTGAACCAACTGTTCAATTACCCTACCAGAAATCCAAAGTATTCCACAGCGCCGGCCCTCCGGAGCAAGAGATCATGTTCATATCCTCCCTTTATTAACTCAGAACTCCCTCATCTTGTATCTGAAAATAGGTTCTCAAATCCGAACAACCCCCTTAAGGTTTAACTGCGGCATCCAAAGAGGAGAGGTTATTACAGCATCTCCAGGGGTTGTCACCCAACTTTCCCAAACCCTGAATGGCAAATGTGCACTATGATGTATGGACACATCTGCAGATCAGCCGTTATGCTTAGAATGACGCCCGGATCCATCTCAGAAGAGACTACTCACACTGAGGGAGTAACGAGGAATCTGCATCTCAAACAATGCCAGAAGGAGGGGGTGAAGGCCTGAGCCGAGGGAGAGGGGATTTCAGGGTGGGCATATGACCAGCGAAGGGATGTGCAGCAAGTCACGCTCAGACATTGCAAGCCTCCGCCTGCTCCCAGATGTTCTTTGAAGTCTGATGTTTCTGCATTATAATCCCAAGAACTAAATATTCCCCTCCTCCCATCCTGCGGTCTGTAAACATTAAAAATTGTCTCCATTTATTCCTTTCAAGATTGTGATTTTCAAAAAGACCACAAAAATATAAAAATGAAAAACAAAGAAAAAAGAAACTTTTGCCAATTGCTCCTCATCCAGAGAGGGACGAGTCGGAGCCCTGCATCCCCGAGAAGTGACATCAAGTCTAGTGATGAAAGCGACATGCAAAAGCAAAAACATGTCACAGACGGAGGCAATCAAGGAGCAGATGTACCGGATGGGGATCCAGTGACAAACACGCAGGGGGCGAGCAGGCTGCGCAGAGTTGGAATATTCCATGAATGGCTGCCATTGGTTGTACTTTGTAAGGACTGCGAAGCTGCGTGGTGGTGATCAGGGTGCCCGCGCCTCTCCCGGAGACATGTGGTCACCAGCTCCGTCCAGTCACTGTACTCACAACTCCTACGTCATGTCTTAGGGGGCTTTCAGACAAAATGATTAGCGTTCAAACAAGCGAAACTGAACAATTATCATTCGGTCTAAACAAGAATCATCGGCTTTTTGTTCATCGTTCATTCTATGCAGCATAAAAATCATCGTTGGCTCATTCACTAATCGTTCGGGTTAACCAGCACTCGTTCAGCCCCTCTAAGTCGCTTATAAAGCGAATGTGAATGACTGAATGAGTTCTCGTTTGAATGAGCCAACGATGTATCTGCCTGTATAAACGAGGTGTACGAGTGAACGAGCCAGCGAGGACGTCACTCGCTCATTCAAACGATAAATCGGCTCAGCTAAAAGGGCCTAATGCTTGAGTAAAGGCCCATTTATACGGGACGAACTGTTGGGCAAACGATGCCGGGCAGCTCGCCCCAGTGCTGTTATACAGGAGCGAGTATGGTTGGCATCGCTCAGAGTGCAGCAGGGTAGCGTTCTCTCCCCGCCCGACTCCGTTTACTGTAAGCGGACAGTTGTTCAGAAGTGAATGGGTGCTGTTTACACTGAATGGCTCGTCACTCAGATTTCTTTATGCAGAAACGGAACGACTGAACAATCCTCATTCAGTCATCACGTGCGTTTACATGGGACGACTATCGTCCAAGTACCGCGGGTGTTTGAACCATTCTGAACGATAATTGTCTCGTGTAAAAGGGCCTTTACACCCAGATCTGCACTCTCAATTCTCCTCTTACATAATGTCTTATATGCCAGCAAAAGCCAGAACTGCCCGCGCCATCCTGCTGTTTTCCTGTTAGACAGTAACTTCATTCAAGGTTACCCAGACTCCCACGATGCACTGCACTACTACAAGAAACCAAGCAGAATTGTGAGTGCAGGTCTCGCTGTGACTAGAGGAGACAGCTGTAAGAGGGTTCCACACAGCAGCTTTATACGTACCACAGATCTAAGAAAGGGTTCAGGGCTCAACATGACAGAGCACAGAAATCTGTTATATCTAAATGAGGTAAGACATGAATGACACTGGGGTGTAAGACTAAAGACATGAGGAAGCCATGGAAATTAGTGTTACCCCGAGATTCCAGCTGTTCAGAACGGCGTTCAGGTCGCTGTCATCATGGCTAGCTGTGAGACGACCGCGATCCGCCTGAAACCAAAAGATGAAATGCACTGAGCAACAGAGCCGCCATTATTCTTCTAGCACAGCCGCTACTACCCTGCTTACCCAAAAATAAGCCGTACCCTGATTTTTTGGGATTTTCGGTGAGGCTTGAAATTTAAGTCCTACCCCAAAAATAAACCCTAGCTGCATTACATAAAAAAAAATAAAAATACATTACCTAGTAGGCTTGATCCAGGTCCCTCCCGCTGCTCTCTGGAGCGCCGACACGCTTCTTGCAGTCCATGGCCGCCCACAGAAGATCACATCTTGGTTACGGGATTCATAAATCCCACCTCCAGGAAGCGATGTCTCCGATTGGTTCTGGAGCGCTGCTCAGCCAAGCAATGCAGCACTCGATTAACTAATGCGATGGCTGTGATTAATTCTTCAACCGCTGCTCAGCCAGTCAATGCAGCGCTTGATGCACCAATCACAGCCATCGCATTGGTTCATCGAGTGCTGTAGTCATTAGCTAAGCAGCACTTGAGAACCAATCAATCAGAGCCATCACTTCCTGGAGGCGGGATTTATGAATCTCGTAACCAGGAAGGGATATTCTCCTGGCGGCCCAGGACTGCAAGAAGCACGTTGGAGCCCCCGAAGGAGGGACATGGACCGAGCCTGCTAGGTAAGTATAATAAGAAATCCCACAAAAATAAGACCTAGCGCCTATTTTGGGGCAAAAATTAATATAAGACAGGGTCTTATTTTCAGGGAAATACTGTAGAATGAATCTGTCTGCGGTTATATATTTGACACTGTTGACCACAAACTCCTCCTCAGTATGCTACGCTCCATTGGCCTAAAGGACACTGCCCTCTCCTGGGTCTCCTCCTACCTATCTGACCGCTCTTTCAGTGTCTCCTTTGCTGGCTCTACCTCCCCTCCAATTCTCCTTGCTGTTGGGGTCCCCCAGGGCTCGGTCCTCGGCCCCCTTTTCTCTATCTACACAGCCCCTATTGGACAAACCATCAGGAGATTTGGCCTCCAATACCACCTCTATGCTGATGACACCCAGCTATACACCTCTTCCCATGACATCTCTGCACCTTTCCTCCAAAACATCACTGACTGTCTGTCCGCTGTCTCTAACACCATGTCCTCTCTACTTAAAACTGAACCTCTCAAAAACGGACTTACTGGTATTTCCACCCTCCACTAACCGACCTCATCCTGACATCTCCATCTCAGTGTGTGGCGCCACCATAACTCCTAGACAACACGCCCGCTGCCTTGGGGTCATATTTGATTGTGATCTCTCTTTTACCCCCTACATCCAATCTCTGGCCCGAACATGTCAGCTGCACCTCAGAACATCGCAAGAATCCGCTCTTTTCTCACTGCGGAGACGTTAAAAACGCTTACTGTTGCCCTCATCCACTCCCGGCTCGATTATTGCAACTCGTTGCTGATCGGCCTCCCCTGCACCAGACTCTACCCTCTCCAATCCATCCTGAATGCGGCAGCCAGGCTCATCTTCCTGTCCAGCCGCTACTCGGACGCCTCTGCCCTGTGCCGGTCACTGCACTGGCTGCCCGTTAAATACAGAATTCAATTTAAACTCGCCACCTTCATCCACAAAGCCCTCCACAGCGCAGCGCCCCCCTATATCGCCTCCCTCATCTCAATCCATCACCCAGCCCGGGCTCTCCGCTCTGCTAACGAAACCAGATTGAGCGCCCCTTTAATTCAAACTTCTCATTCCCGCCTCCAAGACTTCTCCAGAGCAGCACCAGTCCTCTGGAACGCACTACCAAGAGGATACCCGGGCAATCCAGGACTCACAGAACTTCAGGCGTGCTCTAAAAACGCACCTCTTCAGGGAGGCATACCGAATTCCCTAAACAAACCCCTCTGTACTCCGCCTGATAACATGCTCCCTGACCTACTGACTGCAATCCCTGCTAGCCATCATTAACAGCTCATGCAGTCATAACGATTCTGCCGTCACGCGGCTAAATGTCGGACCATTGTCTATGTGTATAGCATCCCTCACTCTGCACATCTCCAGCCCTTTACCTTCCGTATCACCCCATTACTTGTAGTATGTAAGCTCGTTGGAGCAGGACCCGCACCCCTATTGTTTCCATCAACTGATTACTATGTAACCGTGGTTCTGTAATGTTTTTATTGTCTTTCTGTATTCCCCCTGTCTATGTAAGCGCTGGGGAATATGTTGGCGCTATACAAGTTTATTATTATTATAGCTTCTACAGAACTACAAGTCTCAGCAGATTGCTGTTGGGTACACATAGGAGTTGATCTACACAGCCTCATGCTTCTTATGGATTTAAGAGGCTCTGCCACCATGAAAACAACAAGCCCTGAACTACGATAATGTGTGCGTAGCTGAAGATCCCAAGGATGCAATGCTTTGTACTCATGTGCAGTTCCCTGCAGTAAGCCCACAAATGGCCCGTGCCAAGTCCAGGATGTGATACAGGGCAGATCATACTGTTTGCTGGCAGACTAATGAAGATGGAAAGGGAGCGATACAGAGGAGTTACATTAATGGCTTTAGGGAGAGCAACTATATACTATAAACTAAGTGAGGAGACTCAAATGGCCACGCACGCTCCTCTGGGTAATATGCAAATAAGGGAGATGGAATAAATCCTCCACAGTGCCACCTATTGAAAGGCAGCATTCCTTCGAGTCAAAGTGGGACTTTTTATACAAGTCTTCTTACAATGACTGGGAATCAAAAGCAAAGGTGTCTGGCTTTGCTTTTGATTCCCAGTCATTGTAAGAAGACTTGTATAAAAAGTCCCACTTTGACTCGAAGGAATGCTGCCTTTCAATAGGTGGCACTGTGGAGGATTTATTCCATCTCCCTTATTTGCATTAATGGCTTTACAATGGGTTCGCTTGTGTTACAAGAAGGGAACAATAGTTCTTAATGGCTTAAGATGACCGGTCACAGAAAGTTATTACAATCAAGTCAAACTATGCTGAACCTGTAAGAATTACATCCTTGGAATCTGTCTCTCTTTAGGGCCCTGCGTCTCTCCATGGGCGGTTTGTCACTGCGTATTACATGTGTGTTGCACGATACGCGGTGAATGGAGTCAAGTGACTTTCATTAATGCATCACATGTGCGTGTGGTCACAGCGTGTAGATACACACAAGAAACAGATCGCAGCATGCTCTATTTCTCTGCGTACCGCGCAGCGTGAGCCCTATCCAGTGGTATAGGCAGCGTATGAAACGCGGTCCATTGGCAATAATTGCGCATGAGTGGCATTTTCATACGCAACTGCGCTATGAAACAGAGCAGGGAATTACATTTTTTTTTAAAAAAATTCACACTTTGCATGTCGATGTGATATTTACATGTGGTCTCTTTCGCCAGACACGCTATTCACCAATACAGCCGTGGACATGAGGCCTTAGGCCGGGCTCACACGAACGGATTTGAATTGGGTATTAGGCGCATATGTTACATGGCAATACGCCGACATTCAAATTCATTGTTTTACGCTATTTCGCTCACACTTGCATGTATGCATTGTGTACTATGCGAGCGCAAAAAATAACACCCGTTCTATTTTGATGCATATTACGCGCGATAGAGCCCATTGTTCTCTATTGGCACGTAATCGGCGCTGTACATACCCAATTACATTGCGAAGTGACAGAGCGAGAAACTTAAGCAAGTGAAACCAGAAAAACTGTGCATGACAGCGTGCGCAGTACAAAATCACCACTATACGTGGCAATAGGCTGGCTCACCGCTGGCAATACAGCGGTAAGACACTGCGTGACTCACGCAGTGTTATACACATACGGTCATGTGGGCCCGGCCTTAGTTAGACACTTATAGTAGTTTATGGCCATTTTTCATGGTGATCGATTGCCTTCAGAGTGTATATTCATGTTTAGTGGCCATCAGCAGTGACTTCTGGGTAGACAGGCTGGGCAGAAGCATGTGACCAATGGAGCCAATTAAGAGTTTGCAGCATCACCATCAGCGTTCCTGGCCTACATGATGCCAGGGGTTTAGAGACTTGACCGCTGCAGCCTCTGATTGGCTGCAGTGGTCACATGCTTACACCAGGCCCGTTTACCAGAAAAGTCACCATTGATGCCAGCGCTGGCTGACAGCTGCGTTCCAGGGCCTCAGTAGAGGAAAGTATACCCTCATTTCATATCCTGCTGTGGGACAAAACCCCTTTAATAACTGACCATTTAGCCAGTATAATGTAGCTACCTTGTTTCCCCAAAAATAAGACAGGGTGTTATATTAATTTTTGCTCAAAATGATTTAACTTTTTTACATGTATAGCTGCCTGGACACTGTTTTGATTGACTTTTAATTAACTGTAAGCAGGGCTTATATTTTAAGCATTCTAAAAAATCCTGAAAAATAATTTTGCTTCCTCTAAAATCATGCTAGGTCTTATTTTCAGGGAAACAGGGTAGTATCACTTTTCTGTAATAGTATAATGGTCTTTGTCCAGGAACGGGACCTTCAGTTGGTTTATCGACATCAGCATTAACTACATAATACATGTGAGCATCCCTCCTTTGCATGTTACAATGCTGTGTGTATATTTCCATCTTCTGCCCACCCACCTTACAGAACAATGAACAGGGGGGGGCTGCTCTTCTTGGATGGACTCTGATACACACAACCTCTGTTTGTGCGCGGTTTTGTCTCCTGGCTGCTGATTATTCCCAAGGTAACATTATTTGGAATATCCAGACAACTATAAAGGGGAACGTAATTGTGCTTCCATCTAAATTACATGGAGTCCTTTAAACACAATGCGGCAGTCACTAACCAGCTGGGTATTTTTGTACCACCTTTAAATGTGAAAGTTTGCAGAAGCAAAGGGCTGACAATCTAATTTAAAGGGGTTACCATACATAGTATATAGTTGAATGCAGACCCTAAATTATAACTTTTTTATATTTACACTTATCTCTCTAGATATTCCAGGACTGTTAAGCCTTCTATCTTTCACTCTTTGACTGAATGATGATTTTTAGGCAAGCATAAAATCCATCGTTCAGCCAGAGAGAGATAGCAGGGACCGCACACTGTGTTCTCCATGGAAGCAACTGAATACATTGCTTTCAGCTGACAGCCCGCGGCAGCTGGTTCGAAAACAATGCAGTCCAGTGTCCGGACCACATACTGGGATTTGCAAAGTGGGATTTTAAGTCCAGACCACATGCTGGGATTTGCAAACAGCTGCTGGAGGCTCATTTACCCGCAAATGAAGGTAATAAACTGCTAATGGACATTAATGTCTATTAGCAGTTTATGCAAAATAATCGCTAGAACTGTCAATCTTTCAGTTGTTTGAAAGATTGTCTTTGGGTGTAAATGGGTCTTTAGAATAGCGCCACCTACTGTTTCTATTCTGTGTCCAGCTCATAAATTGTTCCAAAGTGGTCACACATACCAGTGATGCAGGAAGAGAAGCAACATTGAGCATGTGGATCCCTGGTGTGGTGAGCGGCTGCTTCTGGAGTTGCTGTGTCTTCTCTGATGTTATTGAATGGCTGTGATTGGTTGACCCAGCGCCGGCTTTCATTGGCTGACGCCGTGCTTAGTTGGCCAATCAGAGCATAAGCTATCTGGAGGTTGGGCATTCAAGCCCCGCATCCAGAAAGCAATGCTCTGTCGGTGTGGAGGAGAGAGCGACAGCCTGAGGCAGCGCTGCGGAGGTGAGTATTGATTTTTTTTCTACAGCGTATTCCCGGCGTATAAGATGACCCCCGACTTGGGAGAAGATTTTCCTGGCTTCAAAAGTCGTTGGAACATTTACTGAGGTGAGAACAGAATAGAAACAGGTGGCGCTATTGTAACATTAGCCCTGCAGATAAACATTTTAATAAGTCAAAATACAAAAAAAGTTTATAATTATGAGATGGATTTAACAAAAACAATATTTTCATCCCGTTTATTGCCTGTTCTATGGTGATGACAGTCCCATAGTCCTACGATTTACATATTCTGCGCTGATGGAAGGTCAAGCATTGTGGAGGCTCTATACAGAGAAAGATGTAGTCCTTGCCATATTTCAGAAGTATACAAACTTATCAGTCCTGCCCATTCTTCCACTGATCACCCATCATAGTCAGAGTTGTTCCCCGTAGTCAGAACATGTGGGGTCTTACAGTGTGGAGAGGATCCTCGTCAAAGCGATGTGCCTGCTTCAAGGACCTCATCGCCAGCGACCGGCTGTACGAGTACTGGGGTCTAAAAGACAAACCAACATAACAGAACAACATGAGAATCACAGACTGTGACACCACCGATTGACTAGACAGAGAAGATAAGTGGAAAGGCCCTTTTACATGGAATCATTATATCTTATTCAAAAAAAGAAGTGAAAATTAACAATAATTCTTCAGTGTAAATGCAGCAAATGAACGATAAATCGTTCGCTTTTCATTCATCGTTCATTTGCAGGCATAAAAAAAAAAATAAACCGCCATTGGCTCATTTGGTTCTCAGTCACTTATACAGAGAATGTGAACGACTGAATGATTTTTTGCTTGAATAAGCCAACAATGTATCTGCTGTATAAACAGACTGCACAAGAACAAGCCAACGCGGACATTACAAACGCACTTAACACCTCTGCAGGGCGGCCAGTCCCTGCGTCTACTACAGCCGAGAAGAACAAATGGGTACTCTAGGCTATTATGGGGCCATTGTCCTATAGACAACTGTTAAAGGGTTAAGATGGTGGGAGATCCCTCTGTGAAGACCAGTTCTAGGTCTGTCTGACACAGGCCAGGTAGCATTGCCGCAGATTTAAGGAATTTTCTAAGAAGGTTTACAGAGGCTTAAGATACAAAACTAATAATCCATCACACTTTACCAGCTCACAGATTCCACCCTGGTCCAAGTCACTAGACAGTAGCAATTAAAGTGATGCCAAGGATTGGCGGCAGTGGTCATGCAATTAGATGTTGATATTGAGGTCAACGAGGGAGTAACCATTAAAAGACCCCAGGTGAGGTCATGTTTGGAGGCTCCATGTAATTGGAGTCCAGTTTAAATTAATTTTTAATATGCCAATTGGATTGGTGGGTGTTCTTTAGTTTGGACTGACCACAACAACAAAGATCTCAAAGCCAACACAGGACAGGTCTAACAGTGTCCGGAGCCCCTTCATAAGTCCTCTCTTACAGGCCCCACCAGGGGCAAACATCTGAACAACTGACATCTTACAAGTGGAGCAACTTTTCTTATAACTCTATGCGGTTCCTCTGTTACTCCTCCTACAAATATATGGATAAATTCACTTTGTCCAAGTGGTGTTTCCCGACATAATAAGACACTATTAGGCCACCTTCAGACTTGTGAGAAAATCGTGCGTTTTTTGAGCAATGCGAGAGCGAGTGAAAAGGCAAATTTTGAAACCAATGATTTTCAATGGTTTCATTCCCATTTGCGAGGTTTCTGATGCGGAATAAGTAGGCGCTATACAAATAAAGATTATTATAATGATGTGATTTGGAGTCCTTTTTTTCTGTGTTTTGCTTCTTTTTATCTCCCAGGTTTCCCTAAGGAGCCTCCTTTTTATTGCATCACAAAGCACGAACTTGTGATTTTTGTTCGATACGTTTTTAACTTTCGAAACTCCTGTTGTCTTTCTCGCGAGACAATCGCAGGCGGCCGCAATGTTTTTTGCGAGAAAAAGCGGCACTGACACTCAAATCGTAGGAAAAAAAAAAATGCAATTTTGCTGCGATTGTCTCGCAGCGATACAGCTTACAGATTCAGATTCATGTATGTCCCATGAAATATTATTTCATGGGACATACAACTATTTACTAACAGACATTTAAGAAGAGGTGACAGATCGGCTGTGAAGCTGGGAGGGCGCATTAAAGGTTTTGTCCGATAGTGAAAATTTTTGTAAGAGCAAGAAATGTGGTAAAGTAACAAAAAGGCGTCATGCTCACGGCTTTGATCACACCACTGTGGTCCTTCTCGCCACGCTTTGTTTGTATGTATGCAGCAGTCTCATGCCATATACCACCAATGATTGGCTGCAGTCGTCACTGAAGCAGCGAGGGATTGAAGCGGGAAGAATACCTGCTTTTACCATTTTAAGACATTTAGTGTCCTTACAAAAATGTCTCAACATTTCGGACAACCCCTTTAAGATGGAAAAATGGATGCAATCCATTTTTTTCATCCCCGATCCATGTAACGCTAGAGATGCACCATATATGAGTAGTTAGGAGTTGGCAGCTGACGAGGAGCGTTGCAGACAGACAAGATGTCAAAGAACCAGGACTGGACTTTATCTGGAAAAGCCTGGCCTACAGACAACTGTGGACGGACTGATCCGTTCATTTGCTCATCCCTAGTGGTGCTGATGCCGAAGGTGGTGTAGTATGGCATCAGGAAAAGGAGGTGAACTGCAGAACTACAGGTATCAGCAAACATACATAGCTGAGCCGCATCTATAGAAGCTACAACAGATGACATGTGTGTCCCTTTCCAGTATAAAGCAGCCATGTGGTGTCAATCGCTGCTATGTGACATTTAATTCACCGACAGTCTAGACATGCAAGGAAAAAAAGATTATGACTTCAATATGTGGCATGAGTGTCCAAGTGCTATCAGTGCTGCGAGGCCAGAGAGGAAATCACATGCAAGAGACTGAATGCTGGGAGATTTTTGGGACAATCGCTGAACGTAGAGGCTTCAGGGACAAGTACATCAATAACCTGCAATAGATGAAACGCAAACTAATATGTATATCAAAGTCTGGAGATTGGACTGCACATTTCAGCGGTGCGGAGAGTATTTATCATATTACTATGCATGTTATGGGGAGGGGGAAGAGCACATCCTGTGAGCGTAATACAGAATGTTACACTACTTTCATGGCAGATTACATGACTATCAACTGATTGCACGCCTTGACGACAATATAGGATATACTTTGTGTTTACTGAACCATCGTGCCACACGGAATGATGATGATATTGGATATACTGTACATTCACTGCGTTCTATAGTATGTATAGCAGCGCCATCTAGTGGTCATAACAGCACCAAGCACTGGAAGAGGAAAAAAAAAGAAATGCATCTAAATAACTCACATAATACTAAGGGCCATATTACGTGCTAAAGCACCCGACAGTCATCCCAACAATAATCGCTCCTTTCACACAGGAGCAACGATCGCTGGGGGCTGGAGGTGGAGCGGGCCAGAGATCTCTTCTGGCCACCTGTCTCCATGGCCGTATTTCATAGGTGAATGACTGCCTGTTTACACAAGTTGATCATCGTTTGATATTTATGCTTGCAATAACTCAACAGGCAATAAGCGGACGGATCATTGTTCAGCGTTCAGTCGCCGGCAGCATGTACATTTAACAATTTAGCAATCCAGCGAAGATCTGAATGATAAATGTTCCATGTAAAAGGGCCCCTAGAAGTTCCCATCTAATCTCCCTAATATCATGGTTCCTGTCCACAAGAGCACATAAGCCAATCTCCCAATCTCTCACACAATGTTATGGCCCCTTTAGACAGAATGAGAATCTCACAGTTCTTGTTTTTCCGAGTGAACAAGCTGATGACGTCATCACCAGCTCGCTCGCGCATTCAGGCTGCCTGTTTAGACTGCACAATGGTGCCGCTCTCGTTCACTTATCGTTCAGTGCTTCACATTCCTATGAAGTAATATGTATATATTCTGTGTTGTATATCCTGGATGCAGAAAGTGTAAGGCCTCATGCCCACGGCCGTGTCGGACTCCGCCAGCGAAATATTGCAACGGAGTCCGACAGAGCGCCCCCCAAAGACCCCATACTCACTTCAGAGAGTCCCGCCCGGCGAGCCGGCGGTAACGCGTATTCTCACGATACTTCCACTGTGCTCACAATGGAAGCCGGCCGTGTGCATTTCCGCGGAGGATAGAACATGCTGCAAATTCTTTCACGCTGCGGAATTCGGCAGCATGAGTATTGGAAGGCAGAAAGCTATTAGGTTGCATAGAACCTAACAGCTGCAGAATAACGCTGCGGGAAACGCGGCAGTAATCCGTCCGTGGGCATTAGCCCTAAAGCTTCCATGCTTCACTCTCTCAAGTTTCTTCCCTATTCTTATACATAAACAAAAAGGTATCCAACTGTGTGGTGGGCAATAATCACACTCATTTTTGCCCTATTCCCGCACACTATAATAGGTTTCTAAATTACTGTAGAAAAAGAAAAATACATAACTTGTAGAATTATATATGTTACAAGTTATATCAAATAAAGCTGGTCAGCAGACTATATGACATTGCAGAATATGAAAGTAGTGTAGCTGCCATACTAGAATCGCTCCACACTTCTTACAATATAGATAGACCCCTGACCCCCCACTGGCATCTCGCTGAAGCATGATGCTAGGGAACTTGTCTATATTTTAGTGTACAGTGACTCTAATATGACATAATTAATAATGGAATAACCTGAAGATACAGTACATTAGTCCCTGCTGCCACAAGGTGGTGAATGCAGTTTAAAGGTGTTTTCTGGGGCTTGGCTATAGAGGATCTGTCCTCAGGATACATCATCAATATCCATAAGTAGGGGGTTCTGAGCGGCGGAGCCCCATCAGTCAGCTGTTTGAAGAGTCCGTGGAGCTCAGCTGAACGTGCAGCCTCTTCTCAGCCCAGTGACGTCACATTGCTTCTTCACATGGCCTATGTGCAGCTTTATTCTGTTCGAACGAGTCTGATTGTGCTGCTATACCAGGCTTCAGCTATGAAATATATGGTGCTGTACCTCGTATGCAGTGGAGAGGCTAAAGAGTCTTCAAAAAGCTGAATCAATATCAAATCCATGAAGGTCTACCACCTGGGATTCCCTCCAATCTGATATTTATGGCCTATCCTGAGGATAGGCCCTCAATTTTGCAAGTTCTGGAATACCCTTTAATGCTGTAGCGTGTACAGTTACATCCTGCAGCTTCAGCGTATGTATGAAGGGAGATCACGGGGCGATCTCGCTCCAAAAAAAATGCGGGTGCCGGATGTTGTTTTTTTTTTTTTTTTTACAGCTGGCACCTGCCCGCAATAGCTCAGATAAGCTGCGCTGCTCGACAGAGCTGTTAACCGTTTAAATGCAGTCATCAATTCTGACAATCTATCAAGCCTGTAGCATGGCTTGATAGATTGCCTGTCAGATCGCAGTATGATGTGATGCTACAGCATTACACCATACTACAGGAGCGATCAAAGCATTAAAAGTTCTTGTTCCCTTTGGGGACTAAAAAAATAAAAAAGTAAAAATGAATAAGTAAAACTTTAAAAAATAAAAAAGTAAAACACAACTTTTGCCATAATTATAATAAAATAATCTAAATAAAACCAAAATACATATTTAGTATCGCTGCGTCCGTAAAAGCCCGATCTATCAAGTAGCGCATTATTTACCCCACATGGTGAACGTCATCAGAAAAAAAGGACGCCAGAATTGCAGTTTTTTTGGGTCACCCCGTCCAAGAAAAAAAAAAAAGTAATAAAAAAGTCATATGAATTCCAAAATACCACCAGAATCCACATCCCGCACAAATAATTGTTGCGTGTAAAAGGGCCTTTAGTCTTTCTTTGACAGCAAGAAATTATCTTGAAAATGGTGAGAATCTGAAACAAAGTCTATAAGGAAGCTGCAGAAGGTTTCATTATACACCGCTGAAGCTGAACCCTTAAGCCGCGCAGTAAATAAAGCCTTGCACTCTGGCAATGACATCTCAAGCACAAGATGTAACAAATTATAGCACAAATAAACGATAAAACATGATAAATATAAACTCATTTTACCAAGCAATCAAAGTGAAACAGAGGGAAAAAAAACAACATCAAAGGGACTTTTCAAAGGAGGACTTGTGGCTGCAAAAGTTATGAGACAGCGATAAACTTCATTTGAGAGTGGCGATAAATTACTTGCTACAAAAACATACATGTGTCATACATTATAAGCTACAACTGAGCGGGGTGGGGGAGGGGAGGCTGCATGGTAGCCACAGTCTGGGAGGGCGACAGAGAGAAGCAGTGCATAGACAATAGAAGACGGCTCATGTGAGACTGAGGGATAGAAGATTGTGAAGACAGAAGTAATGACAAGTTGCCTCACAAGAGAGGTCATTATATTCTAGAAGGCCAGCGAGCCGTGCGTGCTGCACCATACTCAGAATACAGGGGCTGTTGTATGCATCCTGTATATGTCGCACCATACTCAGAATGCAGGGGCAGTTGTATGCATCCTGTATATGTCGCACCATACACAGAATGCAGGGGCTGTTGTATGCATCCTGTATATGTCGCACCATACACAGAATGCAGGGGCTGTTGTATGCATCCTGTATATGTCGCACCATACACCGAATGCAGGGGCTGTTGTATGCATCCTGTATATGTCGCACCATACACAGAATGCAGGGGCTGTTGTATGCATCCTGTATATGTCGCACCATACACAGAATGCAGGGGCTGTTGTATGCATCCTGTATATGTCGCACCATACACAGAATACAGGGGCTGTTGTATGCATCCTGTATATGTCGCACCATACACAGAATGCAGGGGCTGTTGTATGCATCCTGTATATGTCGCACCATACACAGAATACAGGGGCTGTTGTATGCATCCTGTATATGTCGCACCATACACAGAATGCAGGGGCTGTTGTATGCATCCTGTATATGTCGCACCATACACAGAATGCAGGGGCTGTTGTATGCATCCTGTATATGTCGCATCATACACAGAATGCAGGGGCTGTTGTATGCATCCTGTATATGTCGCATCATACACAGAATGCAGGGGCTGTTGTATGCATCCTGTATATGTCGCACCATACACAGAATGCAGGGGCTGTTGTATGCATCCTGTATATGTCACACCATACACAGAATGCAGGGGCTGTTGTATGCATCCTGTATATGTCGCACCATACACAGAATGCAGGGGCTGTTGTATGCATCCTGTATATGTCGCATCATACACAGAATGCAGGGGCTGTTGTATGCATCCTGTATATGTCGCACCATACACAGAATGCAGGGGCTGTTGTATGCATCCTGTATATGTCGCACCATACACAGAATGCAGGGGCTGTTGTATGCATCCTGTATATGTCGCACCATACACAGAATGCAGGGGCTGTTGTATGCATCCTGTATATGTCGCACCATACACAGAATACAGGGGCTGTTGTATGCATCCTGTATATGTCGCACCATACACAGAATGCAGGGGCTGTTGTATGCATCCTGTATATGTGGTGTGACATATACAGGATGCATACAACAGCCCCTGTATTCTGAGTATGGTGCAGCACACACGGCTCACTGGCCTTCTAGAATATAATGACCTCTCTTGTCACGTAACTGGGCAGGAGCAGCAGTATGGGTGCTTTCAGACGGAACAATTCTAATCATTGAAATGAGTGGAAGTGAACGATAACCGTTCAGTCTAAATGCGAGCGAACGACAGACAATCGTTCACTTTTCGCTTGTCGTTCATTTTGTGCGGGCATAAAAATTATCGTTGGTTCGCTTACTTATCATTCGGTTTAAACAGTGATCTTTCAGTAGTTATCGGTCACTTAGAGAGTGAATGTGAAAGACTGAACGATTTCTCGTTTGAACAAGTCAAAGATGTATCTGCCTGTATAAACAGAGTGCACAAGCGAAAGAGTCAAGCCCAATTTACACAAGACAACTGTCGGGCAAACGATGCCCGAAACTCGTCCCCGCATGTACTCACTCCCGTGCTCTTGCACAGGAGCGAGTATCATTGGCTCATAGCGGAGTGGCTGGAGATTTCTCTCCTCGCTCTCCCCCACCCCTCTCCATTCACTTAACACAGCGGCCGTTCAGTACTGAACAGGTGCTGTTTACACCGAACGCTCATTGTTCAGAATCATCGTTTAGGCTGCATAAAATCCTGAATGATGAGTGTAAACAGCAGCCGTTCAGTACTGAATGGCCACTGTGTTAAGTGAATGGAGAGGGGTGGGGGAGAGCGAGGAGAGGAATCTCCTCCAGCCGTCCCGGCCCCCTGCTGGCCGCTCTGTCAGAGAGCCAGCGATACTCGCTCCTGTGTAAAAGCACAGGAGGGAGTGTATGCGGGGAAGAGTGTCTAGCATCGATTACCCGACATTCGTCCCGTGTAAATGGGGCTTAAACGATGTCATTCACTTTTTCAAACAATTAATTGTTTTTCCGAAATGGTCTTAAGGACACATACCTATCTGGTGAGGTGTCAGACGCCAACTCCTCTTTCTGTAAAAACTGGTAGGACTCATCAGCTTTGGTCTCCAGCTCTTCCTGCACCCAGTCTGGTAACCCCCTAGAATCGGCACTGTGAAACTGTGGAGCATTGGGTTCATCAAAATAGATTGACTGCAGAATAAGACAACAAGGAGCTCAATTAGGTCAACAGAACCAAAGAACATGACAAGATGGGCATAATCATCTGCAAAGAGAAAAAAAATGTCCTGATAATAAGATAGAGAGTCCGAGCAGCCTGTCACCGATATACAAAGGCTGTTATATGTATCCTGTGTGTGCTGCATCATACGCAGAACACGGGAGCGGCTTTATGTACGGTGGGTGTGCCGCATTATATACGGCATCTATCTTTATCTGTTTATTCGGGGCGACTGACACTTAACGGATCGGCCTTCTCCACGCGGTTCTGTTTTGCACGGCTTCTTTCAGTTTCATCATTTGCATGTTGGTGTCGGTTTTGATAGTATCAAGTCAGTGCGTTCTTTGGCGGACAGGTCTTCTTTTGCAGCTGATCACTCCAATCATTATTGATCATTCTAATGAATTAGTTTGTATTATGTGGTAGAAGTATGAGCGTTTCCGTTTCTTAATTTTGCCCTCCAATGAAAACTCTGGTTTGATGTGATCCAGGACTGTTTTGTTCGTGATTTTGGCGGTCCAAGAAATTCGTAGGACTTTCCTCCCGCACTAAAGTTCAATTACAACAATCTTCCTTGGGTTCGTTTTCTTCAGTGTCCAACTTTCGCAGCCGTAAGTTGCGATTGGGAAGATGATTGCATTGACTATCCGGCATTTCGTTGTAATTTCATTGTTTTTCCAGATCTTATCTATACTTAACACTGTGCTGCGACCTAGTGCGATATCATCATTTTATTTCAGGTCCTGATTCTCTACTGCGGTTGATTTTCGATCCGAGGAAAATAAAATCTGGATCTGCTTCGATTTCTTCAGTGTTGATTTTTCTTGTACTGTTACCGGCTGTTGTGATGATCTTAGATATATACAAAATACAGGGGCTTTTTATGTATTCTGTGTGTGCCACATCATACAGGAAAGGTTTTATGTATCCTGTGTGTGTTGCTGCATGCACAAAATACAAGGGCTCTTTTATGTATCCTGAGCGTGCCACACCATATATAGAATACACAAACCATTGTACGTACCCTGTGTGCGTCGCATTATGCACAGAATACAGGCGCGGATTTATTTATCCTGTGTGTCGCTTCATGTACGGAATACAGGGGCTGTTTTATGTATTCTGTGTACAGCACCATAGACAGAATACAGGAACTGTCCTCTGTACGCTGTGTGCACTGCACCATACAAAGAATACAAAAGCCGTTTTACTTACAGCGTGTGCTCCACCATACACAGAATACAGCACCCATACCATATATGTGGGCAAAGACTTTAGCGTGCCATCTTCAGGCTTGTGGGTGAAAGGCCCCTCCAGGACTCCGCGTTTTAGCATGTGAAATAGGAGCTTGACATATAGGTTTCTATTCTTCCTCCCTGTAACCCCAGTCCCCGCTCCTGATGGGTCGCACAACTTTTTGATCCACAGGGCGCATCGCTGGCGGTCTGAAAAGCATAAAGTAAATTATTGGTTGGTTCTGCTAACAGCCTGAAGTAAAATACAATCTACCATGGGCACTTGTCATACAGTATATAAAGCAATGCATTGCATGGGTTCTGTTGAAAGAGCTATGCTATTTTATTATATGGGAAAAGTCTGCCCCCTGCTGGCTGCATTGTGGTACCACAGAGCATAGTGGAGACAACAACAAGGACAGAACAATTGACCTCTAATAAAGGATCCTTCATGTGATAATAGAGAAGGTAATGATGCCGGCATGGTGTGTACTTGCCGCCTTTTACAAGAAATATTGTAAATAAGAACTTTAAATGGTATTTTACACCTTAAAAAGAAAAATAAAATACAGATGGCAGATAATTGTGGAAAATAGAAAAGAAAAAGCCAAACTCACCTTTCCAATGGCCTTCCTCATCAAGCACCGCGACTCCAATCCCAAAAGTAACTGCAGAAATCCCATGCGGTCCATCAATTTTGTCACCACTCAGCCAATCACCAGCCTCAGCGGGCCTCTGAATATATAGCATGTGACCGCTGAAGTCAGTGATCGGCTCAGTAGTCAAGTGAGCAATATATGGCACGTGAGAGCTGGATTCACCTCCAGCATTACATTGATGGAGACGTGAACATTGCTGCTAGATGGGGAAGGCCGTTGGAAAAGTGAATATACGCTTTTTTTTCTATTTTAACACCATCTGCTGTGTGTAATTTTATCAATTTTAGAAAAAGCCTTTAATTCTGCCAGGAGGGGTCTTGTGTCTCTTTGCAGAGATCCAACTGATGTAGGGATTCTTAAGTTTCCCACTGCCGCTCTGATCAGCTGATTCTCCAGCCCGCTGGCAGAGCAGTGGAGGTTGACATCTGCACTGCAGTCAGAGCCAGAAGTATAACAGAAGGCATCGCTCCCATTAATTTAAATGGGAGCAAAGCCTTTCTATTACACTTCCAGTTTTGCTGCACTGACAGCGGGCTGAAGAATCAGGTGATCAGTAGGGATTCCGAAAGGCAGACCTCATCGGTCCACTATCCTGAGGATAGTTCATCAATAGCAAATGCTTGGAATACCCGGTTAATGGGTTGGACATTAACTTACAGGGTATATGCCTACAGGTGGTATTAAAGAGACAGTCCTCCTCCTTTTTGAGGAGAGCTTGTTTGCATAATTCTGCTGTAGGAACTCATTATAAACAATCCAAGACGCATTTTCCACTAGCATGGCGGGTTACACGCTGGTGAGGTTGGACAACACCAAACTTAGAACACGATGCAGCGGTATGAAAATGAGAGCCAAGTCATCCATTCTCCCCTCCATGTCTCGTCTCTTACCCAGTCTCCGAGTAAGCTTCAGAACGTGCGGCTTCATGTCCACTAAATAGTGGTCAAACTCTGCGTCCAGAGTCTCCCACACCTCCTCCTGAGAGTTCATGATCCCCCTGCAATAACAGACAAAGCCAGTCAATGGGAGAAGCGGAAGAGCGGGGGGAGGTGCGGAGCTCACTGCGATGCATTACGTCGCGGGGCGGAGCTCACTGCGTTGCATTACGTCACGGGGCGGAGCTCACTGCGTTGCATTACGTCACGGGGCGGAGCTCACTGCGTTGCATTACGTCACGGGGCGGAGCTCACTGCGTTGCATTACGTCACGGGGCGGAGCTCACTGCGTTGCATTACGTCACGGGGCGGAGCTCACTGCGTTGCATTACGTCACGGGGCGGAGCTCACTGCGCTGCATTATAACATAGGTAGAGTTCATTTTATCACATATCACAGTGCGGCAAGGCCGAGAAATTGAGTTAATTTACCATTTCGGTGTCTCACAACCCCCCTTTTTTTCGCACATATTCACTAAATCCAGATGTGACCAAAAGGAAGCAGGAACTTGCAAACGATAACAAGAATTCACAGTCTTATCACGGTTTGCGACGAACCTGCCGCTGATATTTAGTTGCAGTAACTTAAAAAAGAAATTAATTTCCTCCTTATGTGAACAGAAGGGGGAGCTTTACAAGAAGCTGGCGCTCAGAGACATAGGCGGACAATGCCTCTATGCTCCTGTTGGTGGAGGGTGGCACTGACGTCAATGCTCGGCCTAACGGCTGCTGCTTCTCTGTGGCACGGAAGAGTCCGTGACGGCTCAGTGACAAGCAGCATGATGGAGGCAGAATGGGTGAGGTTATGGCCTGCATCCTTACTGAGTAGCAGGGGATGCTGCGGCTTCCTATGTATAACAAGGAGGTATCCATCTATGGGGGTTAGTATAGATGTAATATATGATGGTTTCAGGATTGTGTGTGCTGTTCTATCTCTGGTTTGCTAAGGTGACAGAATATCAGAAATTCTGAAACATTGGCCAGAACAGGTATATACAGTTGCATTCAAAATTATTCATCCTCATTACAAATTAGATTCATCTGCCAAACTTACAAACTTTCAGATGTTTGCAAATATCCAAATAAGAACATTTTAAAATACACTCATTGTCAAAAACCAGTCCCTCCCTTGGAAGAAGCTGTCAGTATCAAATGAAGCCTTCTGTGCGAGATTGTAATACAATACCAGAGCAAAGGATCATTTATTGCAGAATACTGGCCGCTGGAAGGGAGCCTCTAGTACCCTGTTGTCCCACCTCTAGCTTGGATACAAGATGTGATACAGGCAGGCATGGAGGCCCTAGTACCCTGTTGTACCGCCTCTAGCTTGGATACAAGATGTGATACGGGTGGGCATGGAGGCTCTAGTACCCTGTTGTACCCCCTCTAGCTTGGATACAAGATGTGATACAGGCGGGCATGGAGGCTCTAGTACCCTGTTGTACTGCCTCTAGCTTGGATACAAGATGTGATACGGGTGGGCATGGAGGCTCTAGTACCCTGTTGTACCCCCTCTAGCTTGGATACAAGATGTGATATGGGCAAGCATGGAGGCTCTAGTACCCTGTTGTAACCCCTCTAGCTTGGATACAAGATGTGATACAGGCAGGCATGGAGGCTCTAGTACCCTGTTGTACCGCCTCTAGTTTGGATACAAGATGTGATACGGGTGGGCATGGAGGCTCTAGTACCCTGTTGTACCCCCTCTAGCTTGGATACAAGATGTGATACAGGCGAGCATGGAGGCTCTAGTACCCTGTTGTACCCCCTCTAGCTTGGATACAAGATGTGATACAGGCAGGCATGGAGGCTCCAGTACCCTGCTGTACCATCTCTAGCTTGGATACAAGATGTGACACAAGCAGGCATGGAGGCTCCAGTACCATGTTGTACCTCCTCTAGCTTGGATACAAGATGTGATACAGGCAGGCATGGAGGCTCTAGTACCCTGTTGTACCACGTCTAGCTTGGATACAAGATGTGATACGGGTGGGTATGGAGGCTCTAGTACCCTGTTCGCCTCTAGCTTGGCTACAAGATGTAATACAGGTGGGCATGGAGGCTCTAGCACCCTGCTGTACCACCTCTAGCTTGGATACAAGATGCGATACGGGGGGCAGGGAGGCTCTAGTGCCTTGTTGTACCACCTCTAGCTTGGATACAATATGTGATACAGGCAGGCATGGAGGCTCTAGTACCCTGTTGTACCGCCTCTAGCTTGGATACAAGATGTGATACGGGTGGGCATGGAGGCTCTAGTACCCTGTTGTACCCCCTCTAGCTTGGATACAAGATGTGATACAGGCGGGCATGGAGGCTCTAGTACCCTGTTGTACTGCCTCTAGCTTGGATACAAGATGTGATACGGGTGGGCATGGAGGCTCTAGTACCCTGTTGTACCCCCTCTAGCTTGGATACAAGATGTGATATGGGCAAGCATGGAGGCTCTAGTACCCTGTTGTAACCCCTCTAGCTTGGATACAAGATGTGATACAGGCAGGCATGGAGGCTCTAGTACCCTGTTGTACCGCCTCTAGTTTGGATACAAGATGTGATACGGGTGGGCATGGAGGCTCTAGTACCCTGTTGTACCCCCTCTAGCTTGGATACAAGATGTGATACAGGCGAGCATGGAGGCTCTAGTACCCTGTTGTACCCCCTCTAGCTTGGATACAAGATGTGATACAGGCAGGCATGGAGGCTCCAGTACCCTGCTGTACCATCTCTAGCTTGGATACAAGATGTGATACAAGCAGGCATGGAGGCTCCAGTACCATGTTGTACCTCCTCTAGCTTGGATACAAGATGTGATACAGGCAGGCATGGAGGCTCTAGTACCCTGTTGTACCACGTCTAGCTTGGATACAAGATGTGATACGGGTGGGTATGGAGGCTCTAGTACCCTGTTCGCCTCTAGCTTGGCTACAAGATGTAATACAGGTGGGCATGGAGGCTCTAGCACCCTGCTGTACCACCTCTAGCTTGGATACAAGATGCGATACGGGGGGCAGGGAGGCTCTAGTGCCTTGTTGTACCACCTCTAGCTTTGATACAAGATGTGATATGGGTGGGCATGGAAGCCTGTATGGTATCCTGTGGCATATCACTCCATATTCGTGGTAACAGTCTCTGGATTGTATAAACTTGTAGGCTATTGAAGTTGGCGTCTCAGATGGCACCACACAAAAGGCAGGATTGAGGCACTCACCGCTAGTTGCCCAGATATGAACACGGCCGTGATTTATGCCAAGAGTTAAAAAAAAAAAAAAATCAAATGCTTGTATTGTGATTTTTTTTTTTGTTTAACCCCTTAACGACATAGGACGTACAGTTATGTCCTGCAGCTTCAGAGTATGTATGGAGGGATATCAGAGGTCGATCCTGCTCCATACAATGCGGGTGTTAGCTGTTTCTTACAGCTGACACCCACCCGCAACAGTTCCAATAAGACGTGCCACTTAAGAAATTTAAAACCGTTTTATTAAATTTTAAAAATTAAAAGTAATAAAAAGTTTTAAAAAACGTTCGCCAGATTTATCAACAATGGAACGTGTAGTGGTTGGAACGCCAAATTGCACAGCCTACAAGTTTGCATAAGCTAGAGGCTCAGTTACAGCAAATGTGGACAGATACGTCGCAAGATACCATACGGGACATGTATGCCCCCTTGCCCGCCCGTAGCACGTCTTGTATCCAAGCTATGGGCGGTACAACAGGGTACTAGAGCCTCCATGCCCGCCCGTATCACATCTTGTATGCAAGCTAGAGGCGGTACAACAGGGTACTAGAGCCTACATGCCCGCCCGTATCACATCTTGTATGCAAGCTAGAGGCGGTACAACAGGGTACTAGAGCCTCCATGCCCGCCCGTATCACATCTTGTATGCAAGCTAGAGGCGGTACAACAGGGTACTAGAGCCTCCATGCCCACCCGTATCACATCTTGTATGCAAGCTAGAGGCGGTACAACAGGGTACTAGAGCCTACATGCCCGCCCGTATCACATCTTGTATGCAAGCTAGAGGCGGTACAACACGGTACTAGAGCCTCCATGCCTGCCTATATCACATCTTGTATCCAAGGTAGAGGCGGTACAACAGGGTACTAACCCTCCATGCCCACCCGTATCACATCTTGTATCCAAGCTAGAGGCGGTACAACAGGGTACTAGAGCCTACATGCCCCCCGTATCACATCTTGTATCCAAGCTACAGGCGGTACAACAGGGTACTAGAGCCTCCATGTCCCCTGTATCACATCTTGTATCCAAGCTAGAGGCGGTACAACAGGGTACTAGAGCCTACATGCCCCCCGTATCACATCTTGTATCCAAGCTAGAGGCGGTACAACAGGGTACTAGAGCCTACATGCCCCCCGTATCACATCTTGTATCCAAGCTACAGGCGGTACAACAGGGTACTAGAGCCTCCATGCCTGCCCTATCACATCTTGTATCCAAGCTAGAGGCGGTACAACAGGGTACTAGAGCCTCCATTCAAGGGTTCAGTTTTTCACAACTAATTCTCCTTTTGCTCTGATATTGTAATCACTTACTTATACCAACGTTACAATCACTCGGAGAAAGTTACATTCGATTCCGACAACTTCTAGGGGAGGGAATGGCTTTAGAAAATGAGTGTATATCTTGCCTTAGAAAAACACGGACCATAAAATGATCAAAAAGTTATATGGATCACTAAATGGCACACGGGAAAAAAAGTTGAATTCGTCCCTTAAAGATAAAATACTTCAGACATCACAGTTGACGGAAAAAAAGTTGGGTTGTGACAATGCAAAAAGTAGCAATATACAAAAAAGATAAAACAGTATAAATTTGGTACTGATGCAATTGTAGTGGCCTGCAGAATCAATGTAACATATTATGTATACTTCACAGTGAGCGCAGAAAGAAAAAAAAGGAAATCCATGTCTAAATTGCAGAGTTTGGTAATCTTGCCTTTAGAAAAAGAATAAAAATGTACATGTTCCTAAAAAGGGGAAAAATGAGGACTAGAGACCATCCCACAAAAAAAGCCCTCATGGAGCGCAGCCAATAGAGAAAAATGTAAAAGTGTCATGGCTTTTGGAGTGCACCGACAAAAACAACAAACCTTAAAAGAGAAAAGTGGTTTTAGTGCACAAAATTAGCAAAACATCAACAACAAAAAAACTGTATAGACGTGGAGCGGAGCTGACCCCGAGAATTATGTCAGCTTTGGATGCTAAACACCAGAAAAATGAATTTAAAAAAACAAAACGCTTGAATTTCTTTTCACCCCGGCAAAATTTTTAAAATAAAGTTTACCCATTAAATGTACCCCAAAATGAGGTAATTAAAAAATACAACTGTCAGGACAGTGTCTGGGATATGGGGGTCCCTGAGAAATCCCACAACCCCTGTCCCTGCCTACTTGCCCCCCTGGGCTAACCCCCAGGGCGACAACTGGGCGGCGGTCCCTACCCTCACTAGGGAAGCGGGACACGGGAAGACAGACACTGAAGACAAACAAACGGTAGAATGGTCAGACAATCCGGGTCGGCAACAGGAGGGTACGCAGTACAGAGGGGAAGGCAAAACGTAGTCAAAGTCCAAAAGCAGAAGTCAGAAAAGCCGGGGTCACAAGAGCAGTCAAATAAACGTGGGTGCAGGAAGGAAAACACACCCATTTAACTGCTGTCAGAGCTCCCGCCCCAGCAGCCGATTGGGGCGGGGAGCCTGACAGCAGCAGGGCCCATCAAGGAGGTGCTGGGGACACGCCCCCAGCCTTGCTGAACAGACAGTTACCAAGGAAGCATGCTAGGTAGTCATGGAAATAGAGCAGCACCTGCTGCCTCCCTAGCAACCCGGCGGCGACCAGTTTTACAGCGGCCCGGGGAGATCACTAGAACCGGGGTTCCCCTACGCTGCACTCCTGTGACCTAGGTGGCATGACCGGTGGTGTGGGCACGGCGGCCCCGAGAGTTGCTGGTTCTGACAACAACCTGTCCTACAAAAAACACGCCCTCGTACGGCGAGGTAATCGCAAAGATGAAAGCCCTGGCTCTAGAAATACGGCGATGGAAAAAACTGAAAAACTGGTTAATAGCGTCAAAGAACGGGCATGCAAACAATGCTTTATGTACAATAATGGGGCTGCAATAAATATACGCGTCATCGTGTGTATTACCTCACTGGATCCCAATCTCTTACATGTACAGCAAGTCCTTAAAGGGATTGTCAGACACATTGAAAATGTCACTAAGGACAGGAAATGTGGTTAAATTAGAAAAAAAAAGGTACACTCACCAGTTCGATCCCCAATCCTCCGGCTGAAGCCTGTGATTGGCTGCAGTCACATAAACCAAGCCCAGCGGTAGGACTGGAGCAGCAGGAGGTGTTGAACGGGCAAGTAAACCTTTTTTATTGTTTTATCACATTTCCTGCCTGAATTGAAATCTTCGCTACCCCGGACAGAATCTTTATGTTACTTCAATACTTTACATGAATGACGCATGTCAAGCAAGTTCTAAAAACACATCTAGCCTAAAACTGGGCCCTACATTTAGTCCTGGGACCAGACAGGAAGGGGGATACATTATCTGCAGTTCTTCTCTCGTAGGCCTCCGATTCAACAATTCCAGATCCGTATTTGCTCAATGCAATCTTCGGACTACCTAATCCCCACAATGCATTAGTAGTATTGGATTACCAATACACTATACCTGCTTTCTGATTGGCCAAAGTAGCTCATATGATCAGCACCGACCAATCAGAGAACAGTGTAGAGTAGGTATTTAGAAAATTGCAACAGTCATCTTGACAGGGAGGAATTTACTTTGCCCCCTTAGGCCTTATGTCCACAGGAAAAATGTGGCCCGTGCGGATATGTAACACGGATTTCTGCAGCGGCCGCCGTGCAGATGAACTTTAATTCCTTTTTTTTTTTGAGCTATGAGCGCCCGTAGCATGATCCGCACTTAAAGGAGCATGTCGCTTTTCTTTTCCCGCACATGAAATTTTTAAATCACTTTAAAATACCATCCGCGGCTATCTATCTACCCGCGGGTGGTCAATGCATTCCAATGGGAGATTTTAGGTGCGGATCACGCATGCGGGTGATCCGCTGCGGATTTTAAATGTTATTTTCCCCGTGGACATGAGGCCTTAAGGTGCTATAACACAGGCATTACATAGAAAGGCTACACAGCCGCAGCTGGATGTCTCGTAGTCCCTACACGGACTCCTCCAGGTGCCGTCTGTGATCAGTGTAGCTCCTCCGTGTAATGGCACGTTCCCACGGCACAGAAATGTAGTGGAATTTCCGCAACTGAAAATTCCGCATCCAAAATAAATGTTAGATTCGCCCTATTGGTGCGGATTTTGACTCATAAATCAGCCGCATAGCCAGAGCCGACTTCAGGAGATACCGCGCTCCTCCTCACCTCTGATGTCTTTGTGCTGTCTGCGCATCCCTGCACCGGTCGTGAGCGCCGCTGCCATCAACTGCCTGCAAGTGCAGGTGATACCCGGCGACTAATACTATTACCCGCGTGGCATGAGCACCCTTACATCCCGTCTGGAGCTGGTTATAGGGCAGGAGGGGGCGCATTCTATCCCTTTGGACTAAGTTCACACAAACATATCACTCCCAGCACTGACATGAATGAAGCCCCCCCACCACCCGCAGATCTGAGAGCCACAACTGACTGACTCCGCTGTGAGTGAATGAGTTTTGTTAAAGGGATCTACCAGGATTACAGGATAGGTGATAAAAGCATCGGCAGCGGGCTCATCGCCAAGACCACCAATCCTGAGAACAGCACTCCCGGACCCTCTTATTGTCGCACTGCACCCACCGCAGAGAGGTGGAGGCAGAATGGAGCAGCGGTCACACATGAGCAGCACCACTCCACTTACAAGTGCTCCCCTATCTGAAGAGGAATGAGCGGCACTACGCATGCTCGGCCGTGCTCCATTCAACCCCCTCCTCACTGGGGGAGCGCAAGGGCAAGACGAGGGGAAATGGGACCCCTGCCCTTAGGACTGGTGAGGGTCTGCCGCCGATCAGACTAGAAGGGATTAGTGCCAATCTTGGTAGAACTCCGTGAAGGCTTCATTCACTGACCGGGAGCGGCGCTCACTGGGGGAATTACAGAGCGGGCAAAACGGCACAACTAGAACACAGAGTGTCAACCCGGCCGTATATCACAGGGCGGCGCTCATTCATGGCGTCGTATGACAGGGGAACGCTCATTCTATGCCGCTGTATGACAGAACGCTCATTCTATGCCGTTGTTATAGGATAGAATGAACGTCATCCTGTCATATATTCATTCTATGCCGTTATATGAGAAGGAAGACGTTCATTCTATGTATTATATGGCAGAATGCTCATTCTATACCGCTATTATAGGATAGAGCGAACATCTTACTTTCATTTAACAGCATAGAATGAGCATTCTTCTGTCATATAATGGTATAGAATGAACGTCATATGACAGGAGGATGTTCATTCCATGCCGTCATATGACAGGAGAATGTTCATTCCATGCCGTCATATGACAGGAGAATGTTCATTCCATGCCGTCACATGACAGGAGGATGTTCATTCCATGCCGTCATATGACAGGAGGATGTTCATTCCATGCCGTCATATGACAGGAGGATGTTCATTCCATGCCGTCACATGACAGGAGGATGTTCATTCCATGCCGTCACATGACAGGAGGATGTTCATTCCATGCCGTCATATGACAGGAGGATGTTCATTCCATGCCGTCATATGACAGGAGGATGTTCATTCTATGCCGTCATATGACAGGAGAATGTTCATTCCATGCCGTCACATGACAGGAGGATGTTCATTCCATGCCGTCATATGACAGGAGGATGTTCATTCCATGCCGTCATATGACAGGAGGATGTTCATTCCATGCCGTCACATGACAGGAGGATGTTCATTCCATGCCGTCATATGACAGGAGGATGTTCATTCCATGCCGTCATATGACAGGAGGATGTTCATTCTATGCCGTCATATGACAGAACGCTCATTCCATGCCGTTAGTATAGGATAGAATGAACGCCTTCCTGTCATATAACGGCATAGAATGAACTTCTTCCTGTGACAGTTAGACGCTCGCTCTATGCCGTCACACAACAGGCCGGCGCCCAGCCTACAATGAAGCCCCGCCGCACACGGGCCGCTCTCAGTACGTTACCGGCACCGGGAGCCGCACTCTCTGCGTTTGAAGAGCCCTCTATCAGGATGACGTACTTCCGGCTAACTGCCGCCCGGTCTCCATGGTGATAGATGCTGCGAAGATTCGGCGACATCCTGTTTACTCTCTGCCGCCCCCAGTGGCCGTTAATGTGTACTGTGTCGTAAATGAAGTGTAGAATATAAATATATGCCATCCGCACATGGTGGCTGTCAGGGGGAGATGCATTACGAGTTTTTGATATACAGCGTGTGAGCCCTAGTGACGTCACTAGTGGATATAAACCTATATAAAAAGACAGAGCAGCCGTGTGTGGCATCCTGGACCTGCAGTCCAGTTCTCTTTATAAGTGCTTGTCTACAGCAACCATGTTCATGCCCCGATGCCCAGCATCTCATACAGCAACTGTCCCGTCTTACAGGACTATCCTGAGCCACCATATAGTAGACTGCGGCCCCCCCATGATAGGTGCCCCTGCCATCTCCCCCATTACTCCTGCAGTCACACAGCCAGTGGCCCCTAACCTTCAGTGTGTGTCGTCAGCCTCTACACTATCCCGGACCACCAGGGAAGTCCGGCTTCACCAGCCTGTGCCCCCCCCCCCCCCGCCCCCTATAACTCCTCCACACTATTCTAGACCACCAGGGGAGTCCGTCTTCACCCGCCTGTGCCACCCCCCTATAGGTCCTCCACACTATTCTAGACCGCCAGGGGAGTCCGTCTTCACCAGCCTGTAGCCCCCCCCCCCCCCCCCCCCATAGCTCCTCCACACTATTCTAGACCACCAGGGGTGTCCGGCTTCACCAGTCTGTGGCGCCCCCTTATAGGTCCTCCACACTATCCCAGACCACCAGGGGAGTCCGTCTTCACCAGCCTGTGGCACCCCCCTATAGGTCCTCACATCTCCAGCCTGGAGACAGACAGATCTACAGAATGGTGAGATGCTTTTACACGGAACGATTGTTGCAGGACGGTTCGAATTTGAACACTAATAGTTTTTTGTTAATTTTATGCAAACATGAGGCTCGTTAACTAACTGTTCAATTTAAACACCGATCGTTCTGTCGTTCTCGTCCACCAGTGCAGCAAGCCCAACGGAGGGCCCGAGAGAACAATTGATCCCACATGTACAAGTAAAATCACGGCCGCCTGAAGCATTGGATTCTAATGCGTCCGTTCAGATGGGCGATTTTCCAGTGCGCAAAAGCAGCCGGCCATAAAATATAGCACGTACGCTGCGGACTCCGGCCGGACACTGTTATGCACGGCTGAAAAAGATAGGTCTTGCCATATCTTTTGGCCGCGATCAGCCAGCAGCTTCCATAGAAGCCTATGGAAGCTGCCGGCAAAGGGAGGGACATTAGCGGCGACATGGGTTGCAATACTCCCTCCGTCTCCCTGTGCTGACAGCTCCCATAGGCTTCATGGGAGCATCTATTGCTGCGATCAGCCGACAAAGAGAGGGGAAGACAGCATCGCTACACTCTCTAACCCCGGCTGACAGAATTCCGGGCTGCAGCGCGTATGCTCTGCTCATTTGATATATGTCCGCGACGGGCGTATGCGTATCTGCTCGCTACAGCACAACCTTGTGAACAAGGTTTAGGCAAATGGATGACAGGCTTCTTTCACACGAGGCGACAGCGATATCACCGCGAGAAAATTGCAGCGATATCACAGCTGTGTTCTGTGCGATATCGCTGGACTTTGTAGCGCTCTTTTGCCGTGATTTTCGGAGGGGCTTGAAATATAAACCCTACCCTGAAAATAAGCCCTGGCTACATTAAAAACAAGAAAAAAAGAATACATTACCTAACAGGCACTGTTCGCTCCAGCACACGTTTTCTCTGAAGCTCCAGCGCACTTGTCTGCAGTCTTCAGCCATTGCTTCCTAGGCGCGGGGTTCTAGAACGCCACGACTCAGCCAATCACTGCAGCGCTCAATAGCTGTGATTGGTTCATCGAGCGCTGCAGTGACTGGCTGAGCCACGGCTATTGAGAACCAATCACAGCCAGTGCTTCCTGGAGGCGGGATTTTTGAACCCCTAGACCAGGAAGCGGCGGCTGAAGACTGGAACAAGTGCAGCAAAACTGCCGGAGGAGAAGTGCGGCCGAGCCAACAGCGCCTGTCAGGACATGTATTGATTTTTTTTGTTTTTTCAATGTAGCTAGGGGTTGTTTTAGGGACAAACAGTAGGACTTCCTACTTAAAAAGTTACAGCGCACCTCACAAAAACCACGTTTTCGTGCGATCCAACACAAAGGAAGGCTCCATAGGGAAACACAGGCTACGAAACATCGCAAATCGCGGCAATATTTAGCACGCCACAATTTTTTTTTCTCGCAATGTCACATGTTACAATGTGAAGGAACCCATGGGAAAACATGGCTTCACATACATGCGATTTGTAGCGCTGTCGCATCACGAGAAAATTGTGCGATTTTGTCGCCCATGTGAAAGCGTTCTTATTTGCACACGGGACACACCCATGCCCTGATATAAATGGTTATTTATCCGAATGAGTCCCAGGCTCGTTTTCCAGCATAATTCCACATTTGTGCGGGTATTTGTGCTCCTCCTATAGACTTCTATGGGGACCTTCGTGCGCAAATGTGAGCAAAAATACAGCAGGTTCCCTATTTCTTACATGCGGAAAAAAGGACATGTAAATGAACCCACTGAAATCAAAGGGTTCTATGTGCTGCATATTCAATAAACCCGTGTGCAGGAGCCCGAAGACCTCATCAGGACCTCGCGCCCTTCAGGCCTCTCCCCTGTGTTTCCCCCCCTTAATTGCTCCCCAAAAACTCCCTGAAGGCAATGACCACATGATCACCAGCTCCAGGGGCCTAACCCAGTTACTGCGCCTGTAGTATATTGCCCCCTGCCTGATAGTTTGGGCTCTAAGAACGGACTCACATGGGCGTATGCCCAAAAATGCACGCGGTAGCGTGACGTTTTTGTGCCATGAAAGAGTCTTTTTAGCGCATTTTACTGTACTTTTTCTGCTGCCGGTGTCCATTCCCATTGGCATGGGTCACAACCGTGCTGTGATTTAAAAGGCTATGCAGCCTATTAGTGCCATGTGTTTTCGATTCCCTGTGAAATTGCGCATTGTATTGCACAGTTATGCAGGTATCAGGTGCGCATCTGCACCCGCCATAGACTCCTATGGTGCCTTTCGTACGCAAATGCGCACCAAAGTAGAGCATGCAGCGTTTTTTGTGAAAGTGAAAATGAACTAATTGAAAACAATGGATTCCATTCTCTGTGTATGGCCAGCAATTACGCCAGTATATTCGCATTGTTATACACATACGCTCGTGTGAAGGAGCCCCAAGGTTTACAGGTGGTATGATTTTCAGTCGCCCAAATTGCACATGAACAAAAGAAAGCCGTGACTAAGACGCGGCTAAATCTCGCGTTTTCTCGCCCATTCACATGGCTGGGTGCGGCGTATATACGCTGCAGCCCAGAAATCCGTCGGCTCGGCTGAGAGTTCAGTGATACTCAACTCTCTCCCACTCCCATTGCTGGCAACTTCTATAGGGGGTGCTGGCTAATTGCGGCCAAAAGATAGGGCAGGGCCTATCTATTCCGGCCATGCATAAAAGCGGCCAGCCGGATTCGGCAGCGTATGTGCTATCTTTTCTGGCTGGTCGATTTTACACCTCGGAAAATCGCCCATCTGTACGAATCTACTGGAATCCAATGCTTCAGATGGTCGCGATTTTCGGTAGACGTTTTATCATAGCAAAACAGTCATGATAAAACAATTGTGTGAATAAAGCCTGATTGTATATGTAGTGAGCATGCATACAGGTGTGCAATTATGTAGTAAGTGGGATCGTTCTCAGTAGGAGAAACCAAGTAATCTTGTAGATATGAGACCTTTTAATGGCTAACAAAAATACATAATGTTACAGCAAGCTTTCGAGTTCTTATCGACCCTTTGTCAGGTTATGAATGAAACTAGTTTGGATGGCTCACAAATATAGCATACAGATGCGGAGGGGCGGGGGGACACCCCTCTTGATCTAAACAAATGTTCACACAGAAATTTGAGACTTAAAATAACACAAGACAATCTGAGCAGAGAGATAAATACTGAATCAGTCCACTGAGCTAAGGAATGTGGCAGTTTTATGATGTCTTTTATCACTAATGCACATAGAAGAAGATGGAAATACTACCTCTGCTGCAGCATCACCTATTGGATGGCAACATTCTTACAATGAGAAAAACAAAAAACAAACAAAGATTGGGAAGAGGACACCCGTCTTGACTTCCTTCAGACCTTTCATATTCCCCACTTATGCAAGAACCCCGGGCTGAGGTTCATTCCATTCTTGAGGGTATCAAACATGACCATAAACTTATACTCCCAAATTCTTCTGTGACGCTGTGATTTGAAGTTGCCCTTTAGTATTGTCACGGCTTGTCGGTCGCTACAGCATCATGGCATGGTGGTTTCAACACGAGCCAAGACCTGTCCCCTTGTTAGGCAGGACAGGGGTTAATGCACCATGTGCAGAGACTGCTGGTTGCTGTCTCTCTAGGCTGTATGGATGCATATTGAGGATTGGTCATTCCTGGGACAAGGCTGGAGGTGTGGTTCTCTAGTTGCTCTGCCGATCATCAGGTGTGGAGAGCCTTATATTCTTACCCCTCCCTTTGCTCACCGCTGCTTATTCAGTTTTTCATAGAGAAGTAGTTGGAGAGTGGTGTTCCTCTGTGCTTGGTAAATTGCTTCGAATCCAGATAAGTGCTGCGGTTTCCTATCAGCTGTATTTCTGTTTCCATTTTTGTACTGTTTTGCTGTGTCAGTTCATCTCTCCAGGGGCTCCTGTAGGGACAATCTGGGCCCAGGAAGAAGACTGTGGGGCCGCCTTTATCAAGGTGATGACTCCGCTTTTAGGCAAGGATCTTTCACCTCCCTGCTAGGTTAGGGCCAGGCTTCCTTCTCCTTGGAGTGGTGCTACTGATCAGCTTGGTGTGCCACAGTGTATAGCGTTCACAACTGCAGTAAGGGTGACCGTCACCCTGTGTCCGTGCTGGGCGTGGTGTTCATGTGCCGCACGGACATGACAAGTATGATAACTTTCATCTGTTTTTTGTGGTCACAGACACAACATAGAAGTTTTGCCACAGGTAACTCCATCTCATCCTGACTCTCAGCATTTGTCCTGTTTCCCCAACATAAAGCCCCCCAACAGGATAATTACTGCACAGGATCAGGTACACAACATCAGCCGTGGAACATGTGATGCATATGTGTGTGTGCTTCTATGCAGTGACGTCACGTTTGTGATCACGTATATGTTTGCTATTTATGTAGTGACTTTTAGTAATATTTATGTTA
The DNA here is from genome assembly GCF_035609145.1 of Eleutherodactylus coqui. NCBI lineage: Eukaryota > Metazoa > Chordata > Amphibia > Anura > Eleutherodactylidae > Eleutherodactylus > Eleutherodactylus coqui. The sequence goes on from NC_089849.1 coordinate 101,516,929, forward strand.
CTTGAGCATTTATAAAACGGAAATATTTGGGTTCTGTTTGTGGGAATCATGAATACCCTGGAAAATATTTATACATTCTATAGTATTCTCTCATTCTTGTCCACAGGGGCCGATATTATAGGAGTTATTTTGCCTAGGGCAGCATTCACTGTAAATATGGATGCTATTTCACCCAACTTTCCCAGACTCCTAAGTACCACTTTTGCATATTTCTGTAGTCCTCAACCCCCACCCCTCTCCCACCCCCTATACTGTGTGACAAGCCTGATTCTTCATAGTGGTTCTCACCCAGCTTTTCCTGAATTTGATAAAACCACAAGAGTGGCTGAATAGACCTTTCTCCACTAAACAGGAGGTGCTTGTGGGATCTCGTGCTTTTAATGGTTTTCAGTAATAGCGGAGTCTGTGAAGTTCCAGTAAACACGAATCTGTGCCAGTAAATGGTTTTGCTAATTTCTTTGGTTTCCTGGAGGAGCCATGATTCCTGATTGCCGTGTGCGCTGCATACTGGGGGTTATGTTCCATGGCAGGCGCCTTCCATCCTTGGAGCGTGGCGGCGTGGAGATAGGAATGCTGTCATCCCAATCCACGCTCAAAGGCAGGTTCCTTGTTATCACAGGTCGTTCAGTGGAAATACTGAAATATGTAAAGGTTTCCAAAAGAAACATCCCACAAAGAATCCCAATCAGTGGGGATACAGGGTGGACGCTGCACAAGGAGAACATTCCAGGGACTACTTCCATAGCAGAAGGTTCATTATCCTCCCAGCAGCACAGAGTATTTCAGGAGAGGAGTTTGCTGATATTGTGGAAGGTTGCAGATGTAGTGGAAGAAGCAGGTCTCAGCACCACCGATAGAAGTCACAGAAATATGGGCTCCTTCCCACAAGACATTCTGTTGTGGCTTTTATGCCACGATAAAACATTTTCCGAAAATCGTGACCACCTGAAGCATTGGATTTCAATGCACTTGTGCGGATGGGAGTTTTTTATTTTGGTGCGTAAAATCAGTCGACCGGAAAAGATAGCGCATACGGTGCGCATTCCAGCCAGCCGCCTTTACACTGACCGGAAAAGATAGGCCTGGACCTATGTTTTGCTGGAATATGCCAACCAGTCCTATAGACTCCTATGGGGGTATAGGCACTCCATAGGCATGAAAGCTGCTGGAAAAGGAAGTTGGGAGGGAGTTTAGCAGCGGCTCTGCTAAACTCCCTCCCCCTCTCCACCCCTTGCCGGCTGCTGGCAAAGGGAGGGGGCAGGAGATTAGCACCCAATTCGTGGCTGCATCTCCCATTTTAATGCCCATTCAGACAGCAGCCTGGTATACTGCCAGGCAAGGAGAGAGAGTTTAGCTCTGCTAAACTCCCTCCCCCTCTCCGTCCCTTGCCAGGTGCCGACAAAGGGAGGGGATGGGACAGGGTGGAAGCTAGTGTGTTAAGCTCACACACCTCTCTGCCCCTTGCCGGCAGGGGCATGAAAAACACAGATGTTTTTTACTGCGATTAGTGCGACATTTTCAGCACAGCGCTAATTGCAGTATAGCGTTCCTATTGTTTTCAATGGAAACGCTCAGACAGCCGCTCGATTGTGGTGCTTTCCAGTGGCGCGATTTTGAGTGTTTACTGCAACGCATGTGTGAGGGAGGCCTAATTCTGTGTTTTCACTCACTCTCGCCTCACACGAAAATCACATAATTTTATGGCCAGTGTGAAGGCGCCCTTAGGCCAGTTTCACACTACCATATTACGCCGCATCTTTGTGTTCGTAAGATGGACTTGTGTCCCAGCCCGACTACGGGGGACCTAAACTGTCATCATCAAAGACGCGGCCGTAATACACACTCATGTTTAACAAACCCTAAATAATGAAATGCGTAGGTCCCCGACAATAGAGGAGTGTGCTGCCTGGCGTGTATGTATGGAATCCCAGACAAGGGCCCCCATCTGTGTGCAGCACACAGCCCTATTACAGCCCATGGCTTTTGAGCAGTCATTTTGCATAATCTACTAATTGGTGCTAATGCCTATTAGTACCAATTAGTAGTATGTGAGCAGCCAGGAGTTGTATTCAGAGAACAGACCACCCGCTGTTCTCTGAATACATCCCCTTTGTTCTGCTGTGCTGATTACAGCTGAGACAATCAGCTGTAATCAGCGCTCCCCAACAGAACACAGCATGTCGTCCGTCTTATCAGCTGTTCTGCTGAACAACGGATTTCAAGCCCAACTGAAATTCATCGTTTGGCAGAAAAGTGAAACATGGGCACATTTACACTCAACAATTATCACTCAGAAGACTCCTTTTGAGTGAAGTTTGAGCAATAATTGTTGTGTCTAAATGGGCCTTCAGTGTGTACCCACCTTTCCGTGAATTAAATGGCTATTTAACCCCTTAAGGACCAGACACTTTTTAGGGATTTTACCAATGTGGTGGTTTTACTGCCCCCCCCCCCCCCCTTTTTTTTTTTTCTTTAACTACCAAAATTATTTTTGCTCCATTTTTTTCTGTGACCTATCTGGCTACTTTTTAATATCTTTTTTCACTGACTGTTTTTTTTTCCGTTTTTCAGTTCTATTGGGGATAAAAAGCTAAAAAAAAGATTGCTTTTTACATCTGTAGTTGTGTTGGTTTTTTTTAATTATTAAATTTACACTAAAATAAAGTATGGGAACGGGTTCTTCTTTTTGTTTGGGACATTTTGATATATAAAATATGTATAGTTTTGGATTATATGGTGCATACGGTGACAGTTAGGTTGGCCTCGGCTTTGGGCCATTTTCTTTTTCATGTATATATTTTTATTTTATTCTGCAATTTTTTTTTTCCTTACAAAAAAACCTGTTTTTTTACTATCTATGTCCCCCATGACGTCATATAAGACCTCTGGGGGTCATTCACCTCGTCCTATTTCTCTTTATTTCACATTTTTCCACTGTAGCTGGGACATCCATAGAAGCCCCAGTTAGAGGAAAAACAACCCCCTGCAGTGACAATAGTCACTGGCAGAGCTGTTCTGGGATGGCTCGGACCCTGCAGCTCTGTTGTAACAGGGGGTCACGTGATCCCCGGGTCACACAGTGGAAGAAACACTTCAACTTCTTAGTACATGGTGCTCATTGAGTGCCATGTACCCGGGAAAGGAGAAGGCAGAAGCGGTTAAAAACGCTTCTCCTCTGGGTCATTTTTTTCCCTGAGTTTTCCCCTGATTTTTCTTAACCTTCCATAGACTTCTCTGGCAGCTTTCTGCATGACACGCAGAAACATAGGGCAAAACCTATCTTTTCTTGCATGCAGAAATTGCGTGCAACACGTTCATGAAAATGAACCCATTGAAATCAATGGGTTTGCTTTGTCACGTTTTGCGGACGTGAGTTTTATGCCCGCAAAAACGTGCGCAAACATGTTTGTCTGTTTAGGGCTTAAGCCACCTAGTGGAAGGAGCGGGGTCCGCAGCAGTACAGAGTGTTTCAGGAGATCTTGTGCGCGGCTTACAATAATGTAGAGACAATAATGTTGACTTGTAGATCTTTATAGAATTATTACAGATTATCACAGCTTCACGTCGTTCTCACTTGGCATCATACTGAGCGCTGCTGCTCCTCCGGACATGGCGTCATCTTTGACGGGTCACTTGAAAATACTGAGAAGAGTCCGGGTTCTGTAAGAGAAGAAAACAGGTTGTAAATCCGTTATCGCTGCAGAGGGACGGGCACCAACTACATTAATAACTGCAGCGATTCGCAGCACTCTGTGGGGAGCGCCGGAGAAAAACATCACTAACTGTCTGTCCGCTGTCTCTAACACCATGTCCTCTCTCTACCTAAAACTAAACCTCTCTAAAACTGACTTACTGGTATTTCCACCCTCCACTAACCGACCTCATCCTGACATCTCCATCTCAGTGTGTGGTGCCACCATAACTCCTAGACAACACGCCCGCTGCCTTGGGGTCATATTTGACTCTGATCTCTCTTTTGCCCCCTACATCCAATCTCTGGCCCGAACATGTCAGCTGCACCTCAAGAACATCGCAAGAATCCGCTCTTTTCTCAGTGTGGAGACGTTAAAAACGCTTATTGTCGCCCTCATCCACTCCCGGCTCGATTATTGCAACTCGTTGCTGATCGGCCTCCCCTGCACCAGACTCTACCCTCTCCAGTCCATCCTGAATGCGGCAGCCAGGCTCATCTTCCTGTCCAGCCGCTACTCGGACGCCTCTGTCCTGTGCCGGTCACTGCACTGGCTGCCCGTTAAATACAGAATTCAATTCAAACTCGCTACCTTCATCCACAAAGCCCTCCACAGTACAGCGCCACCCTATATTGCCTCCCTCATCTCAATCCATCAACCAGCCCGGGCTCTCCGCTCTGCTAATGAAACCAGACTGAGCGCCCCTTTAATTCGAACTTCTCATTCCCGCCTCCAAGACTTCTCCAGAGCAGCACCGGTCCTCTGGAACGCACTACCAAAGGCTACCCGAGCAATCCAGGACTCGCAGAACTTCAGGCGTGCTCTAAAAACGCACCTCTTCAGGGAGGCATACCACATTCCCTAAACAAACCTCTCTGTACTCCGCCTGATAACATGCTCCCTGACCTACTGACTGCAATCCCTGCTAGCCATCATAAACCGCTCCTGCAGTCACACCGTTTCTGCCGTCACACGGCTAAATGTCTGACCATTGTCTATGTGTATAGCATCGCTCACTCTCCACCTCGCCATACTGTGCACATCTCCAGCCCCTTTACCCTCTGTATCACCCCATTACTTGTAGTATGTAAGCTCGTTGGAGCAGGACCCTCACCCCTATTGTTTCCATCAACTGATTACTATGTAACCGCGGTTCTGTAATGTTTGTATTTTGTCTTTCTGTATTCCCCCGTCTATGTAAGCGCTGCGGAATATGTTGGCGCTATACAAATAAAGATTATTATTATTATTATTATTAAAGGGCGTGGAGGGGATAATTATCATCTCTATTCATTATTCATAGAACTACAGAGTAATCACTTCAGAGTCATCTCCCCAGTCCACGATCAGCGCCCGATTAACCGCCACCGCCTGATGGTACGCATCAGAATCCCACGCCACAGCGGCTAGAGCGCGTGTTACAAAGAGACGTTGCCGCATTCTAGCCCATCTGTGCCACATATGTGAAAGACTTGCTATTCAGGATTCGGGAAAAGCCTAGTGATAGTCTCCGGTACGTTTATGTGGATATATTAGCTGTCATCCAGTTTTCCCAGACGCCTGATTGGTAAATCTGCCTGAGGCTTCATTCAGACGGGTGCGACCGTCTTCAGCTGGCCATGTCACGGCCACAGTGCGGCCGGGAAAAAAAGAAATAAAAAATCTCATTTTAACGGAAGCTCCCATAAGGTGGAGCGGAGAGGAGGGGGGGGGGGGACTAGCCCTGCTAAACTCCAACCCGCTTCCCGCTGCCTATCCGCCTGCTGCTAGCTTATGACAAGGGAAGGGGGTGGGAGTTTAGCAGAGCTAGTCCCTTTCCCCTCTCGGCTCCAGCCTATGGGTGCTGCCGACAAGAGGGAGGGGGCGGGACTTTAGCACACTAGCCCCCGCCCCATCCCATTGCAGACAGCCGGCAAGGTGCGGAGAGGGGAAGAGAAGGGGAAGGGAGTTTAGCAGTCTCGCTGCTAAACTCCCTCCAACCTCCCTTCTCCGGCAGCTGTCATTGGCCACAGGAGTCTATGGCAACCGCCATCATATTCCAGATGAAGATAGTTTCAGACCTCTCTTTTCTGTCTGGAATGCAAAACGTACGAGTTATGTTTGCCGGCGGTCGTTTTTACGCATTGGGAATACGCCCATCTGAACTGATGCATTGGAAACCATGCATCCGATGGATAGCGTTTATCCGCCAGCCATGAAAATGCGGCTGATATACGCTCATGTGAAAGAGCTCTGAGGCTAATTTCACACGGGAGAGTACAATATCGGAACGTGAATCTCAGCCTGATACCGCGCTCGCCAACATGCAATGACTTGGAGGATGCGAGGTGTTTTTGTGTTAAAACTGCCTTGCATCACTTCGGGGAAGTATCTGCGGTGGAGGATCACGGAGTGTTTCCCATTGTTTTCAATGTGTAAACCTCGCATCAAACTCGCGTGCCCCTCGCACGCCGCGCAATGCAGTACCAATCCCATTGAAAACAATGGGTGATGCCAGGCGTTCTGAGGGAACACCCAAAGATAGGACATACTGCATTTTTTTTCCCGCACCTTGATGCAGGAAAAAAAAAAAAGAAATGGCTCGTGCATGACCGCTCTCAAAAGAATGGGGTTTATATTTGTGCGTCTCGCAGCACAAAAATCTTGCGCGATTTTTTCAGCCGTGTGAAACCTGCCCGATTCTACAATAAAACTGATGCAAGGGACATTGTATTCTATAACTAGGCAGATTTGTAAATCAGGATTGTGAGAAAGCTGGGTGACAATGTCTGTGGTAATTGTAGTCATTTTGTCACCCAACTTGTCTAGGAACAAACAGGGAGTCCAGTATACAGTGGGGGCACTTACTTTTGTAGCAGGCGGGTACGGTGAAGTTCCCATTGTCACACTGGCTCTGTATGGTGTAGGCGCAGTTCTCGTCTTTGTTCTTGCAGTAGTAGGTGATGATGTCTCCATGTTGGATCTCCTGCCTGGAAATCTCATCCACGCGCGTCTTCCGCCCGTTGTGCAGGACGTTGGCCTTTGGCGTGGGCACGTCACATGGGGCTGTAACAATGAACATCACGTTAGTTGGTCTGCGCACCTTTTTTGTAAGTTGGTGCCGGTATTCTCTTCTGTGATTGAGCGCCCTCGTAGTCATTGTCATAGCATGCCCTGAGTGCTGGGCAGTGACGGCGGGTATGGGGTACATCGGGATCGGCGATCTTACCCTGGCAGAGCGGCTTCTGGGTCCATTCTCCATCTTTATCGCAGTATGAAGTGCGGGAGCCTACCAACGCATACGGCGGGTTACACCCATATGTGACCACCTCCTTGTAGTTGTACTTCCGATAAGGGGCAAAGCTCATGTACCCGTTGGTAATTTCCGTTGGACGCTGGCATTTTACATCTACGGAAAAGGAATAATTTCTCTTAGAATCATAAATCCCATCCAGTAGTTATACTTGTTGTTGGAAAAGCTGGGTGCCATTGCAGCTGCCACAAAGATTTTACCCAATTTTCTTGGATTCCTGAAGTTTGGGAAGGCTTTATGCCAGCCCTTCTTGGGTCTAAGAGATGGCCATATTGGTTGTCATCCAGCTTTCCCAAGCTCCTGAATGTCAGATCTGCCTAATTACATTATTTAGAGAAGCAGATTAAAAGCTTCTGTGAAGAACCACCAATGCAGCTTGCACATCTTTCATTCAGCTGTGCGAGGCTCCTGACTGGCTAATCACCATCTCCAGAGAGCTTTCCCATAAGCTGGTTGATAACTTCTGCAGGTCAATTGGCAGCCATATTGCTTGTCACTCAGCTTTCCCAGAATAGAGCACTTAGTCCCAACAGGATCGTACCCCGGCATTGAGGGACGTGGCTCCAGGTGCTGTTGGCGCTGCACGTTGCATTCTCACTCCCAATCAGTACGTAGTCCAGCTTGCAGTGGTAGCGCACCACATCCAGGTAGAAAGAGACGTTCACTTCTTGGGGCTTATAGAAGTCCAGTAGCCCCATCCTCGGTATCTCAGGATAAGGACAAGCCACCTCTTAAAGGGGAAACAACCAGAAAATGTCAGTAATCTATGGCAGTGGTCCCCAACTCCAGTCCTCAGGGACCTCAACAGGTCATGTTTTCAGGATCTCCTCAGTGTTGCACAGGTGATGAAATTATTGTCGATGCCTGAGACATTGCCACAGGTGTTCTTACTATGGGATATCCTGAAAACATGACCTGTTGGTGGTCCCTGAGGACTGGAGTTGGGGACCCCTGATCTATAGAGCAGGGCTTCTAGGGTGCTCAGCGCTGCCAAGACTGCTAGGTATGTATAGCATTTGCCTCCATGTACCCCTGACTCTGGCATTTGGATTTGGACTTACTCTCACAGACTGGGAAAGCAACACTCCAGGCACCACTTGCCAAACATTCGCTTTCATTGGCGCCACGTATTCTATACCTGGAACAAGAAGCAATAAGTCAAGGGGTTAATCAACGAGACAAAAGAAAAGGCTAAAATAATATACAGAGCCAAACAGGTAAGTGATTACCTACAGCGCTCCTAGTGGTGCTAGTAGTGTTAGGCCCAATGTCCACAGGCGGATTGATTTGCAGAACCTATGCAGGAGATCCGCAAATCAAGCCACCCATAGAGATGCATTAGCGTCCGCAAAGCAATTAATAGCATGCAGGTGTCTTTTTTTTGGCGTGCGGATCACATGCACTGAAAAAAAAGCGCAACATGCTCCAATTTATGCAGATTCCCGCATGGACGGCTTCGAGGCCGTCCGATCCACAGCACACCCGCAGATGACACTGTGGACGTGCCGCAGATCTGCAGGAAATGTAGAAATAAAAGCACTGCGCATGCACAGGGCGTGTCAGCCGGCGTGCCGGCACGCATCCACCGAGCAGAAGAAAGAAGATCCGTCTGGAAAGCAGGAGACCCGCACCACATCCGAACAGGTAAGAGAACTGTCCATGGCCGCGGGCCCAGGCGGATTGTGTGCGTGATTCCGCACTCAGAATCCGTGCATGCCATGGACATGAGGCCTTAAAGGGCTAGTTCTACAACTGTCACAACCTCTGCTTGCTGTCAGTAAATGAAAACACCTTTTTATGTAAAGATTTATAATCTGTAGTGACCTACTCCTGCTCACACAGCTGAGGGTTTGCTACTATGTATCACAGAAAAATAAGTGCTTTTTTTTGCTTACCTGTAGCCCCTCCCCCTAGAGGCAAGCAAGCAGAACTGAACTTTGTATTATATAAAGTCAGTGTAAGTCACATGACCATGTCCCTAGTTGCCCCTCCAGGGTGGAGCAGCGGTAATTATTACTTTCCTACATAATTTACAGTAATGGACAGTAATGGCTTCAAAATACACAGCAGCGGCTTCCTCACTTATCGGTAATTTCATTTACCGGCGTGTACAGCGGCAGCAGCTGAAATTACCACTAATCTGTGAGGCCATCAGGGAAAGGACTTGCAATATTTGTGGGTTTACAGAAGAGGCCGGGAATGTCCGATCTTGGGGTAATTTGAGAGTTTTTACATGTGTCATGTTTCCGGTATAGGTGGCGACTCACTGCTATGGCGTCTACTAGAACTGTGAATTACTGATTGTATGGCATAGACATGGTTGTAACAGTATCTAATAAAATGTATCTAAGCTTATCATGTGTGATACTGTCTGCTGAGCCAATATATTTAATTCTGACATGCGTGATACTGTCCCCTTAGCTGTTGTATTTAGAGGGAATCTGTCACTATGTTTTTGCAGCCCTCAGCAAGTGCACTGTAGGGTAGTGCCCGTCACACTGATTCCAGTGATATGTCTGTGATATGTATGTATCTGTGCAGGAGTTTTGGAGAAACTTGCATTTTATTTGTAGCACCCAGAAATAGTCCTGCATATTCATGAGCTGCAGGCTGGTCACACCCACCACGCCCAATGATTGGCAGCTCACTCTCTATGCACAGTAATAGGCAGACAGCTGTCAATCAGTGGCTGGAGGGCAGGGTGGGTGGAGCTAGCCTGCAGCTTGGGAATATCAAGGACTACTTTAGGTAGTCCTCAGTGCATGTGCTGCTAATGATAAAAGGCAAGTTTCTCCATAACTACTGCACAGACCCACACAGCAGAGATATCACTGACTGTCACTGCCTTGTGCTGCCATCAGAGAGGGGTCCAAAAAGCTGATGACAGAGTGTCTGTAGCTTATCATGTGTGATACTGTCTGCTGAGTCATTGTATCTCATCTTTTTAATAAGATCTTTGTTACAGCAGATTTCCGTTTATTTCTGGCATTTGTGCCGGACAGAAAAGTGTGGTCTGCTACGTTTTTCTGTCCATTATAAATACTGGAAAGGAATGAAGACCCGCTGAAACTGAGACCTCATTAGCTTCTGACCTACAGCTCCATTCCAGAGTTCTGTCTGAATTTTGTTTTCAGAGATTCCGATGGAATTCTGGGATGGAGCCTGAAACCCCGTTTAAACAGAGCCTAAGGCCTCATGTCCACGGGGAAAAGAAGAATTAAAATCCGCAGCGGATTTTAACTCTTCTCCCGCCCGCAGATCCGCATCCCATAGGGATGCATTGACCACCCGCGGGTAGATAAATACCCGCGGATGGTCAATAAAAGGGAATAAAAAAAAATATAGAGCATGAAAAAATCCGGACATGCTCCATTTTCGTGCGGGTCTCCCGCGGGGACGGCTCCCGCCGGCTTCTATTGAAGCCTATGGCAGCCGTCCGGATCCGCGGGAGACCTAAAATAAGAATAACTTACCCGCAGCGGACCGGCCAGATCTTCTTGCTTCGGCCCGGCGGATGTGCCCGGCGCATGCGCGCGGCACGCCGCCGACGTGCCGAGCACATCCGCCAGCCGAAGAAAGAAGATCCGGCCGCGAAGAGGAAAAGACCGGTCCGCTTCGGGTAAGTTTATTCTTATTTATTCTTATTTTCAGCGCTCATGTCCGCGGGGCAGGAGGGACACGCTATGGATTCTCCATGGAGAATCCGTAGCGGGCCTGATTTTCCCCGTGGACATGAGGCCTAAGGCTGGCCTCACGTGACCGGATTTGTGTTGCGGATTCCGTGATCACTGTTTGTGCGGATGATTAGCGGTAAAACGCGGGCATTGTAAGGCTTTTGATTTTTCCTTCACACTTGAGGATACGAATTGCGTATTCCACAAGTGGAATTAAAATCACGGCATGCTCTATTTTGCCAATCTACTTTTGGATGCGTCCGACTTGCATGCCCTACACAACTAACATTGCCTATGGGCTGCGGGTACCCGTGTCCTCACAAAGCGGGAAATATAAACAAAAAATTAAACTGTACTGCGCTAGCCTCCGCGGTCATACGCAATACCGTTTAATGAGGTACGCAGGGTCACCAGCCGGGCTCACAGAAGGAATACGCTGCACGCCTCCCGCAAGCGGAATCCAACCCGTTCGTGTGAGCCCAGCTTTAGGGTGCGTTCACACGAGCGTAGGCGTATTTACGTTCGCACGTGCGCAGCGTATAATCGCCGGAAAGAGCGTTTTTCGGCGATCATGACCAGAGCTAGAAAGCGTCGTTTATGCGCTCATGTGAACGCACCCTTAGGCTACTTATACATTGTAGTTAGTTGTCAACTGAATGCTTTTTTCGCTGACTGCTATCTCACCCGAAACCCCTAATAACATGACGGTTTAACTCGGCCGAGTGTCCTTGTGTTGTAAATGCAGGGAGGAGAGAAAGTCACTGCCAGACACTTCAGGCACTGGCCTATCATCTGAGAATAAAAGGATTTGAGCAGTTGAAAGCTAATACCAGCTCTTAAGCCAACAGAATCAGATGATTATCTAATGTGCATTGGGGCCACAGAACTCTCTACCTCCATCTGCTGCATTACAAGGCACACAATAATGGTTTATCTTCTGAGAACAAAAGGATTGAGCAGCTGAAATCTAACTTCCCAATCAATATAATACAGTGGATGTTGGGGAAGAGTTGGGTGGTTCTAATGCACATTGGGCTCACAAGCTGGTATAGGAAAGCTGTGTTTGGGTTCATGGGCTGACTCATTTGCTGCATCTCAATTAAGAGGATGAAGCTGTTATTGCAAAGAAAATGGTTATAAGGTCGGAGGAGTGTTTAAGCTAAGGACTGTGGGCAAGGCAACCAGAGAGACAGTGCAGAGCAGGGTACTCAACTAGTTTTAGTAAATATCCATTACCTAATTAACAGGTCAAGGTCCAATCTAAAGGCCAACAGTAAAGATGTTGTCTTCCTAGTGTTTTGCAAGCTTTGCAGAACAAGAGCAATTTATTTATTTTGAAAGTACCTCAATTTTAGCCTGGGGACAAGCACATGGCATTGTCCCTTGAGTAGCAACCCATCATAACATAAATACAGTACCAGAAACCAACTTGTGACATAAATAAGGCACCAGAACCAAGCCCATAGCACAAATGAACACTGACCCACGTAGTACATATTGCCACCCTAAGCATATCTTTTTCCTCCCACAGTATAATCTCTCTCCCCACTGTGTGGTGTATGTAATATATGTACTTTTAATATATATACATATAATACATGTATGTTTAAAAAACAAAAAATAACCAAAAACCACTAAATTACATGGTTACTAATGTTAGAAGTCTGACTAATAAAGTTCAACTGGACGTAATAATGCCTGAGGAAAAATAGGACAGTAGGAATAACTGAGACATGACTGGATGAAAGTTGTGTCTGGGCGGTTAATTTACAGGATTGCAGTCTCTTCAAAAGGAATTGTGGAAACTGGAAATGGGGAGGGCTTTGTCTTTATGTAAAGTTCTAGCTAAAATCCCCTACGGGAAGATCTATGTCAGTGAAATGAACATGTCTCTATGGGTAGAGATACGTGGAGGGAAAGGCAATAATAAAATCTTCATAGGGGTTTGCTATAGGCCACCAAAAATCTATTACTAAGGCATTATTCAAATGACCATTTATAGGCTCAAAAAATCGGGGGAAAACAGCAACCATCCTTGGCACTGGATTCCAATGCATTCATTCAGACGGATGATTCTTGGCCATGTAAAAAAAAAAAAAATCACACCAGGACTGCAGTGGAAGCCGTCCGTGTGAGGCTTGGACTAGATTAAAGGGGTTGTCCCGCGCCGAAACGGGTTTTTTTTTTTTTCAATAGCCCCCCCGTTCGGCGCGAGGCAAACCCGATGCAGGGGTTTAAAAAAAAAACAAAAACTGATAGTACTTACCTGAATCCCCGCGCTCCGGTGACTTCTTACTTACCTTGCGAAGATGGCCGCCGGGATCTTCACCCACGGTGGACCGCAGGTCTTCTTCCATGGTGCACCGTGGGCTCTGTGCGTTCCATTGCCGATTCCAGCCTCCTGATTGGCTGGAATCGGCACACGTGACGGGGCGGAGCTACAAGGAGCAGCTCTCCGGCACGAGCGGCCCCATTCAGAAGGGAGAAGACCGGACTGCGCAAGCGCGTCTAATCGGGAGATTAGGCGCTGAAATTAGACGGCACCATGGAGACGAGGACGCTAGCAATGGAGCAGGTAAGTGAATAACTTCTGTATGGCTCATAATTAATGCACAATGTACATTACAAAGTGCATTAATATGGCCATACAGAAGTGTATACCCCCACTTGCTTTCGCGGGACAACCCCTTTAAGACATGCTGCGGGGGGGGAAAGAAAACAAAAAAAAAATCGCAGTTGATTACTGCTCATGAGCATGGAAAAGTGTTTTGCTTAGCATGTCCAATGGGCAGTGTTTGCTGCGGGGGGGCAAATACGCATCCCACAGTGCAAATATGCTCGTGTGCATTGGGCCTTGGGCTGGCTTCACACAGGTGAGACTGATTCCGCATGCGGGATCCTGCAGCGGAGGCCGGCTGTGACCCCCGAAAGGCGATCCGTGTACCCGGCGTGCTCGTCGTCGGTCATGTGCAGTACAGATTTTTATTTTACAGCATTTGTATTTCCCACGCCATCGCTAGGCAATGACGCGAGTACTCATGGCCGATACGCAATGTTAATTGCATATAAGCTGCAGGTCGGATGGCCTCTATTGACTTCAATGGAGGCCATTCGTGTGAAGTCCGCAGCAACCTAGAGCCTGTTGCGATTTTTTTTTTCCTCTGCTCACGGAACATGCAATTCGTATCTGCAGATGTGAGCGAAAAAACGAAAGTACATTCCTTTTAATGCATACGATTAGCTGCGGATCCTCGCGCAGACACTGATTGCGGACTCCGCAATAGGAATCTAGTTATGTGAAGCTGGCCTAATTATTAATTCACAACATAAGCATTTGGCTGAGAGCAGCGCATCAGTAGTACCCATCTTAGATTCTTATCAGTTATATTATAATCACCTACATATCATATGAAAATGATGCCATCATAATGTGTTATTACTGCCCCCAAAATATAGGACACAGGTCAAGGGAAAGCTGCAAAAGAAAAGCCCTCGTTAAGACCAATCAGGCTCATACTGTTGAGGTGAAAAGTCCATCTGACCTCTTCTTGAAGGCGTTTCTTTTCAAGGTTTCCCTTGCATGGTCCTAATCTAACCTGATAGACACCCCAAAACTTCAAGGAGCTGACATGCCCCCTTGTGTTCGTCATTAAAGTTCATTGGCATTAGAGTATCCGCATGTGTCTTAGTGGACCTGAGATACATCTCCTGGAAGGTTTTACCAAAATATTTTCTTGGACATTAAGCGCGGTGATGAAGAACCCACTAAGAGAGTACAAGAGGGGCCTGGACACCTCTGAGTGTAACATTACATGTTCTAATCACTGGATTACTTCAGAAGGGCTGTTGATCCCTGATGAATGGCTATTGTTTTTCTTAGGGCTCATTTACATGAGTACGAGGGGCTGCTGATAAGTCTTTGGCTTTACCCAGAAAGAAACAAGATAGGAAGATGAAACTTTACATTTCTTCCACATCCTCTCCACTGATGCCAGCACACTTCTTACATCGGTATTCCAAGTTCTGTAAGCCTTGCAAAAAGAAGGATTTTGGTTGTGCCTCAAACCAGTCATCCGTAGCAGCCATGGCATCAGAAATGGTGTGAAATTTGGTCCCCTTGAGGTGTTTCTTCAGGTTTGGAAGCAGATGATAGTCGAAGGGAGCTAGATCTGGTGAATAAAGTGGGTGGTCAACCAGATGGAAGCCTAGCTCCACCAGTTTTGCCGTGGTTTCCTGTGCAGTGTGAGCAGAGGCGTTGTATTGCAGGAAGGAGATTCCTTTGGACAGCTTGCCACACCTTTTGGCCTTCAGAGCTGCCATCAATTGGTCCAAAAGTTCAATGTTATACCTTGCATTGATGGTGGAACCATTTTGAAGGTAGTCCACTAGCAGCACCCCTCCTTATCCCAGAACACAGACGCCATCACCATATTGGCTGAACTTCTTTGGGTGAGGAGAACCACTGTGCCTCCACTCTTTTGACTGCTCCTTGGTTTCAGGGTCATACAAATAAATCCAGGTCTCATCCATAGTGACCAGTTGATCCAGGAAGTTCTTATCAGTCCGGAAACGCTGACAAATGGACCGGGAAGTTCTCACTCGCATGCTTTTCTGATCTGTTGTCAGACATTTGGGGACCCACTTTGCAGATCGCTTCTTCATGTTCAAATGTTCATGGATAATGACACAAACACGTTCACGAGAAATCCCCATGATGTCTGCTATTCCTTTAGCTGAAATTGGCCGATTCTCCAGTATGAGGTTGTGCGCAGCATCGACGATCTCTGGAACAACAACCTCTCTCGGTCGTCCAAGACGTTCCCCATCATTGGTGCTGAAGTGGCCCGTTTTAAATTTTGCACCCCAGTCTATAACTGTAGAACATGAAGGGCATTGATCCCCCAATGTCTGCCACATATCACCATGAATATCCTTCGCGGACTTTCCTTGCAAAAACAAGAATTGTATCACTCCTCTGCTCTCATTTGCTGTGAATATCGCCTTAGACTCCGCCATTTTGTTTTCCCGCGTGCCGAGATCACGATAACATATATTAGACACATAAGGCTTTCATGTGATGTAACATTCGTTACCATAGAAACCAAAAAGAACACAAAGCCAAAGACTTATCAGCAGCCTCTCGTATATGTATATTTCAGTCCATGAATAAGCAGCATAAAATACGCTGCAGCGATGCTTTTCCTGAATATCTGCTATATTTTTATGTGCACGAATAATCAGTGCATAAAAACCCGATGAAAGCGCCAGTGATTTTTGTGCATAAGGGCGTAGCGTATATGCAGGTTTCTTGTATATTTACACATCCCCTTTGATTTCAGTGGGCTTTTACAGTGCATAATCCGCACAAAGATAGGTAATTCTGTATATTCTTTGACAGGATTGTACATTGTGTTAAAAAATACACTCATGTGAACGAACCGATTGAAATAAATGTGTTCTATTCACAGCATATTACGCAAGCAAATAATGTGTGTGTAATATGTGGCATATATATGTGAATGAGTCTTTATTGTCCACAGGATTAATAAAAGACTTAGATTTAGTTACAATGTGGCAGAATGAGCAGTTTAGCAAGGAAAGCTGCCAAGATCCACTGATGTAAGCCAGTTGGATTTTATAGGCATTGCGGTAGAGAAGAAGCTATGTAACAAGACGATCCCTAAGATTAGATTCCGTTCTCTATGTAATACCGAATCGCAGTTAAAGGGCCACTCTGGCGAAAACTCATTTTTCCATCCCTGTCCCCCTCACCTGATTGCCTGTCACACTCTGGAAGTCTACTTTATAAATTCTAGTCACTTCCCTGCAGTGCAGCCCTGTCAGCCAACATCTATGGTAAGATTTTTTAATTTCACTTTCAGTCAATCTCTTGATGCATCGGTTCAATATTAGTTAAGGCTATGCCATTTTTGTCTGCAGCGGGAGCAGTTTAATTATCATTACCTTCTGTATTCACCTAAATAAGCTGCAGACCATATCTATACAGCCAGAAGGATGAGCTGTGATCTCCTCTATTATAACTGTGTGACAGGAGCTGTGTGATCATCAGTAACAGTGACAGGGATGCCTGCCTGCCCCTTAAACAGTTGCTACAGTAGATCCATGAAAAAGCATTATAGAGACAGAGAAATTGACTACAAGATGAATCCACGACCCCCAAGCAGATCTGAGCTGGTCAAGACTGAGGTCACATGACCATTTAAGTAAAAAGAGGCCAGAAGTTTCAGACAGAAAGAAACCACTAACCAAGGTAATACTGACCGACTGGGGGTAGCTACATAGTGAATGAATTTTAAAAATCACCAGTGGCCCTTTATTTTCTACTGTAGGTCAACCGTAAACCTCATACCTCTTTCATTGTTATCGAGTGCATGCACCAAGTGTTGGAAAGAAACACCATCACCATCCCACAAAATTAAAATGTCATCTATGTACCTACCCCAAAAAAGAATGTGGTTAGTAAACTCTGAATTGCTTGAACCATTTACTAATGACATTCTTTTTTGGGGTAGGTACATAGATGACATTTTGATTTTTATAGATGATTAACCTTCTAGACCTGACTATCTCCACTGATAATAATGGCAATATACAAACTGAAATCTTTCGTTAGTCTATAGCCACCAACAATTTCTTGCAGCCTCCACCCTCAACCCCCAGGAGGGGTATACCAGTAGGCCAATATGTACAAGCCAGTGGGAATTGTTCAGAAAAGACCTCTTTCATCTGAACCTAATAACCTTTTTGGAAAATTCAAGCGAAGAGGTTATCCTGCAAGACACCTCAGGAAATCTTACTAACGGGCAAATCTGATCCTATAAAACTTCTTTTGGCCTCTTGCCCTAATAGTGATAAGGGAAAGAACTACTAAAATGTATCACTTTTGATGCCTATGCAGACCAAATGAGAATTTGTTTTGCCCATATTGGTCAATTTTCCTGGACAATCATGATCGCTAGAAGCCTGTCTGATCGCTGCACAGCATGATGTAATGCTATAGAATTACATCATACTTACAGACAGACCTGGTCGTTTGTAGCGAAGTTCGTAACGCGAACGTTCACAAGTAGGGGCCATACTGTATAGCACTGGACTGCTTTTTGTTTTTTCTTATTTCTGTTAGTTAGGAATTGTATTCATTGGCCTTTTTGCCTATTGCGAATAACTGACTGAATGGAGGCGTGGTACCGTGTTTCCCCAAAAATAAGACACTGTCTTATATTATTTTTTGCCCCAAAAAGGGCACAGTGTCTTATTTTCGGGGGGCTTATATTTAACTGATGGTCTCCGGCGGTGCTGCGGCAAGTGTTCTACCCATCTGCCTGCTCAACTTATTTATGGCGACGGGGCTTTGAATACCCCACCTCCAGCAAAGGGAGCGCTGTGATTGGCTAATCACAGCGCCAGCAGCGAATCACAGCCGGCGCTCGATGAGCCAATCACAGCCATTCAGTGATGTCATCTACTGAAAGCCCCGTCATCAGCAGAAGCAGAGCAGGCAGACTGGGAGGAATCAGCCGTTTGCCGCAGCACTGCCGGAGACCATCGGGACACCACGGACCAAGTGAGTATTGATTTGGGGGGGGGGGGCATCTGAGCTAGGTCCTATTTTCGGGGGAGGCCATATATTTCAAACCTCCCCCGAAAACCTGATGGGTCTTACTATCGGGATAGGACCTATTTTCGGGGAAACAAGGTAGTGAATGGAGGTGGAGCTGGATTGTGGATCGGTCCGGCCCACCCGCCTCCATTCACAGTAAGCAGGCAGTTCATACGTGAATGACTGCCGGTTTACATGGAAGGATACGTTATGTAGAAAATGAACGAAGAACGATGAAGTGAACGACTTTTTGTTCGTCGTTCAGTCGGTCCATGCATTTACAGGAATAATCTTCAGATTCTCGCTGCATCGTGGGAATCCTAACAATATTCGTTCTGTGTAAAAGCACCTTAAGTCAGAGTGGTGGGAGATTATCAATAAGGAGGTGTCAAGGCTCTTCTGAAATCTCCCCATTGTCACAAGCTCTGGTTGTAAGCCTATACTAGACCTAGAGAAAGACCCTTGAGTAAGTAAATCTTTACTGAAGCTATGCCAGTGTATAGATGAATTTCAGTAATAGGTTGTATTCAAAACCTTCGGCCTCCCCCACATAGGCGTTTGCAGAAAAGCAGCGTTTACTGCAGATGCCGCCTGGTTTCAGCAGCGCTGGCATGCGTTATGCCAGCGCTTTGGCTGCGTGTCGAGCACAGCTGAAAACGCAGCCAAGGCTGATGATAAAAGAAGAAAATCAATACTCACCTAGCTGGTGAAGCCAATGAATGAATGGCTGTGATCGGACGCATCCAGCCCTGGCTCTGATTCGCTCAGCCAATCAGGCAGGGATTTAGAATCTCCGTTACCAGTGAAGTTCCTCTGAAGGCTGACCAGTCCTGAGACGCCGCCGAGGACAGCAACATCACCTTCGGGGTCAGTATTTTTTTTTTGACCCAGGCAGTGTAGCTAGGGTGTGGTTAGCGCTGCCAAACGCGCGGTACCAAGTTGTGCCGCATTTTCGGCAGCACTAAAACCGCTGCCCATTCATTTCAATGGGCAACGCAGGGCTGAAAACGGCCAAAGATAGAACATGCTACGCTGTCAGAGCGCAGCGTTAAAGACGCTGCGTTTTCAGCCCTGTGTGAGCAGCCCCATTGAAATGAATGGGAGCCTTGTACAGCGTTTAGCTCTTTGCTGAAAAAGCAGCGCTAAATGCTGTACAAAACCACCTGTGTGAGGGAGGCCTTACACATCCGGGGAACCAATGGCCGCACAATCTTGTCGATATTTCCAGCAAGACCATGCGGCCATTGGCTGCTGTGGATGGAAGGGGTTTTGAATGCACGCAGTTACTGCAGTGTGGAAACCCAGCCTAATAGACATACATTATGAGAAATACCGCTCGCCCAACCCTTAACCCTTTGCAATCCAATTTTGGATGTAGGGTTTTCTAGGGGGCTTTCTCTTTCTGCCATTATACAATGGCACCATCTGCTGGCTAGAGGCAGTACTGCGGTATGTGACATGCTGTTGAGGCCCCCGACAACAGAGCAGACAGTAATATACAGTAAGAATACCCTGCCGGATGTCTTCCGACATCAGAGCTGTACAGCCTTCAATCAGAATGTCTTCAGACGTCAGACAGTGGATTGGAAAGGGTTAAAGGAACTGTAGGATTTCAATGGAGGGTAAAGCAGTCTTGGGTGGGAGGGACAGTTCATGATCCTAGATAAGGCCCAGATTAGTGATTCTGGGGGTCATGAGATCATACCACTTGATTCTGTAGGGAAGGAAGGAGATAAACTGGGACTAGATGACAGAGTCTCTGGTTGAGGCCATTTCTGAGCATAGAGTAGACATCTCCCAACATTTTGGCAGCGATGATCTGGGAGGATGAAGTGTAACTGATGGATGTTCCCTAAGGGCTCATTCAGACGGTCCATGTGCTGTCTGTCCATTGCACAGACACAGACCATTTATAGCCAATCCAACTATTCACATGCGTATTTTTGACACTGATTCAGGTTTATTTGAAAAAAAAACGACATGTCCTAATTTCATCCATCTTGACATATGACATACGAGAGTAGGGCATACAGAGCGTGGGGATTATTGTACAACACAGGGACAGCATCTGTCTACTAGTTTTTTTTCCTTTTGCATCCAACCTCTTGCACAGCACATGGACTCATAGTTGCATGTCCAGATGGCTTAACATCTGAGTTCTATAAGACCTCTAAATGGGCACTGCAATTTCAGCAAACGTGTGCTTATGTGAAAACTAGCAAAAGTGCAAATCAATCTATTTACTTAAAATTACATTTTTGTGTTGAAAAGTGGCTCTAAAGTGCTGGCCAATAGGGGTGTCACTTTCTTCTAATGTGCTGTCACTTCCCATTGTCATGTGAAATTGGTCTCTAGCAACCAATGCACTTAGATAGATGACAGGAAATAGGGGTAAGTCTTTGCTTGCTGCTATGTAATGCTGTTCATCGAAATCTATGGAGATGGTAAGGGGGAGGAAGTGAGACTTACACAGGATTGTGGCTGCAGCTTCTAGTAAGTGTTTTATCTCACCCTAGTTCTGGATTTGCAGCTACATTGCTCAGTACTTCTGTATAATGTCCCCCATGCTGCTGTTACTTAAAGAGTTTGCTACAGAGAGATGGGAGAGCAGACTCTCCTCTTCTCTGTACAAAGTGTATGGGCAACATTATAGCAGCTGGTCTCCACCCACAAGCTCAGAGAACACTGACCATTCTATATAGAACATGCAAAGGGAGATACTGCTGAAAAATTCCATATACAATAATGGCCAGCAGTAGTGCTATTCCTAATGTACCTACAGCTGACACTGTATTCTGAAAAGTCACTTGAAAGTGTGGATACATTCTAGACACATTTAGGTTCTCTTCTTAACAGAAGTAATAAATACCTGAGTCCTTAAGAAGTACTGCCCTGATTATCCTGTCACCCGGGGAAAAAAATCTATCTCTAAGGCCGCCGCGCGATCCGACCCCAGAGCCTGCAGGGACGAGCGCGTACTCACCCGCGCCTGGCGGCCCCGGCTCTTTGATGTGCCGGCTGCCGCGCAGCCGGCGCATGCGCAGACCGTAGCCGGCGGCCGGGTGAGTGCGTGCCCCGCAGAAAATTAGAACATGCCGCGGTTTGTTTGCCGCGCGAGATTTCGCGCGGCCAAACCGCGGCCGTCTGCATAGGAGTGCGTATTGTAATGCACTCCTATGCAGACTTTCAGCGGCGGAAATCCCGCGGGAAATCCCGCGGCGGGATTTCCGCTCGTCTGCAGGCGGCCTAAATGAGAATTGCTGGCTCAATGCTATTCTCAATAAAAACAGGTTTTGGCAAAAGTGCTGTTTAAAAAGTTTATGTAATTTGCTCCACATTTTTATCCTTCATAGAATTGCTGAGTTCCAGGTCGTAGCACCTGTTAGTGAAATGAATATGGCTCCATTTTCCTATCCATTTTATATTCTGATCCTTCCATTTTCTGTGGTATAGTCTGTCAATGCTTTGTACATTTCTTTAACAAGATTTGCTGAAACGTATTAAAGAATAAAAAGGGACATTCCAAGGTCCTAGATTGAATGGCTCGGGTCGTAGCACCCTGTTCTCCCATTTCTCTCTAAGCAACTTATTGTTTACCATTACTGTACTCTTGTGTTCTGAGAAGCTAATCATGTATGATTCTACTGCGCCTGCATGCGTTGGTTTGGCATTTTAGATGTTAAATTCTTTATCTTGCATATTCATATTTCTGTTTGTGTTATCGACCAATGGTAATAAATTAATTATAATAAATTTGAATGATTGTAATCAAAGCAAGTGCCTCTATAAAAACTGATGCCTGTCAATCAATAAATAGATAACTTTCACCACAACACAACTGGACGTGATCAAAAGTTATTTCCCGGGCTCGGCTATCCTCTAACTAAATTTGGACCCCAGAAGCATATCATATAGCACAGGGGTCCCCAACTCCAGTCCTCAGGGACCACCAACAGGTCATGTTTTCAGGATATCCTATAGTAAGAACACCTGTGGCAACGTCTGAGGCACTGACAATAATTACATCACCTGTGCAATACGGAGGAAATCCTGAAAACATGACCTGTTGGCGGTCCCTGAGGACTGGAGTTGGGGAACACTGATATACCAAATCGATTTATTTGCACTAACACACCTAAATTGCTGTGCTTCGGGTTCGGTAGGCAGTGGGACAAATATCTGCTGAATCTGGATCAAGCAAAGGCTTTTGATCAGGTTGATCATGAGTACCTTTTTTTTAATCCTTTGAGATATGGTCTTTCTGCAGGATTTGACTCTATGCCAAGGGGTGGAAAGCTTTCTGTTGTGAATCGCTGGATTGTCCATGCTTTTAAGATTGCCTCTAGGGTCTGCTTGGAAAATCCTTTGAGCACACTACTGTATGTTTTCTCGATTGCTCCTTTCCTTATGGAGCATTGAGTGAGCCTCTTTGTGGCTCTGAAGATGGTAGCATATGTAGATGACATCACCAAAGTTCCTGGTCTTGACTTCCTGGATCTTCTTCCAGGGAACCAGGAGAAAGTAAAGATTTTGGGTACAGAATTTAGTCACAGTAATTATCCAAAAGAAAATTGGGAGTTCAGACTCGAAGATGAAAACAATGGATGGGTTTGAATTTGACCCAGAGTGACAGCGTGGATGTGATGCGAGCTCTAAATCCTTTGAACCGTTTACTAATCACATTCTTTTTTGGGGTAGGTACATAGATGACATTTTGATTTTCATAGATGATTAACTTTCTAGATCTGACTATCTTCACTGATAATAATGGCAATATACAAACTGAAATCTGTCATAAGCCTATGACCACCAACAATTTTCTTTTGTTAAACAACTGACATTCACCAGCTCTCAAGAGAGGTATGCCAGTAGGCCAATATTTACAAGCCTGGAGGAATTGTTCAAAAAAGACCTCTTTTTATCACAGTGTAATAACCTTTTTGGAAAATTCAAGCAAAGAGGTTATCCTACGAAACACCTTATGAAAGCTTACTATTGAGCCAAATATGATCCTAGAAAATGTCTTATGGCCTCTTGTCCTAAAGGTAATAAGCAAAAAAAAACTACTAAGATATATCAACACTTTTGATGCTTAGGTGGACCAAATGAGAATTTCTGGGGCATTATTGGTCAATTTTCCTGGGCGATCACGATTTGAAACGGTTATTGACAGCTAGGCCCAGTATTACATACATTGCTTTGCCCCATTCATCTTTCCATCAACCCTGACCATTCTCCCTGTCCCAGCTGCTGAAAACACCCCACAGCACCATGCCCCCACCACCAGGCCTCACTCTAGGGATGGTATTGGGCAGGGGATGAGCGGCTCCTGGTTTTCTCCAGGCATCATGCATAGAATTGAGACCAAAAAGGTCAATCTTGGTTTCATCAGACCAGAGAATCTTGTTTCTCAGTCTGAGAGTCCTTTAGGTGATTTTTGCCAAACTATAGAAGGGCTTTCATATGTCTTTTGCTGAGGCGAGGCTTCTTTCTGGTCCCTCTGCTATAAAGCCTAGGTTGGTGGAGGCTGCACACAGGATCTTTGGAGCTTAGTCGCAGTGAGGTTCTTGGTCACCTCTCTTACAAAGGTCATTCTCCCTGAGTACTTTGTTTGGTGGGTTGACCGGCTCTAGGTGGAGTCATGCTCTTGACCTCTTGAATTGTCTTCCAGGGGACCAGTAAAAAGCAAAGTTTTTATGTATAGAATTTAGCTGCAGTGATTATCCAGTGATTATGCAGTGATATTTGAGAGCTAAGACTAGAAGCTACTGCTCAAAACAATGGAAAGATTGGAATCTGGCAATGTTAACATGTAATCTTTCTTGATCATGCTCTCCCCCCCCCCCCCCCCCCTTTTTTTAAAAAAAACTCGGCAGTGTTTACCTTTTGCCCAAACCTCCCTGGGTGTGGATCGAGACCCTGTTCTTCCAGATGTTAAGGGGAGATAGTCTGAACCTAGTAGGAGGGATGTTACCTACGGGCCGAGACTCGGGGGGGGTTGAATGTAATCAAGCCGGTTGTACTTTTCTGTGGATAACAAACATCTCAAACTTGTGGAAGGAGAGTTTTTCTTGTTGGGTACAGGCCTATGAAGAATTGCTTCTGCTGTTCTCCAATACTGGAAGAAAGGAGGGCAAATAAAGAACCTTATAACACCCTATGAGCACCTGTCGCTTGTATTTTAAGATAATCCCGAGATAGGTTCAGGGAATTTGGGACAACAGGACGCGGCCAAGGTCATTCCTTGACCAGAGGGTCCTGTTGGCCCATTTCCAGAAACCTTTGCCCTTGAAGATCGCCCAAGTAATGTTTTAAGCCCTTAAGTAACAACCATTTTTGGGGGTTTCCATTATCTTTCATCCCCGCCTTTCAAGAGCCATAACTCTCGTCTTTCTCTTTTGACAAAGCTGCATGATGACTTGATTTTTTTGAAGGATGATTTTGTATTGTATGTTAAATGGCATCATTAAAATATACATGTACTGAAAAACTTGTATGTTAATGCCCCCCGCAAACTAGTGTGCTGCCTGTTAATCCATGGACAGCACACAGTCCATTATAGGGCTATGCATGTAGACATTTTTTTCACATGGACCAATGGTTTTCATGAAAAACCTCATGGCATGCCCTATTCCTCTGTTTCATGGATGAGAAATAAGACATGTTAATGCTGCCTGGGAGTAAACCGGACGGCACATGAACCTGTGTCTGTTTGCTGTCCGATGCGAGTCAGTACTCACATAAACGGGTAGTGTGCACCTAGCCTAAGCGGGGTGAAATCTATGTGCATGCATTATATTTTGTTGGTCAGTACAATTCCGTCAATGCCACAATTTATATATCTTTGTTTTGCTACTTTTAAAAATATATATATTTTTTATCTTGCTTTCTCGCAGCGGGACCAGACCCGCGGCCCTGCAGGGACCAGTGCGGGTCTCACCTCTCCCGCGACTCCGGATCTTTGATGTGCTGGCTGCCGGCCAGCCGGCACATGCGCAGGGCGGAGCCTGCGGCCGGGGAGAGATGTTTCTGTGCGGACTGTGATTTGTTTTCCATGCGTGATTTTGCATGGACAAATCGCGTCCGCCTGCCTAGGATTGCATTTTCTAATGCAGTCCTATGGCAGCGGCCACGGGCGGAAATTCAGCGAAATCCCGCCGCGGAATTTCCACCCGTGTGCAGGAGGCCTTTGATACAACTTCCAGACCTTCTATGGACATTCTGAATATTAGTTTTCATTGTCATTTTTTAGTCTCGTCTCAGTTTTATTATTTTAATAACTTTTACGCCCCTCTTCTAACTGTATTGCTTGACACTGTCTGCAGCCATTCTTGGGAATATTGCGCTTTTGTAAACGCCATGTTACGCACACCGCAATAGCATTCTCTCTATAATGCGCAGTTTGACTCACCCTTCGTGACACGAGAAGTAGATGACGCTCTGATACGTTATTTCCTTGTATTGTACCTTCCCGTTGTCCAGGATGCCAGGTTTTGGGCACTGCTGTCCTGTATCATCAGAACAATAGAGTAATGTATGTTAATAAGGGGGAGGGGTCTCGTCTAGTGAATATTCTGTATGTAAATTAGTGGAGATTTGTATGAAAACAAATGGAATTTTTATACTTACGCTTGCACCGTAGGGTGGCGTGCTCCCAGCTGCCCAGCGCTAAGCATACCGCCTTATCATTGCCAGAATCCTTCACATATCCCGAGACGCAGGTGTACGTGACGCTATCTTGTGGGTTATACACAACCCTCCCAGGCCTGAACACAGCATTCTCCAACTGACGCGGTCGGCTGCACACTGCAGGGTGAAGAGGGCGAACCTCAAATCCAAAGTCACTATACTACAAATGATAGGCTTAGGGCGCGTTCACACGGCCATGATACGTGATTTCAATGGGTTCAATGGGTTCATTCTTATGAGCGTATCTCTTCATGCGATGTGCAATCGCGTGAAAAAAAAATGCAACATCTTCTTTATTGTGCGCATTGGCGCAGCACAAGAGCTCATTGAAATTGATAGGCATGCGCAAATACACGCGACATACACAGAAAACCTGCATATTTGTAGCGCATATACGCAAAAAAATCACTGCGTATTTATTTACGTGCGCAGACAAAAACACGCCGGAGCCGGTTAAATATGTTGGCGTTAGTGCATTTTAGCCGCCCAAACACACAGCGTATTTGCACGGGAGAAATGCGCTCGCTCCTGTGTGAACCTGGCCTTAGATACATAGCTTAGCAAAGAGTATCACTCATGATGCAAGTAGATACATGAGCGCAGCTGACAGTATCACACATCACAGAATTAGATCAATGCACTCGGCAGACAGGATCACATGTGATCGGCTTAGACACGTCACTCCGTCTTAAGACCCGCATCAACCTCTATAATCTGGACTTTCTCTTCAATATGTTTCGTCATGTGACTGCGCCACTCTTCTCCATGATTTTCCCTTGTAGTCAATATTTGTGGTTACGGAGTATTTGAAAGTCATGGTACAGATGAAGTTAGGGGCAGGGATGGCATCTTAGGTGAAGCATTCTCCCCGGGGCTCTACAGTCATACTAATGATAATTACGCACCTTTTCCTGCTGCGGAGTAACCAATAAGAGACAGCACAGCGATGAGTCGCAGCAACGGAGACATGATCCGAAGAGCTGACGGACGTCTGAACGGGAGCCGCA
Organism: Eleutherodactylus coqui; assembly: GCF_035609145.1. Classification (NCBI taxonomy): domain Eukaryota; kingdom Metazoa; phylum Chordata; class Amphibia; order Anura; family Eleutherodactylidae; genus Eleutherodactylus; species Eleutherodactylus coqui. Next base: position 101,543,904 of record NC_089849.1, read on the forward strand.
GGAATATTTACTTTTATATGAAAGTTCAATTTAAAAATTAACCAAATGTCCTGCTGGTCAGCGAGATGTTGCTTTATGTCCGAGGACACCGCGGTCACATCAATACCAGGAGAAAGAATGAAGCCATCAGACAGCTGCAAGGGCTCTGCCTCTAAAAGGGGAACATCACCTTCCTCTGGTTCAACATTGGGGAGGGGGGGGGGGGGGGGAGGATAATGGCTGAAATACTGAAAGCACTGAATATAATAAAACTAAACTGATCAAACATGACCTCCACACACCTTATACTATAGTGACAGTATCCCATCTATTACTGACAACCAGCCCCTATATCATGTCTGAGGAGATGTCACAGCCCCCCCCCCCCCATACTGACATCACTGGTATAATATAATTACACTGATCAGACATGACATCCACACACCTTATACTATAGTGACTGTATCCCATCTATTACTGACAACCAGCCCCTATATCATGTCTGAGGGGTTGTCACAGCCCCCCCCCCATACTGACATCACTGGTATAATATAATTACACTGATCAGACATGACATCCACACATCTTATACTATAGTGACAGTATCCCATGTATTACTGACAACCAGCCCCCTATATCATGTCTGAGGGGTTGTCACAGCCCCCCCCCTTATACTGACATCACTGGTATAATATAATATAATTACACTGATCAGACATGACATCCACACACCTTATACTATAGTGACTGTATCCCATCTATTACTGACAACCAGCCCCCTATATCATGTCTGAGGGGTTGTCACAGCCCCCCCCCCCCTTATACTGACATCACTGGGTATAATATAATACAATTACACTGATCAGACATGACATCCACACACCTTATACTATAGTGACTGTATCCCATCTATTACTGACAACCAGCCCCCTATATCATGTCTGAGGGGTTGTCACAGCCCCCCCCCCCTTATACTGACATCACTGGGTATAATATAATACAATTACACTGATCAGACATGACATCCACACACCTTATACTATAGTGACAGTATCCCATCCATTACTGACAACCAGCCCCTATATCATGTCTGAGGGGTTGTCACAGCCCCCCCCCCCCCTATACTGACATCACTGGTATAATATAATTACACTGATCAGACATGACATCCACACACCTTATACTATAGTGACAGTATCCCATCTATTACTGACAACCAGCCCCCTATATCATGTCTGAGGGGTTGTCACAGCCCCTCCCCCCCCAATACTGACATCACAGGGTACAATATAATATAATTACACTGATCAGACATGACATCCACACACCTTATACTATAGTGACAGTATCCCATCTATTACTGACAACCAGCCCCTATATCATGTCTGAGGGGTTGTCACAGCCCCCCCCCCTTTATACTGATATCACTGGGTATAATATAATTACACTGATCAGACATGACATCCACACACCTTATACTATAGTGACAGTATCCCATCTGTTACTACTGACAACCAGCCCCTATATCATGTCTGAGGGGTTGTCACAGCCCCCCCCCCCCCTTATACTGACATCACTGGTATAATATAATATAATATAATTACACTGATCAGACATGACATCCACACACCTTATACTATAGTGACAGTATCCCATCTATTACTGACAACCAGCCCCTATATCATGTCTGAGGGGTAGTCACAGCCCCCCCCTTCCTTATACTGACATCACTGGGCATAATATAATTACACTGATCAGACATTACAGCCACACACCTTATACTATAGTGACAGTATCCCATCTATTACTGACAACCAGCCCCCTATATCATGTCTGAGGGGTTGTCACAGCCCCCCCCCCCCCCCTTATACTGACATCACTGGATATAATATAATTACACTGATCAGACATAGCATCCACACACCTTATACTATAGTGACAGTATCCCATCTACTACTGACAACCAGCCCCTATATCATGTCTGAGGGGTTGTCACAGCCCCCCCCCTTATACTGACATCACTAGGTACAATATAATATAATTACACTGATCAGACATGACATCCACACACCTTATACTATAGTGACAGTACCCCATCTACTACTGACAACCAGCCCCTATATCATGTCTGAGGGGTTGTCACAGCCCCCCCCCCCCTTATACTGACATCACTAGGTATAATATAATTACACTGATCAGACATGACATCCACAGACCTTATACTATAGTGACAGTATCCCATCTATTACTGACAACCAGCCCCTATATCATGTCTGAGGGGTTGTCACAGCCCCCCCCCCCCTTATACTGACATCACTAGGTATAATATAATATAATTACACTGATCAGACATGACATCCACAGACCTTATACTATAGTGACAGTATCCCATCTATTACTGACAACCAGCCCCTATATCATGTCTGAGGGGTTGTCACAGCCCCCCCCCCCCTTATACTGACATCACTAGGTATAATATAATATAATTACACTGATCAGACATGACATCCACACACCTTATACTATAGTGACAGTATCCCATCTATTACTGACAACCAGACCCCTATATCATGTCTGAGGGGTTGTCACAGCCCCCCCCCCCCCCCCCTTATACTGACATCACTGGGTATAATATAATTACACTGATCAGACATGACATCCACACACCTTATACTATAGTGACAGTATCCCATCTATTACTGACAACCAGCCCCTATTTTATGTCTGAGGGGTTGTCACAGCCCCCCCCCCTTATACTGACATCACTGGGTATAATATAATATAATTACACTGATCAGACATGACATCCACACACCTTATACTATAGTGACAGTATCCCATCTATTACTGACAACCAGTCCCTATATCATGTCTGAGGGGTTGTCAGAGCCCCCCCCCCCTTATACTGACATCACTGGGTATAATATAATATAATTACACTGATCAGACATGACATCCACAGACCTTATACTATAGTGACAGTATCCCATCTATTACTGACAACCAGCCCCTATATCATGTCTGAGGGGTTGTCACAGCCCCCCCCCCCTTATACTGACATCACTAGGTATAATATAATATAATTACACTGATCAGACATGACATCCACACACCTTATACTATAGTGACAGTATCCCATCTATTACTGACAACCAGCCCCTAAACTGATTGCACAATAAAATGTGTTTATATTTCAAGAAAAACTTTGTTCTTCAATTTTTTTCGCCGCACAAAATACTTAAACTTTATTTTAAAATTCACGAAAATTGTTAGGCTATGATGGTTTTTTATAAATAGCTTAATGAACATTGCAGGAGTATTGGTGTTGAACCGTATCCTTCTTTTAAAGGGGTTGTCCCGCGGCAGCAAGTGGGTCTATACACTTCTGTATGGCCATATTAATGCACTTTGTAATGTACATTGTGCATTAATTATGAGCCATACAGAAGTTATAAGAAGTTTTTCACTTACCTGCTCCGTTGCTAGCGTCCTCGTTTCCATGGAGCCGACTAATTTTCGCCATCTAATGGCCAAATTAGCCGCGCTTGCGCAGTCCGGGTCTTCTTCTGTTCTCTATGGGGCTCCGTGTAGCTCCGTGTAGCTCCGCCCCGTCACGTGCCGATTCCAGCCAATCAGGAGGCTGGAATCGGCAATGGACCGCACAGAAGCCCTGCGGTCCACCGAGGGAGAAGATGCCGGCGGCCATCTTCAGCCGGTAAGTAAGAAGTCACCGGAGCGCGGGGATTCAGGTAAGCGATGTGTGGATTTTTCTTTAGGTCCCTGCATCGGGGTTGTCTCGCGCCGAACGGGGGGGGGGTGAAAAAAAAAAAACGTTTCGGCGCGGGACAACCCCTTTAAGCTTAGTTAACGATTACCACTACATGACTAGGAGAACAAATTTTGCACAAGCAATGGAACCACATTCGCAAGCTTGACGCCACACCACAACCTAGCGTTACATTAGCCACGCACCAGGAGTGCATCACATCACCTTTTTTGTTTCTTTTTTCTTCCAACGTATTTTTTTTAAAACACGTTCATCCTGACATAATTTTACATCCCTGTCGGATAGCGGTATTGTGTGTTTGCTGTTATATTTCTAGCCACAATAAGGGCCTGTAGTTGCACACATTTGGCACGTGGTAACAGTACAATTTTATGTGGTGTAACGTTTTTCTCTGTCGCAGGCCGATCCACAACCAGTTTAGCTTTTGCCACACTTGACGGACATACCGCAAGCGAAAATGCTGATGGGAACAGCCCGACAGACTGCCCCTGTTCTCATCAGCATTTGTTGTAGTTTTTTTCATGCTCGAACTCCGCTAACATGCATCACACTGGAGCGAGCATGAAGATACACATGAAAATAAATAAAGGAAAACAACAAGGAATGACAATGACTCCGAGAAGTGAGTTACCCCAACCTTGGAGGACAGCGAGGCAGCGGAAAAATCACACTGCACGCGCAAACACAATCCTTCATGTACATTGGCACAGCCTGCGAAGAACTTAACGGTCATGCCACTGACACTGACGGGAAGGAATGTGTCTGCCTTGCCAATATAGCAGCAGAGCAGATAGTAGCCGGCAGTGAGCGATGTTAAGAAATTGCACCCCAATCTTTCCCATGACCATCCATTAGGATTTCTGGGACAGCAGGCAACTCCATGCAGTGTTACACAGGGCAGCATCACAACGGAACCTGCACTTTCCAATGGTAGCGTCTAAGACATTGCAGTTATCCCCATGCAACAGTTGTGATCACTGCAATGTCGTATAACTAATAAAAGAGCTTTCTCCTGTACTGGATTGAGATCCGGTTGGTGGCGAGCACAATACTGAGGTTGTGTGTTGTGATGTCTGATGCAGAGGGCTGTTCATCAGTGAGAGAAATGACGATTGGGAAGGGGAAGGGGACTCGCCAGAGACCGTGTCGCCGTAGTCAGTGTCTTGAGAGACATGGTGCATGAGGTATCCCGTTGTCCTAGAAACCCTGGCTGGTTGGTCAGAGAAAGATTGGGGTGCAGGCAACATGCGGTTTGATGGTGGTACTGGAAAGGCTGCATTTTTCATAGCCAAAATAATGGCAGAACTATCGGCAATGGGCCTTTGAGAAGCCTAAATCTCTAACGCAGTGTAAAGAACGGGTGCAATAGCCCACTGACGCTCTGAGCTTAGTTCACGAATGCGTGACGCAATGGTGGCACCCATTGTGTCCCACTGATCCTCCGTCTCAGACCGCCGCAATAAAGACAGCGCCTCTTGGGTGGCATCTTGCTTGTTATTCGTCCGACGCGGGCGAGCAGCAACGCTACGGCTCAGCCGCTCGGAACTCACCCCCCTGCTACTACATGCTCTGCTGCCAGGGGCTGTAGTACTGCCACACGGCACATTTTGTTCACCCACTTCCGGAGTTACTGAAGTGGGGTACAAATCGGGCGTGCTACGCTGGCTGTCTTCCACGGCTGGGGTACCTTCTCTGGGCTCATCATCCTGCGACTCCTGTCCCGGCCCTTCTGTGTCGGCTGAAGCGGTTGCGACTGTGGGAGGCGCGGCTGTGATGTTCCCGCTGGATCTGTGGACGAAACAAGAGTAGCGTTTTAGAGACATAGAACATCAAACTGATACGCCATCGAAGCCGAGCTGTAAGCTTGCTGAAATATTTGCACTTACGGACGCAGTGCTCGACTTGTTCTGAGGAAGTGCAGTATGTCCTGGTGTGGACACTTTTTCTCTGACGGGGACATGCCGCTTTTTTCACAATCCTTTTCGTGCTTCTTGTAGCGGTCCCGAACAGACCGCCAACGATTCTTGACGTCTTTAACTGCAAAATTACAGATGGCAATTAAACATGGTTTTTAGAAGCAGTCTGCAAAACTATGTAATCCACCGAAGGCTGCAATAAACAGTGTGGTTAGATGCAGTACAGTTGTAAGTACATCCAAGAAAGAAACACCAAATTCCAACCCATACTTACGGATTTCACTGTGGACGGCAGCAGTAGCGGAGTCCCAATCGGGATACATCCCAGAGCAGACCGCAATCCAGGCGTCCGCCTTTAAGTCACGATCACTGTAGCCCGGCTCGGCTGGGTCCCAAATCTCAGGCCTACTTTCAACCTGCAGGGGGGGGATGAAAGAAAAAAACAAGTTGAATAGCATTCCGAGGGGGGTGGATATGGTTGTATCAGCGGACACTACACTCACCAAGGTTATCATCCTGACGACGTTGATCCCCATCCGTTGATACCACGCCATTGTCCGGAAAGAGGGATGACGGTGCGAATTGAATGTGCTTGGCAACTGCAGAAAATGGAGGTCGTCCTGTGAGCAATCAGAAAATGTTTACATTTCATCAGATGCACAACATGACGGCCCACTAGCGCACAATTGGAAGTCGCCAAAAATAACAACGAGGCTCACATCTACACACGTGACATGCCGAAGGGAGAGCAATTCTATAAAAGGATAAGTGATAAAAAATATTTTCAGCTTCCTATTTGTAAGTTAGGGTAGGCAATGCAAAAAGGGACTAGACGCGTGGCCTCGCCCGTGCAAAGGAATGCCATGCAACCGGGTGGGGGGCCATATAATGGTGGATAGAACCGACTTAACGCCAACCGTGCCCCTTGGAAAGTTACGCCATAAATTGTGGAGCAAAGCAAGGGAGGAAAGCAGCGGATAACGTGCGTTGCAATGCCCAAAAAAAAGGACGCAAAAGAGCGCGAAGCGGGCAGGAGAGCAAAATAAGGTGGGGTGGAGCTGGACGCATCTTGCCTGCAACGAACGGCGAAGTACTGCATTACCTTCTTTAGCCGAGGTTGAGGATTGTGCCGCTGCTGGTGTTGGTTGGTTGCTTGCCCTGCTGGTGGTAGTGGTGGTGCCTCCGCTGGGGGTTGTAGTGGTGGTGCTGCGGTGGGCCCGCTGCTTGCCCCGCTGGGGGTTGTAGTGGTGGTGCTGCGGTGGGCCCGCTGCTTATCCCGCTGAGGGTTGTAGTGGTGGTGCCTCCGCTGGGGGTTGTAGTGGTGGTGCTGCGGTGGGCCTGCTGCTTGCCCCGCTGGGGGTTGTAGTGGTGGTGCTGCGGTGGGCCCGCTGGGTGTTGTAGTGGTGGTGCCTCCGCTGGGGGTTGTAGTGGTGGTGCCTCCGCTGGGGGTTGTAGTGGTGGTGCTGCGGTGGGCCCGCTGCTTCTTCCGCTGGGGGTTGTAGTGGTGGTGCTGCGGTGGGCCCGCTGCTTGCCCCGCTGGGGGTTGTTGTGGTGGTGCTGCGGTGGGCCCGCTGCTTGCCCCGCTGGGGGTTGTAGTGGTGGTGCTGCGGTGGGCCCGCTGGGGGTTGTAGTGGTGGTGCTGCGGTGGGCCCGCTGCTTGCCCCGCTGGGGGTTGTAGTGGTGGTGCTGCGGTGGGCCCGCTGCTTGCCCCGCTGGGGGTTGTAGTGGTGGTGCCTCCGCTGGGGGTTGTAGTGGTGGAGCTGCGGTGGGCCCGCTGCTTGTCCCGCTGGGGGTTGTAGTGGTGGTGCCTCCGCTGGGGGTTGTAGTGATGGTGCTGCGGTGGGCCCGCTGCTTGCCCCGCTGGGGGTTGTAGTGGTGGTGCCTCCACTGGGGGTTGTAGTGGTGGTGCTGCGGTGGGCTCGCTGCTTGCCCCGCTGGGGGTTGTAGTGGTGGTGCTGCGGTGGGTCCGCTGCTTGCCCTGCTGGGGGTTGTAGTGGTGGTGCTGCAGTGGGCCCGCTGCTTGCCCTGCTGGGGGTTGTAGTGGTGGTGCTGCGGTGGGCCCACTGCTTGTCCCGCTGGGGGTTGTAGTGGTGGTACTGCGGTGGGCCCACTGCTTGTCCCGCTGGGGGTTGTAGTGGTGGTGCTGCGGTGGGCCCACTGCTTGTCCCGCTGGGGGTTGTAGTGGTGGTGCCTCCGCTGGGGGTTGTAGTGGTGATGCTGCGGTGGGCCCGCTGCTTGTCCCGCTGGGGGTTGTAGTGGTGGTGCCTCCGCTGGGGGTTGTAGTGGTGGTGCTGCGGTGGGCCCGCTGCTTGCCCTGCTGGGGGTTGTAGTGGTGGTGCTGCAGTGGGCCCGCTGCTTGCCCTGCTGGGGGTTGTAGTGGTGGTGCTGCGGTGGGCCCACTGCTTGTCCCGCTGGGGGTTGTAGTGGTGGTGCCTCCGCTGGGGGTTGTAGTGGTGATGCTGCGGTGGGCCCGCTGCTTGTCCCGCTGGGGGTTGTAGTGGTGGTGCCTCCGCTGGGGGTTGTAGTGGTGGTGCTACGATGGGCCCGCTGCTTGCCCCGCTGGGGGTTGTAGTGGTGGTGCTGCGGTGGGCCCGCTGCTTGTCCCGCTGAGGGTTGTAGTGGTGCCTCCGCTGGGGATTGTAGTGGTGGTACTGCGGTGGGCCTGCTACTTGCCCCACTGGGGCTAGTGGTGGCTTACCCGCTGGGGGTTGTAGTGGTGGTGCTGTGGTGGGCTAGCTGCTTGCCCCGCTGGGGGTAGTGGTGGTGCCTCCGCTGCTGGCGGTGCTTTTCCCGCCACTGGCGGGGTGGAGTTTTCCGCCTGTGGCCCAGTATTTTCCCCTGGGCGTGAGTGTAGTCCCTACCGCTGGTGCTTCTGCCAATTGGTGTGGTGCCGCTGGGGGTGGGGGGTTTGGTGCCGCTGGGTGTGGTGGTGCTGCCGGCAGAGCTCCTGCTCCCTGCTTCCTCTCTGCATGCTGTCCCGGCTGAAATGGCGCCAAGCGGCTAAAATGGCCGCTGAACCACTTCCTGTGAACAAACTTTATTGCCCCTCTTTTCTCATGTGAACAATCTGCTGCGGAACCGCTTGGAAAAAACGCTACAAAAAAAAGCAATAGCGGTTTTCATTGCGGTTTCAGCTGTGTTCATGGGGCCCTATTGAAAAAAAAAACGCTGTGGAAAGGTCGAAAGACTGGACATGCTGCATCTTTCAAAACCGCGACGCAGTTGCTTATCTGCACTGCTGCTCTGCGGTAAATTTTATGCCTTGTGAGAACGAGATTTTGGCCAAACACATTGGCACTGCATTGCACTGCAACCGCGACGGAATGGCCGCAATGCGGATAAGCAAAGGGCAAACCGCGGGAAATAAGCAACAAATACGCCCTGTGTGAACCCAGGCTAAGGAGAAAAGAGCGTTTCTGACCCCCGTCCCAGGCCTCTCACTAGCAAAAAGCCAGACTCCTACTGTACACTGATGAAGGTTGTACATGTACATGGGGTCTGGCTTTGCTTTTAATTCCCAGTCATTGTAACAAGACTTGTATAAAAAGCCTGACTTTTAGGGTGCGTTCACACATGCGCAGCGTATAATCGCCGAAAAGAACGTTTTTTCGGCGATCATGACCAGAGCTAGAAAGCGTATTATTGTTTGTTCCTACTTGCAAACTATCTTTTTCGGCCATTTTTACGCGCCGTAAAATCGCCCGTGTGAACGAATACATTCAAAACCAACGCCTCAGATGGTCACTGTATATACGATTGGGCGCAAAAACGCGCCGTTTATGCGCTCGTGTTAACGCACCCTGACTTGAAGGAATGCTGCCTTTCAATAGGTGGCACTGTGGAGGATTTCTTCCATCTCCCTTATTTGCATATTACCCAGAGGAGCGTGTGTGGCCATTTGAGTCTCCTCACTTAGTTTATAGTATATAGTTGCTCTCCCTAAGGAGAAAAGAGAGTTTCTGACCCCCGTCCCAGGACTCACTAGCAAAAACCAGACCCCTACTGTACACTGATGAAGAGCAATAACCCAGAAACAGCTGTATGTACATGGGGTCTGGCTTTGCTTTTAATTCCCAGTCATTATAACAAGACTTGTATAAAAAGCCTAACTTTGACTTGAAGGAATGCTGCCTTTCAATAGGTAGCACTATGGAGGAATTATTGCATCTCCCTTATTTGCATATTACCCAGAGGAGCGTGTGTGGCCATTTGAGTCTCCTTACTTAGTTTATAGTATACTAGCTTACCCGTTGCACATTGCTGCGAAGACAGACATACATTTGTTTTTATATATCTAAATAACAACCAGTCACAGCGCAGCTTTCATGTTACCTCAGCGGTATAATATATAACAACCAATCACAGCGCAGCTTTCATGTTACCCTCAGCAGTATAATATATAGCAACCAATCACAGCACAGCTTTCATGTTACCTCAGCAGTATAAGAAATAGCAACCAATCACAGCACAGCTTTCATGTTACCTCAGGGTTCTCAATATCCAGCAATTGTCTTGTGAAACGTTTGGCGGATGCATCATTTTGTAGTTGAACACGCTTACTCGTAATGCCTTTTGCTTTCGTGCTTGAGATGGAAATCAAACGATCTTTGTCTGGGGGGCATAACTGTCGACGATTGCTCGCACGCGCGGCACCTATCGTAGGATAGTTGTGCTATGCCAGTAATCTTCCCAGAAGTGTACTCAACAACTTCCCAAAGTTTCATGGTGATTGGATGAATGGTGTAGTAATGCATAAAGAGCAGACAGACAGACATTCATATATATAATATGACATCTGGAAGTGAGAGAATTAGGTTCCATGCGTAAAATTTGGACGCTAAGTCTTTAGCGTTTAGAATTGAATAATCGAGTTGGGACCCAATTAACTTTTCCTATTTATGACATAATCAATGCTCGTGCCAAATTTCAAGTTTCTATGACATTGGGAAGCGAGAAAATTAGATTCCGTACGTAAAATTTGGACGCTAATTCTTTGGCGCATAGAATTGAATAATCGAGTTGGGACCCATTAACTTTTCCTATTTTTGACATAATCAATGCCCATGCCAAATTACATCAGGAAGTGAGAGAATTAGATTCCGTACTACGTAAAATTTGGACGCTAATTCTTTAGCGCTTAAAATTAAATAATCGAGTTGGGACCCATTAACTTTTCCTATTTTTGACATAATCAATGCCCATGCCAAATTACATCGTGAAGTGAGAGAATTAGATTCCGTCGCGCGTTGCTGCGAAGACAGACAGACATACATTCATTCGTTTTTATATATCTAGATAACAACCAATCACAGCGCAGCTTTCATGTTACCTCAGTGGTATAATATATAACAACCAATCGCAGCGCAGCTTTCATGTTACCTTAGCAGTATAAAATATAACACCCAATCACAGCGCAGCTTTCATGTTACCTTAGCAGTAAGAGAAATAACAACCAATCACAGCGCAACTTTTATTCTGCCTCAGCAATATAAAAAATAGCAACCAATCACAGCGCAGCATTCATTTTACCTGTGCGGTATTATATATAGCAACCGATCACAGCGCATCTTTCATGTTACCTCAGTGGTATAATTTATAACCACTTTTCCTATTTATGATCAATGCCCGTGCCAAATTTCAAGTTTCTATGTGAGAAAATTGCATTCCGTACATAAAATTTGGATGCTAATTCTTTGGCGCATGGAATTGAATAATCAAGTTGGGACCCATTAGCGTTTCCTATTTATGACATAATCAATGCTCGTGCCAAATTTTCAAGTTTCTATGACATTGGGAAGCGAGAAAGTTAGTGGCAATGATGGAAATCGAACGATCTACGCGGGGGAGTCGTAACTGTCGACGACGCACGCACGCGCGCCATTTATCATAGGATATTTGTACTATGCCTATAATCTTCCCAGGAGTGCACTCAACAACTTCCCAAAGTTTCATGGTGATCGGATGAATGGTGTAGTAGCGCATAAAGGACAAACAGACACTGAAGGGCAATAACCCAGAGACAGCTGTATGTACATGGGGTCTGGCTTTGCTTTTAATTCCCAGTCATTGTAACAAGACTTGTATAAAAAGTCTGACTTTGACTTGAAGGAATGCTGGCACTGTGGAGGAATTATTGCATCTCCCTTATTTGCATATTACCCAGAGGAGCGTGCGTGGCCATTTGAGTCTCCTCACTTAGTTTATAGTATACTAGCTTACCCGTCACGCGTTGCTGCGAAGACAGACATACATATGTACATTTGTGTGTAATATATATATATATAATATAACAACCAATCACAGCGCAGCTTTCAAGTTACCTCAACAGTATAATATATAACAACCAATCACAGCGCAGCTTTCATGTTACCTCAGCAGTATAAGAAATAGCAACCAATCACAGCACAGCTTTTATTTTACCTCAGGATTCTCAATATCCAGCAATTGTCTTGTGATACGTTCGGCGGATGCATCATTTTGTAGTTGAACACGCATCCCGTTGCTCGTAATGCCTTTTGCTTTCGTCCTTGAGATGGAAATCAAACGATCTTTGTCGACTATGCTCGCACGCGCGCCACCTATTGTAGGATAGATGTACTATGCCGGTAAACTTCCCAGGAGTGTACTCAACAACTTCCCAAAGTTTTATGGTTATTGGATGAATGGTGAAGTAATGCATAAAGGACAGACAGACAGACAGACATACATTCATTTATATATATATCATATATATATATATAGATGACATCAGGAAGTAAGAGAATTAGGTTCCATGCGTAAAATTTGGACGCTAATTCTTTTGCGTTTAGAATTGAATAATCGAGTTAGGACCCATTAGCTTTTCCTATTTATGACATAATCAATGCTCGTGCCAAGTTTCAAGTTTCTATGACATTGGGAAGTGAGAAAATTAGATTCTGTACGTAAAACTTGGACGCTAATTCTTTGGCGCTTAGAATTGAATAATCGAGTTGGGACCCAATCAACTTTTCCTATTTATGACATAATCAATGCTCATGTCAAATTTCAAGTTTCTATGACATTGGGAAGTGAGAAAATTAGATTCCGTATGTAAAATTTGGACGCTAATTCTTTGGCACTTAAAATTAAATAATCGAGTTGGGACCCATTAACTTTTCCTATTTATGACATACACGTGCCAAATTACATGTTTCTACAACATCGGGAAGTGAGAGAATTAGTGGCAATGATGGAAATCGAACGATCTACGTGGGGGAGTTGTAACTGGATATTTGTACTATGCCTATAATCTTCCCAGGAGTGCACTCAACAACTTCGCAAAGTTTGATGGCGATCGGATGAATGGTGTAGTAGCGCATAAAGGACAAACAGACACGCACACAGACACACAGACATACATTCAATTTTATATAGATAGATAGTTGCTCTCCCAAAGGAGAAAAGAGCGTTTCTGACCCCCGTCCAGGCCTCTCACTAGCAAAAGCCAGACCCCTACTGTACACTGATGAAGGGCAATAACCCGGAACAAGCTGTATGTACATGGGGTCTGGCTTTGCTTTTAATTCCCAGTCAGTGTAACAAGACTTGTATAAAAAGTCTGACTTTGACTTGAAGGAATGCTGGCACTGTGGAGGAATTATTGTATCTCTCTTATTTGCATATTACCCAGAGGAGCGTGCGTGGCCATTTGAGTTTCCTCACTTAGTTTATAGTTGCTCTCCCTAAGGAGAAAAGAGCGTTTTGACCCCTGTCCCAGGCCTCTCACTAGCAAAAGCCAGACTTCTACTGTACACTGATGAAGGGCAATAACCAGAGGCAGCTGTATGTACATGGCGTCTGGTTTTGCATTTAATTCCCAGTCATTGTAACAAGACTTGTAACAAGACCCATTGAATAATTGAGGTGGAACCTATTAACTTTTCCTATTTATGACATAATCAATGCTCGTGCCAAATTTGAAGTTTCTATGACATTGGGAAGTGATGGAATTAGATTCCGTACGTAAAATTTGGACGCTAATTTTTTTGCGCTTACAATTAATCGAGTTGGGACCCATTAACTTTTCCTATTTATGACATAATCAATGCCCATGCCAAATTACATCGTGAAGTGAGAGAATTAGATTCCGTCGCGCGTTGCTGTGAAGACAGACAGACATACATTCATTCGTTTTTATATATCTAGATAACAACCAATCACAGCACAGCTTTCATGTTACCTCAGTGGTATAATATATAACCACTTTTCCTATTCATGACATATTCAATGCCCGTGCCAAATTTTAAGCTTCTATGTGAGAAAATTACATTCCGTACGTAAAATTTGGACGCTAATTCTTTGGCGCATGGAATTGAATAATCGAGTTGGGACCCATTAGCTTTTCCTATTTATGACATAATCAATGCTCGTGCCAAATTTCAAGTTTCTATGACATTGGGAAGCGAGAAAATTAGATTTCGTACGTAAAATTTGGACGCTAATTCTTTGGCGCTTAGAATTGAATAATCGAGTTGGGACCCATTAGCGTTTCCTATTTATGACATAGTCAATGCTCCTGCCAAATTCAGGTTTCTACATCGGAAAGTGAGAGAATTAGTGGCAATGATGGAAATCGAACGATCTACGTGGGCGGGTCGTAACTGTCGACGACGCACGCGCGCCATTTATCATAGGATATTTGTACTATGCTTGCAATTTTCCAAAGAATGTACTCAACCACTTCCCAAAGTTTCATGGCGATCGGATGAATGGTGTAGTAGTGCATAAAGGACAAACAGACAGACAGACATACATTCAATTAGATAGATAGATAGATAGATAGATAGATAGATAGATAGTTGCTCTCCCTAAGGAGAAAAGAGCGTTTCTGACCCCCGTCCAGGCCTCTCACTAGCAAATAGCCAGACTCCCACTGCACACTGATGAAGGGCAATAACCTGGAGACAGCTGTATGTACATGGAGTCTGGCTTTGCTTTTAATTCCTGGTCAGTGTAACAAGACTTGTATAAAAGTTTGACTTGAAGGAATGCTGGCACTGTGGAGGATTTATTCCATCTCCCTTATTTGCATATTACCCAGAGGAGCGTGCGTGGCCATTTGAGTCTCCTCACTTAGTTTATAGTATATAATTGCTCTCCCTAAGGAGAAAAGAGTTTCTGACCCCCGTCCCAGGCCCCTCACTAGCAAAAACCAGACTCCGGGTGCGTTCACACGAGCGCATAAACGGCGCGTTTTTGCGCCCAATCGTATAAACGTGACCATCTGAGGCATTGGTTTCCAATGTATTCGTTCGTACGGGCGATTTTACGGCGTGTAAAAACGGCAACCCGAAAAAACCCGGAACATATGCGACCGAAAATACGCGCCAACGCATATTCGATGGCCGAAAAGACTGTTTGAAAAGTAGGAACTAACGAAAATACGCTTTCTAGCTCTGGTCGTGATCGGCGAAAAACGTTCTTTCCGGCGATTATACGCTGCGCTCGTGCGAACGTAAATACGCCTACGCTCGTGTGAACGCACCCTCCTACTGTACATAGATGAAGGGCAATAATCTGGAAACAGCTGTATGTACATGGGGTCTGCTTTGCTTTTAATTCCCAGTCAGTGTAACGAGACTTGTATAAAAAGTCTGACTTTGACTTGAAGGAATGCTGCCTTTCAATAGGTAGCACTGTGGAGGATTTATTCCATCTCCCTTATTTGCATATTACCGAGAGGAGCGTACGTGGCCATTTGAGTCTCCTCACTTAGTTTATAGTATACTAGCTTACCCTTCGCGCGTTGCTGCGAAGACAGACATACATACATACATTCATTTGTATATATCTAGATAACAACCAATCACAGCGCAGCTTTCATGTTACCTCAGCAGTATAATATATAGCAACCAATCACAGCACAGCTTTCATGTTACCTCAGCAGTATAAGAAATAGCAACCAATCATAGCACAGCTTTCATTTTACCTCAGGATTCTCGATATCCAGCAATTGTCTTGTGAAACGTTCGGCGGATGCATCATTTTCTGGTTGAACACTCATCCCGTTACTCGTAATGCCTTTTGCTTTCGTGCTTGAGATGGAAATCAAACGATCTTTGTCTGGGGGGCATAACTGTCGACGATGCTCGAACGCGCGCCACCTATTGTAGGATAGATGTACTATACCGGTAAACTTCCCAGGAGTGTACTCAACAACTTCCCAAAGTTTCATGGTGATTGGATGAATGGTGTAGTAATGCATAAAGGACAGACAGACAGACATACATTCATTTTTATATATATATATATATATATATATATATATATATATATATATAGATATATATATATATATAGATGACATCCGGAAGTGAGAGAATTAGGTTCCATGCGTAAAATTTGGACGCTAATTCTTTTGCGTTTAGAATTGAATAATCGAGTTGGGACCCATTAGCTTTTCCTATTTATGACATAATCAATGCTCGTGCCAAATTTCAAGTTTCTATGACATTAGAAAGAGAAAAAATTAGATTTTGTACGTAAAATTTGGACGCTAATTCTTTGGTGCTTAGAATTGAATAATCGAGTTGGGACCCAATCAACTTTTCCTATTTTTGACATAATCAATGCTCGTGCCAAATTTCAAGTTTCTATTACATAGGAAAGGGAGAGAATTAGATTTTGTACGTAAAATTTCGACGCTAATTTTTTTGCGCTTAGGAAAAGTTAATGGGTCCCAACTCGATTATTCAATTCTAAGCGCAAAAAAATTGGCGTCCAAATTTTACGTACAAAATCTAATTCTCTCACTTTCCTATGTAATAGAAACTTGAAATTTGGCACGAGCATTGATTATGTCAGAAATAGGAAAAGTTAATGGGTCCCAACTCGATTATTCAATTCTATTTATGACATAATCAATGCTCGTGCCAAATTTCAAGTTTCTATGACATTGGGAAGTGAGAAAATTGGATTCCGTACGTAAAATTTGGACGCTAATTCTTTGGCTCTTAGAATTGAATAATCGACTTGGGACCCATTAACTTTTCCTATTTATGACATAATCAATGCCCATGCCAAATAACATTGTGAAGTGAGAGAATTAGATTCCGTACTACGTAAAATTTGGACGCTAATTCTTTAGCGCTTAAAATTAAATAATCGAGTTGGGACCCATTAACCTTTCCTTTTTATGACATAATCAATGCTAATGCCAAATTTCAAGTTTCTATGACATCAGGAAGTGAGAGAATTAGATTTTGTATGTAAAATTTGGACGCTAATTTTTTTGCGCTTAGAATTAATCGAATTGGGACCCATTAACTTTTCCTATTTATGACATAATCAATGCCCAAGCCAAATTACATCGTGAACTGAGAGAATTAGATTCCGTTGCGCGTTGCTGCGAAGACAGACAGACATACATTCATTCGTTTTTATATATCTAGATAACAACCAATCACAGCGCAGCTTTCATGTTACCTTAGCAGTATAAAATATAACAACCAATCACAGCGCAGCTTTCATGTTACCTCAGCTTTACAATATATAACACCCAATCACAGCGCAGCTTTCATGTTACCATAGCAGTATAAAATATAACAACCAATCACAGCGCAGCTTTCATGTTACCTCAGCAGTAAGAGAAATAACAACCAATCACAGCGCAACTTTTATTCTGCCTTAGCAATATAAAAAATAGCAACCAATCACAGCGCAGCATTCATTTTACCTCTGCGGTATTATATATAGCAACTAGAGATGAGCGAGCATACTCGGATAAAGCCAATTACTCGAGCGAGTAGTGCTTATCCGAGTATCGCTGTGCTCGGGTCTAAAGATTCGGGTGCCGCTGCGGCTGACAGGTGAGTCGCAGCGGAGGGCAGGGGAGAGCGGGCGGGAGAGGAGAGAAAGATCTTACCTCCGTTCCTCCCCGCTCTCCCCTGCAGCTCCCCGCTCCGTGCCAGCACCCGAATCTTTAGACCCGAGCACAGCGATACTCGGATAAAGCCAATTACTCGAGCGAGTAGTGCTTATCCGAGTACGCCCGCTCATCTCTAATAGCAACCAATCACAGCACAGCTTTCATGTTACCTCAGTGGTATAATATATAACCACTTTTCCTATTTATGACATATTCAATGCCCGTGCCAAATTTTAAGTTTCTATGTGAGAAAATTAGATTTCGTACGTAAAATTTAGACGCTAATTCTTTGGCGCTTACAATTGAATAATCGAGTTGGGACCCATTAGCATTTCCTATTTATGACCTAGTCAATGCTCGTGCCAAATTTCAAGTTTCTATGACATTGGGAAGTGAGAAAATTAGATTCCGTACGTAAAATTTGGACGCTAATTTTTTGGCGCTTAGAATTGAATAATCGAGTTGGGACCCATTAGCTTTTCCTATTTATGACATAATCAATGCTCGTGCCAAATTTCATGTTTCTACAACATCGGGAAGTGAGAGAATTAGTGGCAATGATGGAAATCGAACGATCTACGTGGGGGGGTCGTAAATGTCGACGACGCACGCACGCGCGCAATTTATCATAGGATATTTGTACTATGCCGGTAATCTTCCCAGGAGTGCACTCAACCACTTCCCAAAGTTTCATGGCGATCGGATGAATGGTGTAGTAGCGCATAAAGGACAAACAGACAGACTGACATACATTCAATTTTATATAGATAGATAGATAGTTGCTCTCCCTAAGGAGAAAAGAGTTTCTGACCCCCGTCCCAGGCCTCTCACTAGCAAACGCCAGACTCCTACTGTATACTGATGAAGGGCAATAACCCGGAGACAGCTGTATGTACATGGGGTCTGGCTTTGCTTTTAATTCCTAGTCACTGTAACAAGACTTGTATAAAAAGTCTGACTTTGACTTGAAGGAATGCTGCCTTTCAATAGGTGGCACTGTGGAGGATTTATTCCATTTCCCTTATTAGTATCCCATCTATTACTGACAACCAGCCCCCTTTATCATTTATCATGTCTGAAGGGTTGTCACAGCCCCCCCCCCCCCCTTATACTGACATCACTGGTATAATATAATTACACTGATCAGACATGACATCCACACACCTTATACTATAGTGACAGTATCCCATCTATTACTGACAACCAGACCCTATATCATGTCTGAGGGGTTGTTACAGCCCCCCCCCCCCTTATACTGACATCACTGGTATAATATAATATAATTACACTGATCAGACATGGCATCCACACACCTTATACTATAGTGACAGTATCCCATCTATTACTACTGACAACCAGCCTCCCGTATGTTGTCTGAGGGGTTGTCACAGCCCCCCCCCCTCCCTCATACTGACATCACTGGGTAAAATATTATATAATTACATTGATCAGACATGACATCCACACACCTTATACTATAGTGACAGTATCCAATCTATTACTGACAACCGGCCCCAATATCATGTCTGAGGGTTGTCACAGCCCCCCCCCCCCCTTATACTGACATCACCGGTATAATATAATTACACTGATCAGACATGACATCCACACACCTTATACTATAGTGACAGTATCCCATCTATTACTGACAACCAGCCCCTATATCATGTCTGAGGGGTTGTCACAGCCCCCCCCCCCTATACTGACATCACTGGTATAATATAATATAATTACACTGATCAGATATGACATCCACACACCTTATACTAAAGTGACAGTATCCCATATATTAATACTAACAACCAGCCCCTATATCCGGTCTGAGGGGTTGTCACAGCCCCCCCCCCCCCCCCCCTCTTATACTGACATCACTGGGTATAATATAATTACACTGATCAGACATGACATCCACACACCTTAGACAATGGTGACTGTATCCCATCTATTACTGACAAACAGCCCCCTATATCATGTCTGAGGGGTAGTCACAGCCCCCCCCCCCCTTATACTGACATCACTGGGTATAATATAATTACACTAATCAGACATGACAGCCACACACCTTATACTAAAGTGACTGTATCCCATCTATTACTGACAACCAGCCCCTATATCATGTCTGAGGGGTTGTCACAGCTCCCCCCCCCCCTTATACTGACATCACTGGTATAATATAATTACACTGATCAGACATGACATCCACACACCTTATACTATAGTGACAGTATCCCATCTATTACTGACAACCAGCCCCTATATCATGTCTGAGGGGTTGTCACAGCCCCCCACCCCCTTATACTGACATCACTGGTATAATATAAAATAATTACACTGATCAGACATGACATCCGCACACCTTATACTATAGTGAGAGTATCCCATCTATTACTGACAACCAGCCCCTATATCATGTCTGAGGGGTTGTCACAGCCCCCCCCCCCCTCTTATACTGACATCACTGGTATAATATAATATAATTACACTGATCAGACATGACATCCACACACCTTATACTATAGTGACAGTATCCCATCTATTACTGACAACCAGCCCCCTATATCATGTCTGAGGGGTTGTCACAGCCCCCCCCCCCCTTATACTGACATCACTGGGTATAATATAATATAATTACACTGATCAGACATGACATCCACACACCTTGTACTATAGTGACAGTATCTCATCTATTACTGACAACCAGCCCCCTATATCATGTCTGAGGGGTTGTCACAGCCCCCCCCCCCCCTTATACTGACATCACTGGGTATAATATAATATAATTACACTGATCAGACATGACATCCACACACCTTATACTATAGTGACAGTATCCCATCTATTACTGACAACCAGCCCCCTATATCATGTCTGAGGGGTTGTCACAGCCCCCCCCCCCCCCTCTCCTTATACTGACATCACTGGTATAATATAATTACACTGATCAGACATGACATCCACACACCTTATACTATAGTGACTGTATCCCATCTATTACTACTGACAACCAGCCCCCATATCATGTCTGAGGGGTTGTCACAGCCCCCCCCCCCCCCCTTATACTGACATCACTGGTATAATATAATTACACTGATCAGACATGACATCCACACACCTTATACTATAGTGACAGTATCCCATCTATTACTGACAACCAGCCCCTATATCATGTCTGAGGGGTTGTCACAGCCCCCCCCCCCCTTTCTTATACTGACATCACTGGGTATAATACACCAATTACCCGTAACATGAAACCTTTATTCAGATGGGCATATTTGACGTCTGTGTATGTCATGGACAGCATACAGACCATTATAGCTTATGGTACCATACACATGCGTCAATTTTCACACGGACTGATGGACTGTGTGTAAAAATCCCCGCCCCTATTTGTGCTCGTGAACATGTACGATAATGGGGTATGCAGTGAATTTTTACACAGAGTTTATCAGTCCGTGTGAACGTTGACCCATGTGCATAGCACCATCTGTGCAGATTAAACTACGCACGTATGGGTGTCTGTGAGTTACGCCTAAAATTCACAGGTGTAACTTTTAATGTGGCTGTCTGAATGAGGTATTAGGATATTTCCGCTTTGTGCTTATATTACACACCCTCATCACTCAGTATTAGAACGCAGCTGCTCTGACCGATGGTCGGTGGCCGCAATCTTTAGCCTCGCCTTCTCAAGTCTAGGACCCTGCCAGGAGGGAGAGCGGGAAGTGAATAGAAGGACTGGCCAAGTATTGGTGGCTAAGACTCTTGTGGAGTCGCTGAACTGGCAGTGCTGCAGTGCTGTTTTCCTGAGGTCCCCACCGCCAGCCATAGCCCCGCTTGGAGAGGGTGAAAAGAAAACTGTGAAAGGGAGTAGGGGCCATTCTGTTCTAGCCTCAGAGGATGAAAAGTGTTTCACTACTACAGTAGTAGGTGGTGACATGGATATTGTGTCACTGCCCAGAAGCCCACCCGAGGTCACGTCGGCTGCCATATTGGCCAAATATAAAGTAATTTGCGCTGCGCCATTAGCAGAGTGCATGAGCCTCAAAGAGAAGTGCAGCGAGCAGGAGTTGGCGGGAGTAGCCCAACTGGGTGCGCTAACTCTGTCCTGGTCACGATGGTGGCTACACTGCCTGAAATGGTGGTTCGTGCAGAAGGTGGGATTGCAAATGGGATTCTTGGTGTAGTAATGAGTAGTTGGTGTAGGCATGATGTGACGCCAGTGCCTTTGGATGTGTTGTAAGAGCAGAATAAAGAGACAAGTCCCAAAGAGCTTAAGTAGAACCGAAGGCACACAGTTTACTTAAAGGGGTTGTCCCGCGCCGAAACGGGTTGTTTTTTTTTTCAACCCCCCCCCCCCCCCCCCCCCGTTCGGCGCGAGACAACCCCGATGCAGGGACTTAAAAAAAAAACAGCACAGCGCTTACCTGAATCCCCGCGCTCCGGTGACTTCTATACTTACCGGTTGAAGATGGCCGCCGGGGTCTTCTCCCTCCGTGGACCGCAGCTCTTCTGTGCGGTCCATTGCTGATTCCAGCCTCCTGATTGGCTGGAATCGGCACGTGACGGGGCGGAGCTACACGGAGCCCCATAGAGAACAGCAGAAGACCCGGACTGCGCAAGCGCGTCTAATTTGGCCATTAGACGGCGAAAATTAGACGGCAACCATGGAGACGGGGACGCCAGCAACGGAACAGGTAAGTGAAAAACTTTTTATAACTTCTGTATGGCTCATAATTAATGCACAATGTACATTACAAAGTGCATTATTATGGCCATACTGAAGTGTATAGACCCACTTGCTGCCGCGGGACAACCCCTTTAACTCCTCAGAACTAAGTCCAATGTTCACACCTTCTTTGCAATAGGCAATAACTTCATCAACAACTTTGTAGGATAAAGAACGACATACATGGATTTTCTTAATCCCTTCTTGTAGGAGTGAGGTCGCCAGGCTAACTTAGGTGGAGCTGAATTGGGAGGTTGCTGCAGGAGGAATGGAGGGAGTAAAGCCTCCAGGACTAATCTTGTTCTCTCTCCCTTGACTCCACTCCAACTTGACTGTTTGACTGTGGCTCAGCCTCTCCCATTCTTCACTTCACCGACTCACTAACCACCTGATCCCACCTGTGCCCTGTCTTTTATATCTCATCCACTAACCAATCCGGGGCTACGAGGAACCTTCCTACCCAATCCCAGTTAGGGCAGGTTGACAGAGGACAGTGTAGGTTATGGTAAATTCTGCACAGTCATGCAGGGTTAGTTTGAGGAGACACTAGACAAGGTCAATATACATAACAA
Organism: Eleutherodactylus coqui; assembly: GCF_035609145.1. NCBI lineage: Eukaryota > Metazoa > Chordata > Amphibia > Anura > Eleutherodactylidae > Eleutherodactylus > Eleutherodactylus coqui. The sequence goes on from NC_089849.1 coordinate 101,566,768, forward strand.
AACACTAATGCACATTAGAGATAAGCGAGCGCACTTGTCCGAGCTTATGCGGCTCGCCACAGACACACGCTAAGAGAGATCAGGGAAAGTGCTGCTGATGCTTCTGCTGCTATAGGGACAGTGTTAGCGTCTTCAAGAACCACAACAGCCTTTCTTAGGGCCACAGCTCACCTAGTGCATTACTGTTGTGGCTGCTGTGAGCAGTTTTGCACAAATTTTTTTTTTTATGTATATCGGGCGTGCAGGCTGTAGCCTTCTCAGGCTGCAGTCTGTACTTGAGTATAGGGGCAGTATTGGTGAGGCAGGGACAGTGGTAGTGTAGAATCCTGTCTACAAGTACCCCAACGGTTGTTCTTAGGGCACCCTGCGACCGTGTGCATTTAACTCCGTGGTTGCTGGGAGTTGTAGTACCTGTAGTGGCTGCTGTGAGCACTTTTGCACAAATTTTTTTTTAATGTATATCGGGCGTGCAGGCTGTAGCGTTCTCAGGCTGCAGTCTGTACTTGAGTATAGGTCTGCCCGACGCCCATAGATTGAAAGTGCAATACACACTGCCTAGCCACAGCCTGCATTGCAGAGTAAAATAAGGAGATTTAAAAAAAAAATTCCTTTTTACGGCTAACGCTTACCCAGTGCATGTGCCTGCGTGGCCTGTGGGACTTCACGTCCATCCAAACTGCATAGTTCACAGCCTAGCCTGCGTGCAGCCTTCCTTATCTCTGGCTTCATTTAGCGTTATATTACCGCTGGCAGCCAGCAACTGCGCGGCAATAATTCACAAACATTTTTACGCCGCTCTGTCTCTGCTCGATTCTTAATCCAGCATGCTGAGGGGTAGGGGTAGGGGCAGAGGACATGGACGCGGTCGAGGACGCGGAGTCCCAAGTGAGGGTGTGGGCATAGGACGAGTTCCTGGTCCAGGTGAATCGCAGCCGGCTGCTGCTGGAGTAGAAGAGAGGACAGTTTCTGGGGTCCCCAGCTTCATATCACAATTTTTGGGTCCACGTCGTAGACCTTTATTAAAAAATGAGCAGTGTGAGCAGGTCCTGTCGTGGATGGCAGAAAGTGCATCCACCAATCTATCGACCACCCAGTCTTCTACGCCGTCCACTGCTGCAACTCTGAATCCTCTGGCTGCTGCTCCTCCTTCCTCCCAGCCTCCTCACTCCATGAAAATGACACATTCTGAGGAGCAGGCAGACTCCCAGGAACTGTTCTCGGGCCCCTGCCCAGATTGGGCAGCAATGGTTCCTCTCCCACTGGAGGAGTTTGTCGTGACCGATGCCCAACCTTTGGAAAGTTCCCGGGGTCCGGGGGATGAGGCTGGGGACTTCCGGCAACTGTCTCAAGAGCTTTCAGTGGATGAGGAGGACGATGACGATGAGACACAGTTGTCTATTAGTGAGGTAGTAGTGAGGGCAGTATGTCCGAGGGAGGAGCGCACAGAGGATTCTGAGGAAAGGCCGCTGGACGATGAGGTGACTGACCCCACCTGGTGTGATAAGCCAACTGAGGACAGGTCTTCAGAGGGGGAGGCAATTGCAGGACAGGTTGGAAGAGGTAGTGGGGTGGCCAGGGGTAGAGGCAGGGCAAGAGCGAATAATCCACCAGCTGTTTCCCAAAGCACCCCCACGCGCCAAGCCACCGTGCAGAGGCCAAGGTGCTCTAAGGTGTGGCAGTTTTTCACTGAGACGGCGGACGACCGACGAACAGTGGTGTGCAACCTTTGTCGTGCCAAGATCAGCCGGGGAGCCACCACCACCAGCCTCACCACCACCAGCATGCGCAGGCATATGATGGCCAAGCACCCCACAAGGTGGGACGAAGGCCGTTCACCGCCTCCAGCTTGCGCCACTGCCTCTCCCCCTGGGCCCCAACTTGCCACTGAGATCCAATCCCCCGATCAGAACACAGGCATGACCGTCTCTTGGCCTGGACCCACACCCTCACCTCCGCTGTCCTAGGCCCCATTCAGCAATGTCTCTCAACGCAGCGTCCAGCTGTCGCTAAGAGAATCGTTTGAGCGAAAGCGCAAATACGCCGCCACGCACCCGCACGCTCAAGCTTTAAATGTCCACATAGCCAAATTGATCAGCCTGGAGATGCTCCCCTACAGGCTGGTGGAAACTGAGGCGTTCAAATACATGATGGCGGCGGAAGCCCCGCGCTACTCTGTCCCCAGTCGCCACTATTTTTCACGGTGTGCCGTCCCAGCCCTGCACGACCACGTCTCACGCAACATCGTACGCGCCCTCACCAACTCGGTTACTGCCAAGGTCCACTTAACAACGGACACGTGGACAAGCACAGGCGGGCAGGGCCACTATATCTCCCTGACGGCACACTGGGTGAATTTAGTGGAGGCTGGGACCGAGTCAGAGCCTGGGACCGCTCCTGTACTACCCACCCCCAGAATTGCAGGTCCCAGATCGGTGCTGGTATCTGCGGCGGTGTATGCCACCTCCACTAAACCTTCCTCCTCCTCCTCCAACGCAACCTCTACCTCACAATCAGGACTTGTCACCAGCAGTCGGTGTCGCGCAGCGTGGCAGCACAGCGGTGGCCAAGCGTCAGCAGGCAGTGCTGAAACTACTCAGCTTAGGAGAGAAGAGGCACACGGCCAACGAACTGTTGCAGGGTCTGACACAGCAGACCGACCGCTGGCTTTCGCCACTGAGCCTCCAACCGGGCATGGTCGTATGTGACAACGAACGTAACCTGTTGGCGGCTCTGCAGCTCGGCAGCCTCTCGCACGTGCCATGCCTGGCCCACGTCTTTAATTTGGTGGTTCAACGGTTTCTGAAAGGCTACCCACACTTGTCAGACCTCCTCGGCAATGTGCGCCGGGTCAGCGCACATTTCCGCAAGTCCAACACGGACGCTGCCACCCTGTGCACCCTGCAACATCGGTTTAATCTGCCAGTGCACCGACTGCTTTGCGACGTGTCCACACGGTGGAACTCTATGCTTCACATGTTGTGCCGGCTATATGAGCAGTGTAGAGCTATAGTGGAATACCAACTCCAACATGGGCAGCGTAGTGGGAGTCCGCCTCCTCAATTCTTTACAGAGGAGTGGGCCTGGATGGCAGATATCTGCCAGGTCCTTGGAAACTTTGAGGAGTCCACCCTGATGGTGAGCGGCGATGCTGCAATCATTAGCATCACCATTCCCCTGCTATGCCTGTTGAGAAGTTCCCTGCAAAGCATAAAGGCTGATGCTTTGCCGGCGGAAACGGAGGCGGGGGAAGACAGTATGTCGCTGGATAGTCAGAGCACCCTCATGTCTATATCTCAGCGCGCGGAGGAGGAGGAGGAGGAAGAGACAGCTGGGCCCACTGCAGAGGGTACCCATGCTGCTTGCCTCTCATCCATTCAGCGTGTATGGCCTGAGGAGGAGAAGGACACTCAAAGTGATCTTCCTAGTGAGGATATGTTGCATACAGGTACCCTGGCACACATGGCTGACTTTGTTAGCATGCCTTTCTCGTGACCCTCATGTTAGACGCAATCTGGCCACTACGGATTACTGGGTATACACACTGCTTGACCCACGATATAAGGAGAACCTTTCCACTCTGATTCCCGAAGAGGAAAGGGGTTTGAGAGTGATGCAATACCACAGGGCCCTGGTGGACAAACTGATGGTAAACTTCCCATCTGACAGCGCTAGTGGCAGAAGGTGCAGTTCCGAGGGCCACGTAGAAGGGGCGGCGCGGAGATCAGGCAGCATGTTCAGCGCAGGCAGGGGAACACTCTCCAAGGCCTTTGCCAGCTTTATGGCTCCCCAGCAAGACTGTGTCACACCTCCCCAGTCCAGGCTGATTAGACTTCTGCAACAGAAATGTTACTTCGGTCTGCCGATATTTCTACTCCTGAAATTTTACCTTGGTTGGTGTATACTGTTACTACTGTAATTCAACTAATACTGGGCTCTGCCCATAATGCTTCAACGGAAATGTTACTGGGGCATGTCTTAACTGCTATAACAGAAATGTAACAAATAGTGGGCTCTGCCCATACTGCTTCTACGTAAATGTTACTGGGGCCTGTCTATACTGCTACTACTGAAATGTTACAAATGCTGTGCTCTCCCTACACTGCTGCCAGGGAAATGTGAATCTGCTGCTTTGCCCATACTGCTTCTACGTTAATGTGACTGGGGTCTGTCTGCACTGCTGCCAATGAAATGTGACTGGGGTCTGTCTGCACTTCTGGAACTTAAATGTTACTGGGTCTGTCTGCACTGCTGCCAATGAAAGGTCACTGGTGTTTGTCTGCACTGCTGCCAATAAAATGTTACTGGGGTCTGTCTGCACTGCTGCCAATGAAATGTGACTGGGGTCTGTCTGCACTTCTGGAACTGAAATGTTACTGGGGTCTGACTATACTGTTGCTACTGAAATGTTACTGGGGCCTGTCCCTAATGCTACTAATTCTGGGCTCTGCCTATACCGCTGCTAATGCTATGTCACTGGGGTGTGGAAACGGAGGCTTCCCAAAGACATGATGGCAGTGAGGCCATTTCCCACCAACGCGGTTACTGTTAAGGTACATATTACCAGTCTGACTGGGGCATGCAGTGTGGGCCGAAGCCCACCTGTATTGTATCTGACGTTAGCTCTTCTGAGCAGGGCACTGCAATGGGATTTGTTTATGTACCGCCGGTGGGTTCCAGGGAGCCACCCATGTTGTGGGTCCACACGGACTTCACATTAGGGAGTTGTAACTGCCTGTGTCTACTTATAAAAAAAACCAGTCTGTCTGGGGCATGCAGTGTGGGCCGAAGCCCACCTGCATTTTTTCTGACGTTGGCTCTGCTGTCCAGGGCACTGCAATGGGATATATTTTTGTACCGCCAGTGGGTTCCAGGGAGCCCCCCATGCTATGGGTCCACAGGGACTTCACATAGCAGAGTTGTTCTTGCCTGTGTCTGTGTATTAAAAACCCCGGTCAGGCTGGGGCATGCAGTGTGGGCCGAAGACCACCTGCATTTAATCTGATGTTACCTCAGCTGTGCTGGGCAATGCAATGGGATTTATTTATGTACCGCTGGTGGCTTCCTGGGACCCACCCATGCTGTCGGTCCACACGGAGTTGTAACTGCATGTGTCTACTTATAAAGAACCCCAGTCTGACTGGGGCATACAGTGTGGCCCAAAGCCCACCTGCATTTAATCTGACGTTACCTCAGCTGTGCTGGGCAATGCAATGGGATTTATTTATGTACTGCCGGTGGCTTCCTGGGACGCACCCATGCTGTGGGACCACACGGACTTCACATTAGGGAGTTGTACCTGCCTGTGTATACTTCTAAAAAAACCCAGTCTGACTGGGGCATGCAGTGTGGGCCAAAGCCCACCTGTATTTAATCTGACGTTAGCACTGCATTGGGACAAACTACAGGAGCAATACAGCGCTAATGAGACGTGCATAGCTACGCTAGCATTGGAGTCCGCTGTAGGCCCGCGATTGCTGAAGGTTTGTGCAGAGGCCTATGTCCTGGGTGCAGTGAAAGTCCGCTTCCTGCCTAGGATTGCTGAAGCTGTGGGCCGAGGCCTATGCCGTGGGCGCGGTGCAAGTCTGCCATGTTTGGCCGCTCAGATCAATTTTTTGTTCGGTTTCCTAGGACCCACCTATGCTATTGGTGCAAACTTAGTTCCCATCGCGGTGTTTGACCTGTTTGGCACAAAGGCACTGACTGACTTGGGTAGGAGGCAGAGCACAGACGGCTTTCCCCTTGCAGTGTCGATTGAGCTATGCGACACCTTGACAGAATGAAGACTGCGTGGCACATGGATTCCCCATTGCTATGCCCACGTTTGCAGCTCCTGACGGAGGTGGCACAGGATTAGATGTCTCATTGCTTCTGTACAGCATTGTGGGCTGTCGCCCCGCCCCTTTTAAAGAGGGTCGCTGCCTGGCCCTGCCAACCCTCTGCAGTGTGTGCCTCTGGTTCCTCCTCATGACAGACGCACTTATAAATAGACATGAGGGTGGTGTGGCTATGAGGCCAGCGTGTGGCATGAGGGCAGCTGAAGGCTGCGCAGGGACACTTTGGTGTGCGCTGTGGACACTGGGTTGGCGGGGGGGTTGGGCAGCATGTAACCCAGGAGAAGAGGCAGCGGTGTGTCCCGCAGGCAGTGCTTGTGCTTAGTTGGAGGTAGTGTGGTGCTTAGCTAAGGTGTGGCTTACTAATGAGGGTTTGTCCGAAGTAAAAATTGTTTGGGGGGGGGGCCCACTCTTGCCGCTACTGTGGCTTATTAGTGGGACCTGGGAACCTGAAATGCAGCCCAGCATGTTGCCCCTCGCCTGCCCTATCCGTTTCTGTGTCGTTTCCATCACTTTTTTGGGTTTTGCAGATTTTCACCAATGAAAACCTTAGAGAGCATCGGCGATATACAAAAATGCTTGAGTCGCCCATTGACTTCAATGGGGTTCATTACTCAAAACGAACCCTCTAGCATCGCGGAAAGTTTGACTCGAGCAACGAGCACCCGAGCATTTTGGTGCTCGCTCATCTCTAATACACATACATAAATACACATACACATTCCACATTAGGTAGCTATGAAAGTATTGTGGGACCCCAACTCTGTGAGAGACTGCAGAGGGGCTCCAAGGATTCGGGGGGTGTGTGTGTGCTGGGAAAGCAGTGCAGGAGGAGGTTGTTGGAGCTGCGCCAAAGGCGAGATGTCCAGAAAGGTCCTGATGACTTGGGCCGAACAACAGACACAGACCTGATGGAAGGAAAGAAAGGTTCTCTTCTCGCACGGAACTCTGTTCCAGATGAGGGCAGCATTGTGGACTTGGATGCAAAGATGCCAGTACGTGAGGTTGGCCTTGAATGATGCACCTTATGTACTTTGCAGACTGTGACGGAAGCACGTGACCGTTAGGTTAATGATGTGTACAGTTATGCTGGGTTTAATAATGGACATGTACTGGGATGGCAAGGCACTTTGTAGAGGCGCTATGCATCAAAGAGGAGCTAAAGTATGAAAGTGATGTATTGCTGTTATGATGTACCTTTCGCACATACGGTACTTGGAGCCTGTGAGTAGGTGGAGCTCTGAATTTACGTGTCAATGAAACTGTCTATATCTGGGGTTCTGTTAGGTTAGAGTGTGCCAGGGAACTCCAGAAATAAAGCATGAGGTACTAAGGATGAGATGGACAGCTATATAGTGTGAGAAGTGCCTTACCAGTCCAAGACTGAGATTGAGATGTATTGCAAGTGTGACTTCCGGTAAAATGTTATTGGGCAATGTTCAAGTACCGTGTCCTCCTATGGAGTGACAATACTCATCCAGTTAAAGTTCAGTAAAAGTTTATGATCATAAAAAGATCTGATGTCCGTCCATCAGCTGCTTCACCATCCTGAACCTATTCTACGCTTTTACCACATTTCTATTGTGCTTCTACAACCTTTTTGATATGCATGTTATTTGCTCTTTTAAAAAAATGGTGGACAGGGCTGTGCTGTGTCGGGACCGGGCGGGGCTATGTCGGGACAGCATATATCTATATTCCACAACACTTCTGCTTGATTCACAACCTGATTGGTTGTTTGGGTTGGCTGATTCACCACCTGATGGGTTGTTTGGGTTGGCTGATTCACAGTGATTGGTTGTTTGGCTTGGCTGATTCACAGTGATTGGTTGTTTGGGTTGGCTGATTCACAGTGATTGGTTGTTTGGGTTGAATCGAGCAGAAGTGTTGTGGAATATAAATATATGCGCCAGGACGGGGCTGTGTCGCGATGGGGCGGGGCTGTGTCAGGACAGGGCGGTGCTGTGATGGGATGGGGCGGGGCTGTGTTGGGATTGGACTGTGTTGGCCACATGGCAAATAAGAAATAATTTTGTACAACACACTTCAAACATCAAGTGTTCATTACAACATCACAATTGCAACATTTCGTAAGTACCCTTATAGCTCACATTCCAAGTACTTCTCTATTATTCTAACATTTTGCTCTACAATATTCATAAATTAAATGACCAAGTATTTACCTACATTATTTTTTGCAAAACCTTAAATAAATTAATTACAGGGCATTCTCTACTTACAGTTTTGCATTGACGTTTTCAGCCGAGCCGAGGCACAATGAAAGTATGCAAAAGTGCCTACCTGTCTATAGTCCCCTACCTCTGACTACGTTTATGCCCCCCCTTATGGTTGTGTACTTTTTTTTAACCACTGGTCTATGATAAGAGAAGTATAATACTAATGGCAAGAAATTTAAATATTTTGTGAAAGCATCAAATCTATAGTAGTACATTCCAATGTATTAGGTGATTCAATGGCTACTGTGGAAAGTTGGGGTCACTCGCCTACAGAATCCCCATCTTTACCGCAGAATGGTTGGTAACACCTCCAGAACGTCACCTCGAGACAGTATCTTTAGGGGATATCTGGATTTCTCAGCCTTTTATTTCCACATCACAGCAAACATGTCTACAGCATACCAAAAAGCTCATTTATCTGTACCCCACCAGGGTATGAATTTAGGGACGTCCTTCCTGTCAGACTTGGGACTTTACTGGTCCACACCTAACCTCTGGCTTGCAGCCCTTTCAGCTTTGCTCAGCTGTCTTTTCCTTTTTTCCTCTGAGTGTGTCAGGAACTGATCCTTTTATGTTGCTTCCTGCCACACCCATGGATGTTTTCCCTAACTTCAGGTCAAGGAATGCCTGTCTGTAGCCCCCTTCAGGCCATTCTGTGTACTACAATCCTACAGTACATAATCTAAATTAAATTTTTTCATAAAGCAAAGAGTGTGTAAATTTAATCTAGCGTCAACGTTAAAGTCAGCAAATATAACTGGCACATTGGTATCCACCTGCATGTTGTCACTGTTCAGTTTGGTTGTTGGTGAATATTTGATCATTGCACCGAACAATGACATTTCCATATCAGATATTGAGACTTTAGGATGACTGTAAACGCTGCCTAGTACTAATCTCACTACACGCTTGTACAACACTTTAACCATACAAATATCACCAATACCGGTGTCAATCAATCATCTATAGATTGACCAGTTTATCACTACAGGTTCGCATTCTGTTAAGAGTTTATGAATAGAGAATGAAAATGTCTATTAGCATTGTCCCAGATTCTCGCATATGTATGGCTCTACATGTATCACATTTGGTGCCCTCGCTGTTGATGGCTGTAGCTCATTATTAACCTCCCTGGGTTGAATTCTATCACTTGATAATGAAACATCCATGTCATCAGAAATGCTACTTTTGTCGAAATGAGAGGTGGAAGTACTTGGCACATTTGTATCAGGCACTTGTTAACCTTGACTGTGCAACGCCTCAACTTTGCTTCTGCCGAGCCCGTTGACGCTCCACATTGGACATTTTTGGATTCTTCATTTGTGAATCTTTCTTCCGGTTAACTTTTTCTATAATTCTACTGGTGTTTATTATGCATAGATTTGGACATTTTTATGCCCTCCTTACATTTTGTGTACACTTTTTTCGAGTCAACAGGAAATACATTGAAGTGTAACGCTGCTCATTTCTGTACGTTTAGGCCCCCTGTCCACAGGCGTTGCAGTATCCCGCAGTGGATCTCTGGCACACGGGCAGGAGCCGGCACACGGTTCTCCGCAGGTCAGCCTATCTGACAGATAGGCTGACTGCGGAGAATCGGGGCTGCGATTTGCCAGCCATGAGCGGAGAATCGCAATGATTCTCCGCTCGTGGACAGGCGGCCGTCGCTTTCCATAGCAATGCTATGGAAAGCTTCAGCCTGCGTGATTTGCCAGCGATTTACTGCCGGCAAATTCACGGTCGTGGACAGGGGGCCTTAAAGTTTTTTTTGCTCTGAAATGCCTAAAACAAGTGCTCAAGTGCAAAATGTCATTAAAAGTAAACACTTCACAGTGAAAAACCTTTTTTATACAAAAATGAATACAACAGTAATGTATATTCTAAAGGTACTGCACATTAAACCGTGATGTGAACACCGCCTTACAAAGCAGATAACTCCCAGCAGGAGCCCATCTGGGATGGCGGCACACAGGCACAACACGGACATCAGCCATTAATCATATCTGGGTAGCAGCCGTCCTCTCGTTATTCAAATTGCAGCCGCATAACTAGCGAAGACAATGGCTGCGTAAACAAGGGAAAAAAAGACTTCAACGTCTTTAATATGTTTAAAAGCCATTTTCTATGTTAAACTTTATGACTGTGGTCGGAAGATGGGATTTATATTCCAAAACATATGCTTTGTGATCTCGGTAGAAAGTTCAAGTTAGGGCACCTTCACACTGGCGAGAAAATCGGGCGATTTTCTTGTGCCGCGAGAGTGAGGGAAAACGCGCTATTATGAAACCAATGAAGTACAACGGTTTCATTCTTATTGGCAATGTTTTCACTCCTGCGATGCTGCGTGAAAAGAAATTGCAGAATGTCCATTCTTTTTGCGATATCGCCCATTGATTCCAATGGGAGAACATTGTGATCCCCTCCAGCAGCTGTGACAGCCGAGGAGGGGGTTCCTTCAACCCTGCAGGGATGTGAGGCTCTCACATCCAGGGTTTTTTAGCAGTGTTCTATAGAGCGGGTGGCAGCAGCGTGACCCCATTGAAAGCAATAGGAGAACATTGCAAACTCCTGCCACTGCTGCAACAGCAGGGGATTCTTTCATCCCCACGGGGAGTCCCCTCATCACTGAACACTGTGACAGCAGCAGCACAGGATTCCTTCATCCCTGCAGGGAGTCCCCTTATCACTGAACACTGTGATAGTGGCAAGGTGTTCAGTGATGAGGGGACTCCCCTGGGGATGAAGGAATCCCCTGTCACTGTTGTCATAGCTGCAGCAGGGGATCCTGATCTTCTCCCATTGCTTTCAATGGGCCCGGCGCTGCTGCCATCCCATTGAAAGCAAGGAGATGAAGGGATTTCCCGCAGTGATGCAAGGCTCTTTTCACATGAAAACGCCTCACATTCAGGGGTTTTTAAAAGGTTTGTGAATCACAGTCGATTTCACTCTCACCAGTGTGCAGGAGCTCGAATTCTGCACATTTTCGTCCTAAAGTTCTGTTTTTTTACTGGTTTACACTGACATTCTCAGAATAACTTTTATAAGATTATCTCCATAGACCTTGGCTTTCGAACTTAAACAGTTCAAAATCTTATTAAGACGTTTGCTACTTGTGGAACAGTCAAGAACCTTTCAGGATGTGGTGGAAAGAGGACAATTGATGAGAGAACCCTAATGAAGGTTGGTTCCAAACCACTTACAACATGCAGAGCACGTCAGGCTCAGCTGGAGACCTCTGGGATGATGGGTTTAACCCGTACCATATGCCACATACTGAACATAACAAGGCTCTGTGGGTGAAGGCCATGGAGGACCTCATTGCTTAAAGAAGGACTTAAAGAAGAGAAACTGAACACAGAAACCACAATCCTAATTGTGCCAAATGGAGATGGAGCCAAACCATAGGCCATTGGCAATGCGTACCGGCGTTAGGTTTATAGACGAGGAAATGAAGCCTATAAAGAAAAGTGCTGCCTATCTGCAGTGAAACATGGAGGATCCATAATGTTGTGGTGCTACATTGCTGCCTCTAGGACCGAAGGCCTTGAATGTGTTACGAATACTAAGCTTGAGTCAAACAAAATGGGACTAACAGCAGAATACTGACCTTACGTTAAATAGTTGAACTGACCAGCAATCAGTCCTGATCGTCAATCCAGTCGAAAATCTTTTGGGAAACTTACTATTGGGAGGAATCCTGCAAATATTCACGAACTTGAGAGAATTACAGTGGAAGACACTGCCAGCAGACCGGAGCAAGAAGCTCCCAGGTGGCTACTAAACCTGTCTGGAGATGGCCATTGTGGCCACAGGTTGTGTGTATCAGGGAAGGCGGCCTTACTCCTCTCCATGTCATGTGCTGGATTTATTACTACATGTATGGTGACAGGCCAACTTTTTTTGTTGAATGTATTTGGACATGTATTAAAATAATCTAATAATACTAAATTAGGGCATTTTCACACTAGCATTTTATTTTCCATTTTGTTGTTCAGTTGTGGAAACAGCAAAATGGAAAGAAAAATGTAATTATTAGGAAATGATAGCAGCAGTGTTTCTGGTGGCTCAATGCGCCACACAGCTGTGCTACGTGGTACATCCATTATGATACCCACACATCACACACACAGCTCTACTACATCCGTCCTGACTCCACACATTACACACACAGCTCTGCTACATTGTACATCCATCCTGACCCCACACATCACACACACAGCTCTGCTATTCTACACAACACCAGACTCCTGGTTACAGTGATCACCCTTGGTCATGTAATTCCTGACTCCACCCACACATGCCGGTGACATCATCACAAGTCATGGTAGTAGCTGCCATTAGTTTAACCAGTATATAGCACTTTCTACCAAACTGCAGAATGGCTCTTCCCACAGCTGTGACGTCACTGCAGGTACTTCAGCCCACCAGGTCTCTGTGGTGGTGGTAGGTCGGTGTCTTCCGTCAGGACCGCTGAGTTGTGTCTGAAATAATAACTCTTAGTTGTATTCTCATTGTGTTATTTTTGTCCTCCCCTTTTCAAGAGCCCTAACTGTGTTGTTCTTCTGTCGGTCAGGCTCTGTGTTTTATATATATTGTAGAACCTTCGATAATGTAATGGGGGGGGGGGGGATTCGTACTGCCCATGTCCGACGGCGAGCTGTCGGGGCCATCATAAGAAGAAAATAAATGACATGTACGCAGGGTCACCGGCCGGGCACAGGGAAGGATTCCGGTGTGGGATCCGGCTTCGGGAATCTGATCTGGTCATGTGCAGCCAGCCTTAGACACCTGTCACATGGTGATGGTGGAGGGTCTTCAATGAATGTGGCTCAGTGGTTACTACTATTATCTTGCAAAGTTGGGGTCCTAGATTTCAATCTCATCAAGGACAACATTAACTTTGAGAAACTCCATACAGATGTCAAGTTTGGTCATATTCGAACCTAGAACTCCAGCACTGCAAGGCAACAGTGTTAACAACTGAGCCACCGTGCTTGATCTTTCTTCTCTAGGAAAGGAGGAGAACAAGAAGAATACATACAAATAGAATGTAAAAACTCCATATAGATGTCAGATTTGAATCTAGGACTCCAGCGCTGCACAGCAACAATGCTAACAACTGAGCAACCAGACGAGTTCCCTCTTCTCCATCTCTGGATATGAAAGAACAAAGAGAACCTAAAAACATACAAATGTTGTCCTTGGTCAGATTTAAACTTTGGACTTCAGGACTGGAAAGCAATAGTGCTAACAACCGAGCAACTGCTGGAAAAGGAAGAACTAAGAACCAGTGTGGTGGCTCAGTTGTTAGCATTGTTGCCTTGTAGCACTGGAATCTAAGAGTCAAATCAGACTGGGGATGACAATTGTATGGAATGTTTGTTCTCTTTCTGTTTATTCTTCTTGTTCTTCTCCTTCTCTGGCCCGGTTGTTAGCACTGCTGCAGTTCTAGGCTTAAATCTGACGAACATATGTATGATGCTGTCCATGATGAGATCTTCACCTAGGACCCCAGCACTGCAAGGCGATAGTGCTAATCGCTAAGGCACATTCATTGAGGACGTGGCGGTGACAGCAGCACCACCACCATGTGTTACACCTGTCAAATGGGAAGATGGAACAATACCTCTGCAGCGCCACCTATTGGAAGGCAGCATTCCTGCTAGTCAATGTTAGACTTTTTAAACAAGTCTTGAAAAAATGACTGGAAATGATAAGCCAAAGCCAAAATAACCATCCACAGACAGTTGTTTGGGGCTTGGCTAGTAAGAGTCCTATAGACATGAGTCAGGAAGGGTATCATTTAACTTTGACTTGCAGAAATGCTGCCTTCCAATAGGTGGCGCTGCAGAGGTATTGTTCCATCTACATTTGCATATTTCCCAGAGGAGCATGGACGGCCTTATAAGTCTCCTCACTCACCTACTAGGTGCTCTCCCTAAGGAGAGACGCTACCCTTCCTGACCTGTCAAGTTGTGATGCAGGTGCCCTACGGGGAGTGGAGAAACCTCCTCATGTCTAGCAGGCGGCACAAGAAAATGGATGTTAAGCAAAAAACATTAAATTTTTTTTTTTTTTTTTTTTACGCATCCGTTTTAGAAATCCTCCACAAGGAGGGAGGACTGCTTTGTGTTTATAAACTGCTGGTGTGACGGTGACTCTAGAGCCGATCACTGATCGCTGGAGATCGGCCTTGTTTATACTAACGAGTCGCTGGTGTAAATAACGGCCGCCACCACCGGATGCTCCAGATAACATTGCTGGAAATCTCATTCACATGAGGGTATGATAACCACGTATTACGCGTGCGCTGTACGGCGTGTGGTACGCGGTAATTCGCAGGCGATCGAATACATTGTCATACGCAGTTCTGCTCTCCTTTGAATGGAGATATGTAGATGAGTGATTTTGTTTTTTGCAGTATTTTCTATGTTTTCGGGTTTTTCAGAAAGCACCGCCCATTTTTTCAATGGGAGAGGAAGACGGATCACATGACGTACGACGTGCAATCGAGCGCCATGTTTCCTATTGAAAACAATGCCGATCCTCCGACGTGGCTGAAAGTTCCGACGTGGCCGCAGGATCGCTTCTTTTCTGAAAAGATGGGAGACGGCTTTGACAGAGAAACACCCCGGTGCGTGGATGAATCGCACTTTGGCGAGTGCGAAATTTGGGCGGAGTTTCATGGCCTGACATTGCGCTCAGTCGTGTGTAGGAAGCCTATGGATACTTGCTCATGGGTGATTTAAATGTTACGCACAAGTTACGCTCGCCTCCGGATCCCGCTGCAAATTCTGCCCATAGTACGTGCAAGGAAGACATTTTTCCATACCGACAAGCGGAAATCAACTGCGATTTTCCGCTCACGGGGGGAAAAAAATCGCAGCATGTCCTATTCTAGTGCGAGCCTCACACGGATGGCTTCCAGTGCAGTCAATGTAGGCCATCCATCCCGCAGTCAGTCGTGGCGGATCTGCGTCATCGCCAGCGCGACTCTCTGCTCTGCGCAAGTATGGCGGCAAGCCAGCCGCCACATCCACAGAGCAGACGGAAGACCGGTACGTGGGGGTCACTGCTGGGGCATGGGGTCTAATTCCGCTGCGAGATCTTGCAGTCGGAATCCGACCTGCTGTGTGCATTCACCTTAAAGGGGGTTTCTGGTTTTTTTTAACATTGGCGCCAGTAGAGAGGGGTGAAGTGTGTGGGAAGAAAGGAAAAAAACGCCCCACACAGACACATAATCCCTCCAGCTGCTCCCATCCTGTTTACTGCGGCAGTCACATGGTTTACTCACATGACCTCTGCAGCCAATGGGAGGCCAGCAGCGCTATCATCACTGACCACATGGCAGGTTATGGGCTGGATGGACGCCGGGTGCGCTGCTATTACCAGAAGGGGCCATGCTGCTATTTGCGTTCATTAGCTTAGCCCAGTGTTCCCCAACTCCGTCCTCAGCGCCCCCTGCAGGTCATGTTTTCAGGATATCCTATAGTAAGAACACCTGTGGCAATGTTTGAGGCACCGACAATAATTACATCACCTGTGCAACACTGAGGATATCCTGAAAACATGACCTGTAGGGGGCGCCGAGGATGCGGTTAGGACTCCCATGAGCGCATGGGTATTTGCAGGACGGACGCTGCTTTGGCGTATTTTACTATACTTTTTGCGTACCCAAACAATTCCGCACCCACACCTCCGCCATCATTGGCCTGAGCTCTATACGTTTCCCATGCGGTTACGCAGCTTGTCTCGCGTCTCCTAGGGTTTTGCGCAGCCATATTGACTATGGGGCCTTTTGGCTGCGCAAATAGGAAACTAGAGAGCGCTGCGGGTTATCTGTGCGCGACTGGAAGCCGCAGGAAGACTGCGCCGTGTGAACGAGCCCGGGGAATCCGTCTGTCCTCCGCCTGTTGTGCGGGCGGCGGAGGGCTCAGTGCTGATGAGACGCGCTCCGCACAGGTTGCACACCCGGCCGCCGCCTGCAGGGGGCCTGCTCGTCATCCCGTACTGTAACCTGCAGCGCCGGCTGCTGCCGCCAGAGGGCGCCGTCAGTCAGCTGAGTGCTGGCTCGGCCTCCGGCTGACGTATGGCAGGAGGAGGCGGCGGCGCTGGCCGGTGCTGTCAGTGCGAGCAGGAGGGAGACGCTCATGGGCAGCGGCGGCAGTAGCTTCTCAGGCGGCTCGCTCGGCACACACGGCTCGGTCTCCCCCGGACATGGCGGACGTCTTCCAGCCGCAGGACTCCATCTCCTCCACGTCCCCCGAGGACGTCGCCAACCGCTTCGCCAGGAAGGGCGCCCTGCGGCAGAAGAACGTCCATGAGGTGAAGAACCACAAATTCACCGCCCGCTTCTTCAAGCAGCCGACGTTCTGCTCGCACTGCACCGACTTCATCTGGTGAGTGTACCTACCTGTGTATATACATTGTACTACTGCCCCCCCCCCACCTGTATACTACTGTATCTACCTGTGTATATACTGTATATACCATGCACTACTGCTCCCCCCACTTGTATACTACTGCACCTACCTGTATATATACGGCACCGACTTCATCTGGTGAGTGTACCTACCTGTGTATATACATTGTACTACTGCCCCCCCCACCTGTATACTACTGTACCTACCTGTGTATATACTGTATATACCATGCACTACTGCTCCCCCCACTTGTATACTACTGTACCTATCTGTGTATATACTGTATATACCATGCACTACTGCCCCCCCCCCACTTGTATACTACTGTACCTATCTGTGTATATACTGTATATACCATGCACTACTGCTCCCCCCACTTGTATACTACTGTACCTATCTGTGTATATACTGTATATACCATGCACTACTGCTCCCCCCACTTGTATACTACTGTACCTATCTGTGTATATACCATGCACTACTGCCCCCCCACCTGTATACTACTGTACCTATCTGTGTATATACTGTATATACCATGCACTACTGCCCCCCCACTTGTATACTACTGCACCTACCTGTGTATATATACGGCACCGACTTCATCTGGTGAGTGTACCTACCTGTGTATATACATTGTACTACTGCCCCCCCACCTGTATACTACTGTACCTACCTGTGTATATACTGTATATACCATGTACTACTGCCCCCCCACCTGTATACTACTGTACCTACCTGTGTATATACTGTATATACCATGCACTACTGCCCCCCCCCCCCACACTTGTATACTACTGCACCTACCTGTATATATACGGCACCGACTTCATCTGGTGAGTGTACCTACCTGTGTATATACATTGTACTACTGCCCCCCCACCTGTATATTACTGTACCTACCTGTGTATATACTGTATATACCATGTACTACTGCCCCCCCCTCCACTTGTATACTACTGCACCTACATACATATATACTGCTCCCCACCCCACCTGTGTATATACGGCACCGACTTCATCTGGTGAGTGTACCTACCTGTATATATACCATGTACTACTGCCCCCCCACCTGTATACTACTGTACCTACCTGTGTATATATACTGCACAGACTTCATCTGGTGAGTGTATATACCTGTATATACTGCCCCCAACCTACATATACCATGTACTACTGTACCTACCCGTATATATACTGCTCCCCTCCCATGTATACCTCATGCAGTACTGTGCCTATATATATATATACATACATACATACATACATACATACATACACACACACACACACACACACACACACACACACACACACACACACACACACACACACACACAGCAACAACTTCATCTGGTTAGTGTATACCCCATGTACTACCCCCCCCCCACCTGTGTATATATACTGCACCGACTTCATCTGGTGAGTGTATATACCTGTGGATATACTGCCCCCCACATATATACCGCATGTACTACTGTACCTACGTACGTGTGTGTGTGTGTATATATGTATATGTGTGTGTGTGTGTGTATATGTGTGTGTGTGTGTGTATATATATATATATACTGCTCCCCCCACATGTATACCGCATGTACTACTGTACCTACGTACGTGTGTGTATGTATGTATATATATATATATATTGCTCCCCCCACCTGTATATCCCATGTACTACTGTACGTGTGTGTGTGTGTGTGTGTGTGTGTATATGTATGTATATATATATATATATATATATATATATATATATATATATATATATTATACTGCTCCCCACCCCATGTACTACTGTACCTACCTGTATATATACTGCACCGACTTCATGTGGTGAGTGTATATACATGTGTACTACTGCCCCACCACTGGTATACCCCATGTACTACTGCACCTACCTGTATATATACTGCCTCCCAACATGTATACATCATGTACTGCTACCCCCCCCCCCCAACATGTATACACCATGAACTGCTGCCCCCCAACATGTATACACCATGAACTGCTGCCCCCCCAACATGTATACACAATGAACTGCTGCCCCCCCAACATGTATACACAATGAACTGCTGCCCCCCCAACATGTATACACAATGAACTGCTGCCCCCCCAACATGTATACACCATGAACTGCTGCCCCCCCCAACATGTATACACCATGAACTGCTGCCCCCCCCAACATGTATACACCATGAACTGCTGCCCCCCCCAACATGTATACACCATGAACTGCTGCCCCCCCCAACATGTATACACCATGAACTGCTGCCCCCCCAACATGTATACACCATGAACTGCTGCCCCCCCAACATGTATACACCATGAACTGCTGCCCCCCCAACATGTATGCACCATGAACTGCTGCCCCCCCCAACATGTATGCACCATGAACTGCTGCCCCCCCCAACATGTATACACCATGAACTGCTGCCCCCCCCAACATGTATACACCATGAACTGCCCCCCCCCCAACATGTATACACCATGAACTGCCGCCCCCCCCAACATGTATACACCATGAACTGCCGCCCCCCCCAACATGTATACACCATGAACTGCTGCCCCCCCCAACATGTATACACCATGAACTGCTGCCCCCCCCAACATGTATACACCATGAACTGCTGCCCCCCCCAACATGTATACACCATGAACTGCTGCCCCCCCCATGTATACACCATGAACTGCTGCCCCCCCCAACATGTATACACCATGAACTGCTGCCCCCCCCCCAACATGTATACACCATGAACTGCTGCCCCCCCCCAACATGTATACACCATGAACTGCTGCCCCCCCCCCAACATGTATACACCATGAACTGCTGCCCCCCCCCCAACATGTATACACCATGAACTGCTGCCCCCCCCCAACATGTATACACCATGAACTGCTGCCCCCCCCCAACATGTATACACCATGAACTGCTGCCCCCCCCAACATGTATACACCATGAACTGCTGCCCCCCCCAACATGTATACACCATGAACTGCTGCCCCCCCCCCAACATGTATACACCATGAACTGCTGCCCCCCCCCCAACATGTATACACCATGAACTGCTGCCCCCCCCCAACATGTATACACCATGAACTGCTGCCCCCCCCCCCAACATGTATACACCATGAACTGCTGCCCCCCCCCCAACATGTATACACCATGAACTGCTGCCCCCCCCCCCAACATGTATACACCATGAACTGCTGCCCCCCCCCCCCACATGTATACACCATGAACTGCTGCCCCCCCCAACATGTATACACCATGTGCTGCTACCCCCCCCCCAACATGTATACACCATGAGCTGCTGCCCCCCCCCCAACATGTATACACCATGAACTGCTGCCCCCCCCCCAACATGTATACACCATGTACTGCTACCCCCCGACCCCATGTATACACCATGTACTGCTACCCCCCCCCAACATGTATACACCATGTGCTGCCCCCCCCCCAACATGTATACACCATGTGCTGCTACCCCCCCCCCCCAACATGTATACACCATGTGCTGCTACTCCCCCCCCCCCCCCCTCTACACTTGTATGCACCACGTACTACTGCCTCCCCCTACCTGTATGCCCCACGTACCGTTACTCGACCCCACCCCTGTATCTCAGGATCCTTCCTCAGAAAGCTTGCCGTAACACCATGTATTTTTGTTGGCCATTACAAGCTATCCTATCTGCAGGGTTTCTTGGTTTCTCGCTCTGAGAATAACCACACTTCGCTCTACTGGCTAACAGCGTACCACACCTTTTCCTCGTCCGTCCGTCACATACATGCACCGGTGGGGTTATCCTGTACAGATCTACGTACACCCTCCATGCCAACATTTAGGTCATGTTGCATGTGATCCCTGTACCTCTTGACCGTGTTCATTACAAGGAGGGGAGCTAACGTTCTCAGCCCGATCGAGAAGGGAACGGGCGAGGTGCGGGGCATCGTAACGCTATGCAACACATTCCCTCTGAAGCTCCACAAACTTGTTACATTGTATCTTTCGATGTTTGGTTGGTGACCTCCTGCTCTGCTGCCGCCGTCTCCTGGGGGTATTTTATTTTAGGTTTGGAGATGGGTAATAGTCTGACGGAGCGGTACGTGAGTAGTGGGGTGGACGGTCCGTGCACATCCACAAATCCTTGTGTGAAGGAGCCTTGTCCTGAAGAAGTGCACCGTTTTGCAGTTTTATGCCCTTTTTTTAACCCCTTAATGCCCCAGGCCGAACAGTAACGTCCTGTGCGTTTGGGGTCTGTACGGAGGGGGTCGGGAGCTGGTCCTGTTCATACAATGTGGATGTAGACTGGTTCTTACATTTGCAGGTGAAAGCTGTTAACCCTTTAAATGCTACTGTCAATTCTGACAAGGGCATTTAAATTCCCGTTGAAGCTCCAGGGGTCCTGAACGGCTCTCCTGCGGTGCAATAGCAAGGTGTCATTCGGTTGCCATGGCAGCCTCGGGTCTTCTGAAGGCCCCCAGTGCTGCAGCGGCTTGGTAGAATGCCTGTCAGATCGCGGTATAACGTAATACTATGGAATTGAATTATATTGCATGTGTGATAAAACGATCACAAGTTCAAGTTCATGTGTATGTGCTGTGTGCTGAGTATTATGCCCATAATCCGCAGCCCACATACGTGTGACGGAGCCCTTAGTGTGGCTTTTAATTTGCCCAGCAAGTGGCACAGTAATATTCTGCATTAATGCTTTGGTCCTTCTGCAGATAGTCTGTTAATACTTGTGCTATCCCCAATAATGGTGGCCACGACCTTTCCTGCTCATCTTGGTGTCTTGAATTACTTTGGAGATCCAGAGTGGCGCCATCGTCAGGACTGTTTGTAGTGTTGTAACCAAGTATCATCAATAATCACCAGTCGTTACAAATATTAGCACCGAATTCCTCAAAAGGCTTCAAAACCCCCTTGGAAGTTCTCCCTCGTGTCGCTTCTGGTCAGCGGTCATATGTTTTGGCACCACTTGGTGAAGGCTTGGGCAGACCAATTGTTCATAAATTATACTCCAAACACATCCTTGGACATCGGCTGAGTCTCCGTTATGGCTTTCGGTGAGACTCACCCATTTCCCCAAACCGTGTCATGAACACCTTCAAGAATTCCAGATGTTGATACAGTTGTGGGTCTTCTAGATCTTTCAGCATCTTGGGTGGAAGCCTCACCCCCCCATTCCCCCTATCTGTTGTAGGTGACAGGTGGGAATGCACAGGGGTGTTGTGCCGTATACCTCATGAGCACACCTGGACACATCCATCAAAGTTGTCATAGTGTTGCTCCTTAATTTTACGCAAATGCCACCGTAAGGTGAAGTCAGACCGTTACATCTCCACATTCCGCCTGTGTTGTGCTGCGTTAAAGGACACCTGTCACTAGGTTCACGCTGCCCTGGGCAGGTATGTACATAGTGGGCATGTAAGTCATCTTCTGAAACACTGCCGCGCTTCAGAATGAACGTACTTTAAAGATCCACTTAAAGCGGCGTCCGGGGTCATGTGGGTGGTACCGGCCGCCTCTACCTGCTTAGGTCTCGGCACTTTAGGTCATCTGGGTGGGCAGAGGTCAGTCCCCCCCCATGACTTTAAACGCTGTTTTGAGTACATCTTCAAAGAACTTTTGTTCTGAAATGCTTGTGTTTCAGAATGACATACCTGCCCGCAATGTACATACCTGTCCTGGGTTTAGGTGGCATGAACCGGGTGGCTGGTTCCCATTTTCCTGAGCGCCTCTACACCTTCGGCCTAGTTTTCCTTGGTGGTCTTTAGATGACTCTCTTTCAGTGGTCTTACAACAAGTAAGACCGAGTACTCTGTGCATTCAGCGGAGAGCAGTGAATGGGAAACTTCACATTCATGTTATAGAGGCATGAGGCACCAGTAAGCCTGGCACTTCCTGTGGCACCCTTATCTATGCCACCGCTGTGGTTTACATTTTCTAGTTTATTGCTTCTTGCAGGAAGTTGTCATTTGCTTCAATAATGCTTTCTGGGCTTTGTCTGTGGTTACAATAGCGTTAAGGCTGCAGGTGTCACAAGAACAGCGCCCCCTGGGGCTCAAGTAGTAGTAGGTAATAGGGGGCGCCAAGTTTATGATGTGCCACAAAGAGATGCCGTGTGTCTGTCCGTCTGTCCGTCTGTCCGTCTGTCCGTCTGTCCGTCTGTCCGTCTGTCCGTCTGTCCGTCTGTCCGTCTGTCCGTCTGTCCGTCTGTCCGTCTGTCCGTCTGTCCGTCTGTCCGTCTGTCCGTCTGTCCGTCTGTCCGTCTGTCCGTCTGTCCGTCTGTCCGTCTGTCCGTCTGTCCGTCTGTCCGTCTGTCCGTCTGTCCGTCTGTCCGTCTGTCCGTCTGTCCGTCTGTCCGTCTGTCCGTCTGTCCGTCTGTCCGTCTGTCCGTCTGTCCGTCTGTCCGTCTGTCCGTCTGTCCGTCTGTCCGTCTGTCCGTCTGTCCGTCTGTCCGTCTGTCCGTCTGTCCGTCTGTCCGTCTGTCCGTCTGTCCGTCTGTCCGTCTGTCCGTCTGTCCGTCTGTCCGTCTGTCCGTCTGTCCGTCTGTCCGTCTGTCCGTCTGTCCGTCTGTCCGTCTGTCCGTCTGTCCGTCTGTCCGTCTGTCCGTCTGTCCGTCTGTCCGTCTGTCCGTCTGTCCGTCTGTCCGTCTGTCCGTCTGTCCGTCTGTCCGTCTGTCCGTCTGTCCGTCTGTCCGTCTGTCCGTCTGTCCGTCTGTCCGTCTGTCCGTCTGTCCGTCTGTCCGTCTGTCCGTCTGTCCGTCTGTCCGTCTGTCCGTCTGTCCGTCTGTCCGTCTGTCCGTCTGTCCGTCTGTCCGTCTGTCCGTCTGTCCGTCTGTCCGTCTGTCCGTCTGTCCGTCTGTCCGTCTGTCCGTCTGTCCGTCTGTCCGTCTGTCCGTCTGTCCGTCTGTCCGTCTGTCCGTCTGTCCGTCTGTCCGTCTGTCCGTCTGTCCGTCTGTCCGTCTGTCCGTCTGTCCGTCTGTCCGTCTGTCCGTCTGTCCGTCTGTCCGTCTGTCCGTCTGTCCGTCTGTCCGTCTGTCCGTCTGTCCGTCTGTCCGTCTGTCCGTCTGTCCGTCTGTCCGTCTGTCCGTCTGTCCGTCTGTCCGTCTGTCCGTCTGTCCGTCTGTCCGTCTGTCCGTCTGTCCGTCTGTCCGTCTGTCCGTCTGTCCGTCTGTCCGTCTGTCCGTCTGTCCGTCTGTCCGTCTGTCCGTCTGTCCGTCTGTCCGTCTGTCCGTCTGTCCGTCTGTCCGTCTGTCCGTCTGTCCGTCTGTCCGTCTGTCCGTCTGTCCGTCTGTCCGTCTGTCCGTCTGTCCGTCTGTCCGTCTGTCCGTCTGTCCGTCTGTCCGTCTGTCCGTCTGTCCGTCTGTCCGTCTGTCCGTCTGTCCGTCTGTCCGTCTGTCCGTCTGTCCGTCTGTCCGTCTGTCCGTCTGTCCGTCTGTCCGTCTGTCCGTCTGTCCGTCTGTCCGTCTGTCCGTCTGTCCGTCTGTCCGTCTGTCCGTCTGTCCGTCTGTCCGTCTGTCCGTCTGTCCGTCTGTCCGTCTGTCCGTCTGTCCGTCTGTCCGTCTGTCCGTCTGTCCGTCTGTCCGTCTGTCCGTCTGTCCGTCTGTCCGTCTGTCCGTCTGTCCGTCTGTCCGTCTGTCCGTCTGTCCGTCTGTCCGTCTGTCCGTCTGTCCGTCTGTCCGTCTGTCCGTCTGTCCGTCTGTCCGTCTGTCCGTCTGTCCGTCTGTCCGTCTGTCCGTCTGTCCGTCTGTCCGTCTGTCCGTCTGTCCGTCTGTCCGTCTGTCCGTCTGTCCGTCTGTCCGTCTGTCCGTCTGTCCGTCTGTCCGTCTGTCCGTCTGTCCGTCTGTCCGTCTGTCCGTCTGTCCGTCTGTCCGTCTGTCCGTCTGTCCGTCTGTCCGTCTGTCCGTCTGTCCGTCTGTCCGTCTGTCCGTCTGTCCGTCTGTCCGTCTGTCCGTCTGTCCGTCTGTCCGTCTGTCCGTCTGTCCGTCTGTCCGTCTGTCCGTCTGTCCGTCTGTCCGTCTGTCCGTCTGTCCGTCTGTCCGTCTGTCCGTCTGTCCGTCTGTCCGTCTGTCCGTCTGTCCGTCTGTCCGTCTGTCCGTCTGTCCGTCTGTCCGTCTGTCCGTCTGTCCGTCTGTCCGTCTGTCCGTCTGTCCGTCCGTCCGTCTGTCCGTCCGTCCGTCCGTCCGTCCGTCCGTCCGTCCGTCCGTCCGTCCGTCCGTCCGTCCGTCCGTCCGTCCGTCCGTCCGTCCGTCCGTCCGTCCGTCCGTCCGTCCGTCCGTCCGTCCGTCCGTCCGTCCGTCCGTCCGTCCGTCCGTCCGTCCGTCCGTCCGTCCGTCCGTCCGTCCGTCCGTCCGTCCGTCCGTCCGTCCGTCCGTCCGTCCGTCCGTCCGTCCGTCCGTCCGTCCGTCCGTCCGTCCGTCCGTCCGTCCGTCCGTCCGTCCGTCCGTCCGTCCGTCCGTCCGTCCGTCCGTCCGTCCGTCCGTCCGTCCGTCCGTCCGTCCGTCCGTCCGTCCGTCCGTCCGTCCGTCCGTCCGTCCGTCCGTCCGTCCGTCCGTCCGTCCGTCCGTCCGTCCGTCCGTCCGTCCGTCCGTCCGTCCGTCCGTCCGTCCGTCCGACCGACCTACCTACCTACCTACCTACCTACCTACCTACCTACCTACCTACCTACCTACCTACCTACCTACCTACCTACCTACCTACCTACCTACCTCAGACGTTCTTCCTGGCAGGGTAATAGCTACCTGCATAAGCCTGAACAGGTGCTGATTAGTCGGTGACTACAGCAATCTGTGCGCCCAGTCTAACAACAACTCTATCACTAAGGCCGGCTTCACACGGACGTATACGCAATTGCACATGAACAAGGCTTTTTTTGCATGCATATCGCCTTGTTTTACTATACACTTTTTTGCGCGCAGGGAATGTTAATTTGCACGTAGTAAACAATACTATTTAGTTCCAGGTGTGTTCTTTTTCCAGCAGAATTAATGTTTTACGCATCTCCTTGCATTCGCACACCTCTCATTGGCTACTATGGGGATCTTTGCGCAAATACGCAGAAAGATAGAACATTTTTTTTTTGGTGCGGCTGAAAATGTGCGTGCAAAATAGGCGCATAGGAACAAACTGATTGAAATCAATGGGTTCTATTCACTGCATATTGTGCGCGTAAATCCGTCCATGTGACCATGAGCTGCTAACGGAAGAATGGCTGGAGGTTTGCCTTTGTCGGTACTCCTGCCTCTACCTGTGTTGGGGTCTCCTGTCCTGATGCTCCGCTCCTGCTCTTCTGTAGGGGGGGTGAATCTTCCCAATGTTTGTGGTCATGTGACTCCTGCACCCTACAGCTCATCGCTATAAGACTTCTTTCTTTCTTCTCATTTCAGGGGCTTCGGGAAACAGGGATTTCAGTGTCAAGGTAAGACAACGCTGCCACTCCCTGACGCCGCTGCGGATGTGTGATGGCCATGATGGTCCTCCTGGTATTTGGAGGGTGTTTGGATCTGTTCGACACCGTTTGAGCGAATGACGTCAGAGTTCGCTCTCTTGCAGTGAATTTTATGCTTGCCTAAAATGAAGGAAAAGAGAACGATTTATCATTAGCTGCGTTTACACGGAACCATTATCATTCATTATCGCTTGTTTGAGCGATTTGTTACGTGTAATAGGGCCTTGAAGGCCCATTTACACGAAGCGACAATCCCTTAAAAGCGATCTTTTGAGCGACAATCATTGCATCTAAACAGGCGGCCGTCATGCGCTGCTCATTGATTGTTGAATTAAAGCCAGTCTAAAGATCATCACCCGGTCTTATCAGGACCGCACGCCGAGATCTCCGTCATGTTCTCCGAGATGTGAGTCCAGAAGGTCCCAGCATCTACGGCGGTGGAAATCCTGAACTCGACCTAGTTCTGTCTAGGACAATGTCCATGTAGTGTGCCTCCACAAGCGGACCCCCTCAGCGGTACGACAGACTGCGGATCTGCTACACTATCGGGTCAGTGAAGTTGGTGGAAATGTCCCGACTCCAACTTCACCTGCAAAAAAAAAAAAGTTTATCTGAACCCCTGATATCATTCCACACCAGTAAATGTATTACTAATTGTACACGAGCCGTACACAGTCAGGGGAAGAACGGGACGCGAAAGAACGGCCTCTCCACATCCAGTAAACCGCCCAGTGACTTCTTTACAGACTGGGTCTTTCTGCAGGGTTCATAACTCTTGTTCCCGTTGGGTCGGAGTACTGTGCAGTTTTATTCTTGCCGAGCCGCTATTTGTACCGAAGACCGTTCATAGATTAGTGATGATTAAAAGATGAATTATTGCTAATTAAGCTTCTCTTTGATGTGCCTGTAAATCTCCCTTGTCATGTAAGCCAGAACTGAGAGGAAGCCAGCAGTGTAATGTCTTCTGCTGATTGTCATTGACTTGAGTGAATAAAGGTGCCCTCACATAGGGATAGGGCAGCGCCACCCGATATACCCACCTTTTTATCCCCAGTGCTACCAGAATAAGAGACTGTCTTATGCATTAAAGCCCACTTACCCCCCAGGACACTCGGCTTCACTGTAAACTCTGGGACCAATGAGAACAAGCATTATGTGGCACTCACTAGTTTCTTTAGGCTTCATGTGTTTTGGGGTGGAAGAAGTGGAAACTGGTGGAGTTGAGGGGTTTTTGGTTTGTGCCAGAACATGGAGGAGTTGGTGGTTTGCATCAGATGAAGGTGGTAAGTACTACCGCCAGGCAGAGATTAAGCACCCGGCTCTTGTGCTTCCATTGAAGAAGAATCTTTATATAGCGCCAACATGTTCCGCAGTGTTGCAGTGAATGGAGCGGAGGCGCGCATGGTTGACTTCCTTTGCCTACGCTTTGGGATGCATCGTGGCTGAAATTTCGGGGATTAGTGGGAGTCTTAGCAGTCAACCGCCAGCAAACTGCAAGTTATCCCCTATCACATAATGGGATAGGAATAACCCTTTAAAGGGAAGGTGGCGGCAGAAGATGGCCAATTACATAAATTTAGGCTTTTATGTAAAAAATTTTTTAAAGCTATATAATATTTTTATTTTTTTTTCGTTCTGGTCATAACCTATATTTAGGAAGAAAAGAAAATTGGCTCTGATCACAGAGCCGAATACCTCCTAATCTGTAGAGAACACTTTACAGCAGTCGTCCCGCTGACCTCACAGGCAGGATTACACCGAGAGATGGCGCCTACATGTAGATAACTGATCACCTATAGTGAATGGATCCGCCCTTCACTATAGGTGATCAGTTGTGACTATCTACTCCTCTCCCTGCACAAGGACCTTCGCAGGTCACAGAACATGGCAAGACCAGACCCCCATACAAGTCAATGGCCCATGAAGCTGCCGTAAGGATCATCTTCTAAATGCTGTTACATGTAGCTCAAGAAAGATGGCCGCCCCCTGTAGTCATATACAGATGGCAGAATAAAAAAAATCTACATGACGTACAGTCAAGTCATGGACGTTCAGGCTTTGTATGGAGGGGGAATCTGGAACCAATTCTGTGCCATTGAATGCGGGTGTTGGCTGTTTTTTAACAGCTGCAGCCAGCACTCCCGCTGACAGGCATATAGATGCCCCAAATTTGGAGTTTGGGGTTCCCGTACAGCCCCTCCAATCCCCTCTTCCCCGGGCTGCCATTGCTGACTGCCTATGAAGCCATGCCTGTGGCATGGCTTGTTAGATTGCCATTTAGATCATGGTATAGTACTATTGTATTATAACCATACTGCAAGGGCAATCAAGCCATCGCAAGTTCATGTCCCAAAAACATATTTAGTATTGCTGTATCCATAAAAGTCTGATCTATCAAAATACCGCATTATCTAACCCCCACGGCGAACGTAGTCAGAAGAACAAAAAAATGCAACGTCTGAATTGCGCTTATTTGGTCACCCCGCCTCCAAGAAAAAAATGTACTGAAAAGTGATCAGTCGTATGTACTCCAAAATGGTACCAATAGAAACTACAGGACAACGAACCCTAGCACAACTATGTCGGAGAAGGTTAGTTATGATTGTCAGCAGATGGCCGTAAAAAAGGATTTAGATGTTTTCCCCCAAAGATATTTTATATTTTAAAAGTAGTACAGCAACCCCTTCCCCCCCCAAACTATGTAAATTTTGGTATGGCAGTGATTGTACTGAACCCTAGAATAACGTTAAGTCATTTTTGCTGCAGTGTGTACCCCATAGAAACAAGGATTCCCCCTAAGATGGCGTAATTGCGCTTTTTTTTTTTCTTCTCAATTCCTCCCCACTTTAGGATTTTTACGTTTTTCAGCACAGTATACGGTACATTAACCCCTTAAGGACACGACCTATTTTGGGCTTAAGGCCGCAACGATTTTTGGCGGATTTTCTTCTCCATTTTTCAAAAGCCATAACTTTTATTTTTCCGTCGATGCGGCCGTATAAGGGCTTGTTTTTTGCTTGGCGAACTGTAGTTTTTATTAGCGCAATTTTTGGGTACATAGATTATATTGTAAAACTTTTTTTTTATGATCGCAGGGAGAGAAAACTCATCAACTCTGCCATAGATTCCTTTTTGAAGTGTTAATTATGCAGCATAAATGACACAATCTATTTTTTTTCTGCGGGCCGGTACGATTACAATGATACCAAAATTCTTATATTTTTTTTAGGTTTTTCCACTTCTGCAATAAAACCCCTTTTTTGGAATTTTTTTTTTTCTGAATCGCTACATTCAAAGTCCTATAACTTTTTATTTTTTTTATTTTTTCCATGGACGGAGCTCTCTGAGGGCTTACGTTTTGTGAGATGAGTTATAGTTTTTTTGGTACCATTTTGGGGTGTACACGGTTTTTGATCACTTTTAGGGTGCATTCGGACGACCGTATATCGGCCGGGTATTCACGCCGGCCGATATACAGCATCTCTCTCTGCAGGGGGAGGAGGCTGGAAGAGCCGGGAGCAGTGCTCTGAGCTCCCACCCCCTCTCTGCCTTCCCTCCACCCCCTCTCTGCCCCTCTGTACTATTTGCTATGAGAGGAGGTGGGGCGGGGCTAAGTTCCGGGAATTGGCTCCGCCCCCGCCTATCCTCTCCTTGCATTTTTTGGGAGGCAAAATGTTAAAAATTAGCGTTTTGCCTCCAGTTTTTTAGCTTTTTTTTTTTTTTTTACGCTTTTTGTCATGCAGGATAAAAAGCATGTTCAATTTATTGTACATGTCTTTATGGGCATGACGATACCAAATATGTGGGGGGGGTTAAATTATTTTTTTTTATGCTAATATGAGAAAAAGCATAAAAGGTTTCTTTTTTACTTTTATTTGTACATTGTTTTGATCTTTTTACAATCTGTGTCCCTCTGGGGGACTTACACTGTAGCACAGATGATCGCTACGATAAGGCTTTGTAGGACTTCTCTGCTGCAAAGCCTTATCGCTTATTACAGTGATCACAGGCACTGGCAATATAAGACGCCGGTATCTGGCGTCCTGTTGCCATAGCAACCAGCCGAGCTCTCTGCGATAACATCGCGAGAGCCGGCTGAAGTCAAACCCTTTTCCTGCCGCGATCTACTTAGATCATGGCAGGAAAGGGGTTAACAGCGGGGGGCGCATCTCCTATGCACCCCATGCTGTTGCAGCGGAAGACCAGCTATTAGTGACGGCCAGCGCCCGCTGCCGGATAGTGTGAGATCTGTCATGATCTCGCGCTATCCCTATGACGTAAGGGTCTGTCACTTTGCGGTAAGTACCCCGCTCTCATGACGTACCCTTACGTCATATGGAGGGAAGGGGTTAAATAGTACCATTGAAAATATTACTGCAAAAAACACCCCAAGCCCCCCAGACGGCTACATCAATGGATATATAAGAATTGTTTTTCTTTTTTGTAAATGGGGAGGAAAAACCAAAAATGATTTCAGAGAAAAAAAATAAGCAGCGTCTTGAGGGCTCCTACCCACTAGCGCTTTTTTCCACTGCAAATTCGCAGCGTTTTTTTTTCCAATTGTCGATGGGACTTTCTAATGTTAAAAACGCAACTTGTATTTTTGGTGCATTGCGTTTTTAACATTAGAAAGTCCCATCGACAATTGGAGAAAAAAAAGCTAGTGGGTAGTCGCCCTTCAGGGGTTAAGTAGAGCTGAGCTGCAATATCAGACACCACCTATGGGCAGAAAGCAGGCATGTGTCCGAAGCCTGGGCAGCCCCTCTAAACTACAGAATTACCCGAGTGCTGGAAGGTTTTGGAGATCCTCCGCCCCCTCGCTCCTACTGTGTTTCAGCATCTCATTGAAAGATGGATATTGATGATACGTGACGGCTAATTAGTGCATTTAATTACCAAAAAAATGAATTGGGCAGACCGCCAAGCTGAAGCAAATACCAGGGGAATGCACCCTGTCGGAGGGAAGCAGACGAAGAATCAATCTGCAGGTCCCAGCCTAGCACAAGATGGCAGCTATCTGGGGGAGGGCTGTCCTGCTGCCGCCGGGACTGAATGGGTTACTGCCGCTCACGTCCGACTGCATATTAATTCACTTTCCATTTGATGTGTGTTTTCCCAAGTGAATATGAATACACTCTGTTTACCATATCAAACAGTGTGCGGGCGAGTGGGGCTGGCCGCCATTGTCCGCGGAGACTTTATTCTTAAAGACTTGAAGTTTTGGATTTTGCATCCCTTAAAGGGGTATTCCAGCGACGGGTCATTTTTTTCTGTTCTCACTCATCTACCGGCTCCCTATTTTAGGGCTCCTGCACACTTTATAGCCTTGTAATAGGAGTCCTCTCTCGGTGAGCTGCCACTATAGCGGAGTGTCCTTGGGGTGTAAGTTTCCAGCTTGTGGGGCCCCTCGTCAGTCCTCTGCTGTCCCCTTGCTGAGGGTAACCTCTGCCCCCTGTGGCTGCGGCTCTCATACTGAACATTCCTGCTCTCTGCTCCCACATGTCAGGAGGAACGGGATTCTTCAGAAAGTCTTTCCCTCCCCACTGGCTCTGCGCCTCGTGGCCTCTGTTCCCTCACAAGCTGATATGGGAACTAACAGGCCCGTTACAGCTTTAAAGGTGCCCAGACACATTAGTCTAAAGTGGATGAAAATGGGCAGCCTCAACCACAACGATCACTCGGACCATTTTACCCGACGGACGACAGTCTGTCACCATCTAGAAAGAAGTCGCCATGTTTGAAATGTTCCATCCGATAGACCAGATCATTCGACGTCACTGAGGATATATGGCCAGCTTCAATGACTCTTGGTCAATATAGACTAAGATGTGTACGAAATGCGTCTCCACCAGGCGATGGTTGAATAAACAATCCTAATTCTTTCTAATCTGTATTGTCCCCTAAGTGACAAACACATCTCTGCAAGTATCTATTAAAGGGCCAGTGTCCCATGTTCTGTAGAGAAGCCACATAAATGTAGCATGAACAGTTCTGCAGCTTTCTCATACTTTGTGTCTCTTCCTCAGAATTTTCATAATCGCTGCTTGTCTTTGAATGCAAACTTCCTTGTTTACCTGCAGAGACTGAAATCCTGTTCCGCCCTGACTGAGGCTTAGTCTACACT
This sequence comes from Eleutherodactylus coqui, assembly GCF_035609145.1. Lineage (NCBI taxonomy): Eukaryota > Metazoa > Chordata > Amphibia > Anura > Eleutherodactylidae > Eleutherodactylus > Eleutherodactylus coqui. Next base: position 101,598,832 of record NC_089849.1, read on the forward strand.
TTTAGGGGTGATCACAGCTGTATAGGGGGATTACAGGATGATGGGAATGATACTTTCTATGAAATTAGATTGTGAGCTTCTGGGTTTAGGGATGCCTTATGTCTGGCTATGGACATTTTCCTGTGGCTCCTTCTATAGGCGATTTGGATGCAGTTAAGAAATCCCTGCTTTCTGAAAGCCGTTCTCTACTCTTCAGTTACCATTGTAGTATGATGATATACTGGATATTAAGAGGTCTTGTCTCTGGGGGTGGGCTGGCTCGGACTCCGGGGTGCTGCCGTGCGCTTCTGTACATCAGTGGGCACACTTCAGTATCTGGCCATAAACTATCCCCTTCGGCTGTACGGATTTGCATTTTCTGTGAGTTGCTAACTGTGTACAGACATTTATGCTTCAGTATCTCCTGTTTAGGTCAGTGTATCGGTGTAGACCAGGGATGGCCAACGGTTTCTGGCCCCGTGGTCCTATAGAAGCACTCTGTAGGACCGCATCAAACTTAATGCAGTATTTCCTATCTGAAATACGGCATATCTAAAATCTAGGTGCAGGTTCCAACTCCAGGGCCCCCAACTATTGGGAGAATGGGGGTCCCTTCTATCCCCAGTCAGCGCCCCGGAGAGGAGCAGACCATGCATGCGGTTCCTCCATTGTAGATGATGGGTGTTGCAGTATTTCACAGCTCCAGTAAACTACAGTGGGGAAAGTCTCATGTATAGACGGCTGCTTCTGGCTCATATACCGTAGTCATTTACTGAAGTGTCAAATGGGTCAAAGGACCCCTTTCTTCTGATATGAAAGGACTAGAAATGGCTACCTAGTGTTACCATAAGTATTGACGTGTCCTCGTTTCCACGCTATGTGCCGCCCCTTATCTCTGACATGGAGACTACATGCGAGCAGCTCTGTGCCCATATTTTTGGGGGTTGCACAGAATGACATTGCCGGCTGCATGTGAACCCCGGGCCTCAGGGTTGTGCAGCCATGCATGACCTCTACATTGGCTCCAACTTTCATCTTCTGCATGTAAAAAAAAAAAGCCGCCTTATTCACTGACAGCATGCGGAGATGTTGAAAGAGTGATAAATGGGGAGGTATGTTAAGGTGAAGTTGATATCGTGATGTGTGATATGAGAAAGATGGACCTGAGTTATCCTAGCTCTTGATGGAGCGTGCTGCCATAAATGTTATCGTTATCAGCGGCAGGTCCGCTTTGTAGCAAGACCTACAGTGGATGTTGTCACCAAGCTATCGAAGCTGCAGGACTCTTCACACTGCGCTGCCCCTTAGGAAGCCGGGGTCTTCCATGTGGATTGCAGTCAGTGGGGTCTCGGTTCTTGCTTGTGTTGGCTTCCCCTCTTTCATTACACCTGGCAGGGCCGAGTCTTCTGTGTCACAATCCCACGTGTTCGGCTCTACAAGCTGCTGGAGTCCTCAATTTGCTCTTTCCTGCTTGGCAGCCGTGCAGATTTGTGCAAATTCTGACCTTTTGCTTTGCCTGTCCACTATATTTATATCTATCTGGTGCTGAGAAGTGAAGGAACATTCATACTCGCCCACCCGACAGCGAGGGGGGCTGCATGTATGTGAGGCTGTCACTAGCAGCCCAGACCAAGATGCTACACAGCTTGGGGTGTTGGGACTGATTTTTGTTTTCCTCTATGGTTGGGGTGTGGTTCGGGCTGGAAACATTTAGTGTGGAACCCCCACCCACTCAGGTCTGTCCTTATCTATGCAGGTAATAGGACTGCTGCGCTGATGCATATCACTGCTACAAATAGGGAATCACATGACCCTTGTCCTGGCAGATTATCCTCCCGCTGAACCTGCAAATGCTGAAAACCTAATTTATTTCCTGGACAGACAGGTCTCACAGCTCACTGTTATGGTAAACCCCTTCTAGACAAGCCTCTGTGAGAGCGCACTAAAGGCCCATTTACACGGAGCAATGATCTCTCAAACGACAGTTTGAGTGACAGCTTTGAGCGATCATTTTCCATAAACTACTAAGTAGATACTCAGCTACTTAATAGCTTATTAGCGGGCAAATAAAGCCTTAGCCAAATGCAGTTAATAGTCAGAGGGCTCTTATCTGCATTCAGCTCCTTTGTTCTCCAACGGAAAACAATGATATCAGCGCTACCCGTGGAGAACTCTGCGTGTGATCCTGATAAGACTGCATGATGATTTTTAGGCTGGCTTGAATTTAACGGTCAAGTAGCAGTGCATGAAAAGTGCACGATGGCCGCGCGTTTAGACGCAGCGATTATCGCTCTAAAGATCGCTATTGAGCGATCATCACTCTGTGTAAATGGGCCTTAAAATGGCAAAAATCTCTTTTGTCCTGATTGTTACAATGCAGGATTGTAAAGACTAGATACATTGCAGCAAACCTTCAGCATTCTGTTGGACATGTTTTCTGCCTCTGGATCTAAAGGGGAATGTCCACATTAGTTGACAATAAGCAGCAATCTTGAGGTGATCCTCTTCCACAGTGATTAGCTTTGTTTCCATAATGTAGGACTGGCCTTCTCCTCTCTATGACCTCCTATCTGCAGTGCAACCCAGGTATTGCTGTTGACAGTAATCACTGCCCATACTCTGCACGGAGGGAAGAATGAGTCTGGATGGGGGTGTTGTCTACGTGTTTTTTTCTGTTCACCTTTTTGAAGTGGCTTTTGTCTCTTCTGAGGCGACTTCCTGCAGTCAGTTACTGCCACATCGCATGATACATTCAGTTTCAACGTTCCTGAGGGTTCAGTCGTGTTTACCGTTCCTGGTCGTCCGTGAGAAAGTGCCCAGTGAATTCTGAGTAATCTCACTTCCTCTTCTATAATCTCGTCTTGCTTTTTGTTCCAGACGTCTTTCTTTGTGCCTTGCTGTAGTTCTTAAAGAGGAAGTGCCTTGAAAATATAGCAAAGATGATGAATGGAATTCCAAAGAGAAATTCTACACCTAGAATGAATCCACATTATCGGCCAAGTTGCAGTATAAACAGTATACATTGTTAAATCCTATATTATGCTCCAGAGCTGCACTCACTATTCTGCTAGTGGAGTCACTGCGTACATACATTACTTATCCTGTATTGATCCTGAGTTACATCCTATATTATACTCCAGAGCTGCACTCACTATTCTGCTAGTGGAGTCACTGTGTACATACATTACTTATCCTGTACTGATCCTGAGTTACATCCTGTATTATACTCCAGAGCTGCACTCACTATTCTGCTAGTGGAGTCACTGTGTACATTACTTATCCTGCACTGATCCTGAGTTACATCCTGTATTATCCTTCAGAGCTGCACTCACTATTCTGCTGGTGGAGTCACTGTGTACATACATTACTTATCCTGTACTGATCCTGAGTTATATCCTGTATTATACTCTAGAGCTGCACTCACTATTCTGCTGGTGGAGTCACTGTGTACATACATTACTTATTCTGTACTGATCCTGAGTTACATCCTGTATTATACTCCAGAGCTGCACTCACTATTCTGCTAGTGGAGTCACTGTGTACATACATTACTTATCCTGTATTGATCCTGAGTTACATCCTGTATTATACTCCAGAGCTGCACTCACTATTCTGCTAGTGGAGTCACTGTGAACATACATTACTTATCCTGTATTGATCCTGAGTTACATCCTGCATTATACTCCAGAGCTGCACTCACTATTCTGCTGGTGGAGTCACTGTGTACATACATTACTTATCCTGTATTGATCCTGAGTTACATCCTGTATTATACTCCAGAGCTGCACTCACTATTCTGCTGGTGAAGTCACTGTATGCATACATTATTATGACAGCCTTTATTATTTGTGCATTCTGGGAAGTGTCATAATAGTTACACAATCCCTTTACAATCATCTGCTGTAAGGAAAAAGTGTTCTGCCTCCATGGAGCCCAGCTGAATTGTCTGTCCACAAGCTTGCTGACTATTTCCAGTAACTTCTAGTAGAATTGACAGTGCAGCTCTGAAGTTCAAAATAGATTAGTAGTCCAGGATTATAGCAGCTTGTGTTCTGAGACTGCTGCAGTGTCGGTGGGTGACTTGTAGAATACAGGCTGCCACAAATGGCATCTATATCCTGTAGATGGTGGGGAGTTGTGAATGTTTGGTTTCCTAGCACTTCTGGATGTCATTATAACATGATATGGCTGAGGATAAAGGTGGCGCTGCAGATGTAGCAGAGCTGTGTCAGTGTACTGCAGCTGTGAGATCAGAGATCTTGGCTCTTGGAGACGGTCCCGGTGTCTGGTGATGAGCATCCAAACTGGGTCTGACATTAGATCACAGAGCAGATCGGCGGAAGGAAAATTCTCTGCTATAATTATCCATGTTGTTTGGAGCTGCGTCCTCCTGGCGCGGTCCTACATCTACGCCGTGCGTGCTATGCCGGCCGTTGGGGGCGGCAGGTGTCCCTGGCACACGGTGGCATTGCAATTGCACTGGGAACAAAATAAGCGGCTCGTTCTTTGTACCGCTGCGTGAACACAAGTCTCTGCTAACAATGTATTGTGGCCTCTGTTCTCCTCATTTTTTGGGACAGCAGAGTCTTGGCACCAAATGCATTATGGGAGACTGGTGACCATCCAAGTCCTCGGCTGCGGGGATGTAGCAGATCTACCCGTAACGCTCGTTGCATTGTGTTATCCACCAACCAAACGGCGTCGACTGATGCAAAATAAATCGGACTAAAAGACGCCCTCCAGTCTCCGGTACATGAGGCTTTGTCGCTCTGCCAATATCTGCGGTTTTCTAATATGCTTGGTGCTTCTATTCCTACCATGTTCAAAATCTCTGCTAGCTGTTGGCGAATAGAAATATTCTCGTAAAGGCGTATTCAAAGCTGAGGGTTCTGTTAGAGTTCTATCAAAGTCTTCCCTCTTCTGGACACCGGGCTGATGACTTTTACCTGCGCTCATACATTGTAACAAACTCTCAGCATTGATGGGCTTTGTTCACATTTTGCGTTCAGACTTTCTATTTTCCTATCTCAGAATGGGGACAGGAAAACTGAATGCCGGCTGCAGACAGCTCATCCTATCATGGAAACAAATGGTGCCCAATGGACCGTATTGACTAGAACCGGGGCCACCAGCATCTTCCTGGGCACAGCATGCTGCGCAATGTCATCCTGGAGTTTGTGCCAGACCTGCACCAGAGGTTCCTAACGGAGCCCACAACGCAGAACACGGCCTCAAGTATATTCAGCCTGTGGATAGAAGTAATGAATGGCCCCATTCATTGACAGCAAGCGTGAAACCGTTGAGGAATTTAAGCTTGCATGTGCAGGAGACTAGACGGCCCTTTAACACGCTGGTTTATACTACTTGTGTATATGCGGCTTTAGCTAGCGGGGCGCTAACAATGGAGGTATCTGCTGCTGACGTCATTGTCGTGTCACCCTGGCGTGTAGTGATTGTGCATCACGGTGACCAGACACGCGTGTTCTAATGTGTCGGGATCCGTCTTGGACAGACTTGTGGTAAAGCCGGTCTGGCTGGGAATCCGCAGGTTTTGCTGTGTTTTCCGTTGGGGAGGAGGGGAGGTGTCCGAGGATGAAGTGCATTCTCCTTATCTCCGACTTGGCACGTCTTCACACACTCATGTTACACAGTCAATGGCGGGGTCCTCCGCAGGTTATGGATTACACTTGGACTTGGTTCTTAGGGCCAAATCCCTTGTTTATAGGTCAATGTGTGTCTGTCGGAGGCGTCCCTAAAGGTATTAACCAGTGTGGTGCTCCGTCGTCCATAGTTCATACCACATTGTCTTCCTCGTTAGAACAGATTAGGAAGATTGATCTCTGCTCTTACACGCTTACTGTCACCCAGCTTATCTAGAGTCCTGAATGGAAAGTCTAAGTGATCAGCTGCCTAACCAGGCCGAGCGGCCATGCAGGAGTCTAAGAAAGCTGGAACTTCTTGTCAGATTCTGACTAGTGCTCCCTCCCTCTGAGATGCCCCTCGTTTTGAGGTATAACCAATTTACAGTTGAAAAAATAAAAGCATCCTGAGTCCAGCTCCCACAGCTGAGGGTTTGTTACAATGTATCTAGTGTAGACAGATCTCACCCAAGTTATATAAACTGCCTCTGGACGGATTTCCATTGCTGTAAAATAACAAAGCAGCGGATGCTGTCGTCTTTCCGCTCTTCACCCTGCTCACCCGGCTCCGGCCTATGCTGCCTTTATACCTGCTGCTGCAGCCAGTGACGGTGCTCAGCGATCACCACTCAGTGTTGCCATTGGCTGCAGCAGCAGGTTTGTAGGTGGGTCAGGCTGCTAAGAAGTTAGCAGGGAGCAGAGAGAGGTAAGTATCCGCTGCTTTATTTTACAGCATGAGAGACCTGGAGGGAAGGAAGCATTTTATATAACTGACAACCCCTTTATTACAATGTATCGGTGCAGTTAAAATGGATTGGCAAGACTGAATACCATTATAACAAGTCTTCAGCTGTGATAAGAATTGGGTCAGACTTGGTTTTCAGCTTTTGCATGGAGTAGTAATCTCCCAGTCACTGACAGCAAGCAGAGCTCTTAAAAAAAATATTCAGGAATTTTACACAGTCTGTTATAAAATTTCAGAAATTGTCTGCCAGTTTGCAGTTCTTCTAGATGTCGGCATCTGATATCTCCTAGTGATGACTGCGTCCCATCCTGCTGCTCTCTTATTACGGAGCAAGACTTCCCCATCTTGTCAGTAAATCTGGGGCTGAAAATCTAAACCGCTCATTCGTGTGTCGCTTGCGATGTGAGCTGCGGTCTTCAGTAGGCGCGCTATATGCATGAGGATGGCCTAGACGCCCCCAGCAGACCTCTATAGAGGGAGATCGTATGGACGGCATAATGTGCAGCGCAGTAACTGCTCCGCTCAGGTGAGACTGTAGGTGAAGTCAGGGTTTGGGACGCGATTGGTGACTTACCTGTCAAGGTTCCCCATTAACTACATGTACAGTCTAGAGATTGTAGAATGGGTTCTGAGACAGTAAATATCTTTGTGTCTTTCTAAGTGTGTGCCCCTGTGTGCCCCTGTGTACCCCAGCAGCTACACACTGGCAGTGAACTGCACGTGTATCATTGTTCTTCCCAGGCCTATGCACAGTTCGCCGCCGGTGATGTAGCTGATGACGCGGGAGTGAACACACTGGGCCACAAAGGCTCATGGATGGTGAACGTGATGTCACCGGAAGGAGTGTGTAACCATACTGCGGCTCTACAAACAGCACATGTTTAATAGGAAGACTGTTACAAAGATGGTACTGATAACATAAATGTAAGTAGCTTGGTTCTGGGTCTCAGACAGCCCTTTCAAGGAGTGTGCATTGAGCAGTGGGGCCATAAACTGCTCCTTGTTCTGGTTGGTGTCCTCACACCCATACCCCAGCATGTGCTCCTCTTTGTAGAGGTGGTATGCCCATCAGGATGGCTCTTCCTCTATTGTTTAACATCATGGGATTTGTGCTGGAGGGCTCCCATACAGAAGAAAAGCCCCCTTGAGTCTCAGCCCCATAGCAGCTGCCTGTATGGTAACTGTCTCCTTACTGTATCGTTATGTATCTCGGCTCTCCGTCACAAGGAATGTTACCTCCCTCTTCGTTGTTTACCTTCCTCTTCTGGATCAATGTGTTCAATCAATAAACCTTAATGAGCCATGCTGGCTGTAATCCTGAGGCCTTGGTAACACTGAAGGGCTGGGCGCACCCCACGAGAGGGGGACTGAATGATACCTCCTTGTACCTGACCGTGCTGCTGCGCCGCGGCCCTACGGCCTCTGACAGCTGCGCTCAGCTATTTTTGGAGGCTGCATGGTCCAGTTATTGACTGTAATGGATCAACCACGCGGCCTTCAAAAAAGAAAAGCTGAGCAAGTGAAAGGGGCATTACATGTTCTTAGCACCGCTGGCACTTCATTCATGTGGGCTTCACTGTGGTTTGACCCTCTTCGATGGGACATTAATGACCTGTCAATGTTGGTGCTGACGCAAACCCTCTGATAGGTAATGTCCCCCTGATGCCCACATTCTGTGTCGCTGCTCCTGTTGGATACCTCTGGGGCTAGGCTGTTGCAGGCTAGTCGCTTAGACTCTATAGAAGTGACTGACTTGTTCTCTTGTGTCAGCCTGAACTGATAATAGAAGCCCCCCGCCCGCCCCCCAAAGGTCAGCTTAGAACTCTGAAGCCCCAGAGGTTCCTGATCTGTACTCTGGCACTACAGTTCCCAGGCTGTCGCTGTCAGGACATGGCTCCTGTACCATTTATATAACTGGAGGGCAAGCCCGAGGTGCAATTATAGCCAGCGATAATCCTCCATAATTGTAACCTTATCACTGAATCTACAATAGCTGCTTGCTGAGTAATCACCACGGTCAGTCAGTATGTGCGGTCTGCCCCTGGAGGCAGAGGATGGCGCTGCTTCATCTTAAAGGGCCAGTACATACATATTGAGACGTTCTGCAGCTTTCTAATACATTGACTGACTTCTTCACCATTTTCAACATCACTGCATGTTGGCGACATCCAATCTGGACAAACCTCTGTGAGCTTGGTGGTTGCTGCTGGGGCAGCCTGGCAATTGGCGCTAAATTGTGAACATTAGTGATTATTGTGTAATTATGTCCAATCTCATCAGCAACACACATCTTCTGCTATTCTGAGTGTTTGCTACAATGTATTGTAGAGAAGAGCTGCTGATACTTTATGACAAACCCTCAGTTTGTGGGCAGGAATATGTCAGTCCGGCCGGGTTCACCTGGCTGTATCGTAAAACGGCGCATAAAAATCAGTGTTTGCAACAGAAATTGCGTATCTCCAGTTGTTGCGTTTTTGCTCATGAATGCTTGTGCATGTACAGCCTATTTTATTTCCTGTCATGGATCTGATCCGTGAGGGGAGGTGAGATTACTTACCTAAGGTCTCCGGCGATGTCCTCCAACAGGATCTTGATCTGCTGACCTTCCCCAGCTTCGGCACATGCACTCCTCGCCAAAATGGTGGACGCAAGCGCAGAAGCTGGGGAGGGCCTGGGAAATGTAAAATCTCCTGGCTACTAAAGGGAGCAGTGACCGGTCTGCAGTCACATGATCACCGTTATCCAGTGGATAATGGCGAACACGTAAAAGTTAAGACAGTTGAAGTTTGATGCTCTGTTCGGTTTGGGCCCCGTTGTGCAGCCAGACAGAAGATTAGGGCCACAATGGGGTGTGTCTGAACACGGGACAAACGGGGGATCCATTTAGAAGTGCAAGTCTTCATTCATTTGTGCTGTACAAAAAAAATCTGCAGCAAATCGGTCCCGTGTGAGCCCTGCGTAACAGAGTTGTTATATATTAAAATGATACATGCCAGATTTCCAAAATTTGGCCTGGTCATTATGAAGGTCTTGGGTCTCCATGCATTAGAAAAACTGAAAAGTTTTATTGTTTGCTGCTTTCACGATGGAACAAGTAGACAAAGTAAAAATGCCAGTGTGACAGAAAGCGGAGATGCCTTACCAAGAAGAGGCCGGCGGTTGGGCCGGCCCTTTAAATGCAGTCTGAGGTCTCTTCCTGATCTCTGACTTTAACGATGGAGAGACTGCTGAGGTAATGAGGAATGAGACATGAGGTAAGACTGACCTCTCGCCCCCTCCTTGATGAAGGCCCAGGTTTAGGATTCCCATCACTGCTGTATGGTACCCTCTGTCACCTGGTGAAGACAGGCTACATTGGGATCCAGCGACGCGTCACCAGCCGGCCCTCAGAGTTTACATCTTCTAAGTGTGTTTTCTCTATAATCCAAGCAAAGGTTTCACGTTTTCCCTTTTAAGGCTTCACTGCGTCTGGTTAGCCGTTATCCCCAGTTTATTTATACTTAGAGACCAGCAATAAAGCATCTCCCAGTACTAACACATTGGTCAGTGTATGGGTCGTAGTGGAGTGCCGATCTCTAGAAAGGTCAGTGATGTAATAATCTGCAGGTTAAATCACTGGATCTGGAGATAGAGGGAGCAGAGCAATGTTCTGCAGCCCCCCCTAGAGATCAGTGATGTAGTAATCTGAAGGTAGAGGGAGCAGAGCAATGTTCTGCAGCCCCCTAGAGATCAGTGATGTAGTAATCTGAAGGTAGAGGGAGCAGAGCAATGTTCTGCAGCCCCCTAGAGATCAGTGATGTAGTAATCTGAAGTTAGAGGGAGCAGAGCAATGTTCTGCAGCCCCCTAGAGGTCAGTGATGTAGTAATCTGCAGGTAGAGGGAGCAGAGCAATGTTCTGCAGCCCCCCTAGAGGTCAGTGATGTAGTAATCTGCAGGTAGAGGGAGCAGAGCAATGCTCTGCAGCCCCCTAGAGGTCAGTGATGCAATAATCTGTAGGTTATATCACTGGATCTGGAGATAGAGGGAGCAGAGCAATGTTCTGCAGCCCCCTAGAGGTCAGTAATGTAATACTCTGCAGGCAGAGGGAGCAGACCAATGTTCTGCAGCCACCTAGAGGTCAGTGATGTAATACTCTGCAGGCAGAGGGAGCAGACAATGCTCTGCAGCCCCCTAGAGGTCAGTGATGTTAATCTGCAGGTTATATCACTGGATCTGGAGATAGAGGGAGCAGAGCAATGCTCTGCAGCCCCTAGAGGTCAGTGATGCAATAATCTGTAGGTTATATCACTGGATCTGGAGAAAGAGGGAGCAGAGCAATGTTCTGCAGCCCCCTAGAGGTCAGTAATGTAATACTCTGCAGGTAGAGGGAGCAGAGCAATGTTCTGCAGCCCCCTAGAGGTCAGTAATGTAGTAATCTGCAGAGTATATCACTATGTATCTGCCAGTAGTGGGGCATGGCAGGGGCGGTGTCCAGCTATGGGCGGGTGGTGTGAGGGAGACCCCGCAGCACAGATGAGGCCTGTCTCCGTGAGGACAGTACCCTGATGTACGGAGTATTTGTGTTGGCGGCTGCGAGAGTCGGATGTGGTTCTAGTTGATAAGTTTAGCAGCATTTTCAGATGGGTAATTGGGTTTTGGTTGGAGTCATTAGTCAGTGTAGCCTTCGGACTGGCAGAGTGGAATTAATGTAGGATGTCTGACTGCAGTGGAAAGAACATTGAAGTCACACCCGGCAGGCGAGAGACCGTTTTCCTGAAATGAGTTCTAAAATCCGTTTCCTACGCTTGGGTCCTCGCCCTTAAAGGGAAAGTGTCATAAATATGGCAGAAAACCCATGTAAAAATAACAGTCGGTGCAATGCAAGTAACACAAGGCAAATCCCATATAAAGCAGTGCAGAGCCCCTCCAGATGATGCACAATCCTACTAGGACGATCCGTCCCTTCTTGGGCACTGGCAGGAAACACATTACATATGTGGCATTTAGAAACATTAGGGGGAAAAAACACAATGTTGCAGATGTCGCTGGAGGAGGACTGATCTATGTGAGCTTGTAGCCACCAGGCAGAACAGAAGACTCAGCAGAAACATCCACTTCCTTCTCTCTGCCTATCTGTTCATCCAGACTTTCTGGTAATCTGGCATTTAGCAGGAATGTTATTGAATGGGATATTGCAGGGAGTGGCTTCCTCGGAATCGCGCAGGGATGGGCACGTCACCTGGCAGCCATCACTCTAATATTTGTCATTCATCTGGCATGTCTTCTCTTGCCAAAACATTGTAGTCTCCCTCAAAGCAGCGCTCATTGTTTTCACACACTGCTGATAAATTACAGGTTGTAAGCGAAGACACAATGTGTGATAATGAGCTGCTGTGTCGCAGGCCCAGTGCGGCGGCGGGGACGAGGCGGGAGGCGGTTGGCTCGGGCTGCTCCAGCATACTGGGAGGTGAAGTTCTGCAACAGCTGGAGGAGCCACAAGTTGGACACCGCTGGGTTATAAAGTGAGCGCCCCTTTATAATGGTGACACGGATGGCTCCTAGCAATCCTCCACAACCGTAAGGGCACTTGTACACTCGTGCCGCTAGCACTTACCATCTAGAGCTAATTAAAGGACTGGGCTTGGAAGTGCAGCCCAGCAGTATTTGGGTAAGCATGAGCACTAGTGGTAACTGCCAGCGTTCGTGTAATAGCACCCGTAAAGGGGGTCTGGGCGAGGCGTAATTTATATGCAGGTCCTCTGCTTGGAAATCCTGTGGCATTTACTGTAGTGGCAAAGTAAGTGTTGGAAAATCTCATCTTCAAGCTTCGGGGAAAAAAAGACGCAAAACCCATGTGGAAATGAAGATGTGCTGCTGAACTCGCCTCTTCTCCACGAGCGCTAACACTAAACCTGCAGTAAATGGGCCGCTATGGACGCTGATCCGCTGCCTGTAGATCAGCCCCCATGTAGACCCATCCAATTTGTTCCAAATTGCAACCAGTTTAGTGCAAAACTTTCCGTTCATCTGCAATCCATGGAGCCTCGCGGGTGTCAGACTGCCGTATTCTGGATTATCGGTCATCATTGATATATACAGTTTACACTACCCTTCTCCTGCAGTCACCCGATGGAGGCTCCGGGGCGCGCTGCCATCCTCATGGCACGCTGGCACAAGAACTATTTCTATGCTGATGAAGCTGAATGTGGAGGAAATGAACCATTCCAGTGGCCTTTTTCATCATTTTTTTCCTATCACTTCTGGCGCTCTGTCAAAATATTGTGTTTGGCTGAGCCCCCCTCCCTTTTCCGTACCTCGCATTTTCTGATGCATTTCAACAATTCCCTTGTAATCCCGGCCTAAACAGCTTTACTTTGATGGAGAAGATCAGACATTAGTGCCAGGAGGCTTGGCCGCAGCGAATTTGATTTCATTTTCTGCTTTCAGGGAACATAAAGCACGACAGCTGTGCGAGGAGCGGCTCCGCATTAACCTAATCAAAACATTTAGGTAACGGCGCAAAGCACTCTGGATGCAACGAGCAGTGTGGAGGAAAGCTGGGTGCGGCTGTGTGTATACCCAGTATAGAGGTGCATTGTATGTATGTGTATACCCCTATGGAGGACCTGGATTGTAGCCATGGCAACCAGAAGAAAGATCTCCATTCTTTGCACTGCAGGCTTCATCCAGGGAAATGGCAGTTGTGCTAAGCTCCTTGCTACCGTGGTCAGTCCGTGCGAATATAATGTGTCCCTGTCCTGTACCCCCCAAGAATGACATTGAGGTCCTAGCTGATAGTTTGAGATCAAAAAGGATGTGACCTGTAGGACAAGTCTGTTAACTCTTTAGGGGTTTCACAAGCGTTAAAGCGAAGTCAAAAAGAAATTAGAAAAATGTATTTTTCTTTCAGATTTTCGATTTTTCATAATTTTCTTTTTTTGGGTAACGGCAGGAGTTGCCGACTCTCAGGGTTTACCTCCTCGAATCTGTAGTTTTTTAGAAATATTCCACATATGGCCTGAGTTCACAACATGAGTCGACCACAGGCCTAGGCATTATGGAGCCCCTTGTGGATTTTTGGGACTCCTTTTACCTGGGGCATTTTCCAGGCACAGTTTCAGGTTTGCAGAGGCCTTGAGATACTGAGACCTAAAACAACAAAAAACCACCCCTCAAATGCACCCTTTTTGGAAATTACACCCCTCATGGTTTTTATAAAGGGATATAGCGAGTGTTTTCACCGCCAGGGAGAGTAAGGCCACTCTCACACATGCGTTCAGTTAAACGGCGGCATCTTGCTGTGATCTTGAGCGGCACCTTGGAATACATGGCGCAGTGCTTTTAAACACACCCCATTGTTGTGACGGGTGATGGGATGCGTTAAACGTGAAAACGCTGGAAAATAGAACGGACAGCGCTCAAAAATCGCAGTGTTAGAAATACCACGCTCAACAATGGTCTGCGAAGGCCCATTAAAATCAATGGCGGCGTGGTACCGCAGCTAGCATGACGCTCGGGATGCCACGCTAATTACGATAAGCACCTTAGGCTGCCTTCTCCCGTGGCGGGATCACGGCAGGCATTCCACAACGGAATACCCTTAGCAATTTCACAAAAGCTCCGCAGTGGAACAGTTGCAGAATCCAACACCCTTCAGCTGTGCAGCATAAACGGACGTGCTGCGGAAATATCTATCGTGTGAAGGAGCATTCTGTACAAATCCCCTCCATGGCGTGTGCTGTACACGCCGCGGAGCTGCTAGCGGAAATCCCGTAGTGAATCCTCCGTGTGAAGGCGGCCTTGGATGAGGACCTTAAAAATAAATGGTTACAATTGTTCCAAATATTCATAGATTTGGCCTCATTTTTCATTTTCTCGAGGGACCGTAGGAGAAAAGCACCCCACAGTTTGCTGTACGATTTCTCTTGCATATGGAAATGTGCGATTTGTGTATATATAAATGGCTTTTTTGCGCACGAATTGACCTTTTCATTGGTACCATACATGTGGGATAATGCCTGCACCGCACAGGTGGAGGTGATCGCAGCAATAACCATGTAAAGTTTTAGTTTTGAGTTCATTTTACTTTTTTGTGTGACCTTTCTGATTGTAAAACATACAATTGAGTAGAGCCTGTGGGAAGGGATGTGAGAGCCGCAACAGGGGGCTTAAGGGCGCATGCAGCCAAATCCGACTCTGCGCTGGCCAGTGACCCCTCCCCCCCCCCCCCCCCCCCACATACCTGTCTCAGATGTGCCGGCTGGCGTGGTGCCACACATGCGCTATGCAGAGAATGATGCGGGTGTGTGGTGATTTCAAAATTGACACTTACGAATCGCCGCGGGACGGACGGCTTCCAGTGACTGCAATGGGAAGCCGTCTGTGCCAGTCTCGCACAAAAATAGAGCATGCTACGATTCTTCCTCTGTGAGGAAATCGCAAGTGATTTCGCTTATGTACGCGGAAGGATCATTTTACATTGCATGCTATGGACGGACATTCCTGCAGAATTCGGTCCGTGTGCATTGGGCCTTACAGGGGATGTAACCCTGTAGTTTGGAGGAAGTCCTCCGCACGGGGAGGTGGACATGGTGTAGGAGAGCAAGCTCTGGGCTGGTGGTCAGACTGGGATCACACGACACAACTGCCCATGTATGGAGGGCAGTACGGGGCGGAGCTGCGCAATGACGCATAGAAGGGGGCGGAGCCAGAACGCCGCTCGTGCCCGGACCGATCAGAAGCAGAAGACTGCACAGCGCAAGTGCGTCTAAAAACGCCAGAAGACATCAGAATTAGACGAAGCAATGGAGACAGGGACGCCAGCAACGGAGCTGGTAAGTGAATAACTTCTGTATGGCTCATATTTAATGCACGATGTATATTACAAAGTGCATTAATATGGCCATACAGAAGTGCTGAACCCCACTTGCTGCCGCGAGACAACCCCTTTAAGGTCAACAGTTTGACGGAATTGTAAATATTTAAAGAAATCCTTCTTTTCCCCGGAGACCATCGGGGTGAGAGGGCTTCGAAGCAGAGAACTTTCCCATTTAATGGGTTGTTAGTAAGGGTAGGCCTCTTTGTTTTCTCCTCAACGTGGAAATATTACCCAACTATGGAACTTTAAATTGTAGGTGTACTTACAGCAAACCTTTGATGTGACATTGGGACATGGCAGAAGTTTTAATTGGTGGGGCCCGGGTCCGAAGACATCACCAATTACTAGAATAAACACTCGGCTGATCTGTTCGCTAGCTGAAGGCAGACTAGAACGATCTTCAGGATGGCAGAGGGCTGCCGCTTGGCTGTTCATACTCAGAAGCCATAGTTATAGCAGCTGTTCGGAGCACTGTAGGATTGTCTCATTCACTTCAATGGGAGAAGCCTGTACTAAGAAGCTCCACGATACATAACACTGCCTTCTGATTCTGAACAGCTTCGTGCTGGCATGTAAAGGTTAGAGGCTGCAGCACTCACACCAGTGCCCTGACCCCTTCAATGAAGTGATTGTGGGGATCACCAATCAGATACTGATGGCTTATCCAGAGGCTGAATAACCCCTTTAATAGGAAGTCTATGAGCCCATCTTCAGCTAACGAGAAGCAATGAGAACTACTTACGTCTTGCACTGTATACTGTATTGATGAAGCTGAAATCATGCTTTGCTTTGCAAAAAACCCCCTCATAAAAGGCATCGCCCTCCAGCTCACGTGGGAAGGAAGAAATTCATAAGTCAGGCGGGCATCTGTGAGGCGTCACTGAAGTGTAGACACTGAACCAGCAGCAAACGACACCCCCCGACGCGGCTCTGCGGAATGCAGGTAATGGTCACAAACTGGAGGATAGTCGTTCCAGGTTGGGGCATGGTGTAAGGTCTTTCACACCAGCGTAAATCGGCTGACTTTTTCACGGCCGGACGATATGTGCTACCATCTTATGCATTGGATTCCAGTGCATCAGTTCAGATGGTCGTATTCCTGCGGTGTAAAAGTGCCCCACTGGCCAGGATGGCACCGGGCAGGAAAGATAGTCCTGGCACTATCTTTCTGGCCAGAATACGTCGGTGGCTTCATGGGCTCTTATTGGAGCCCATGACAGCTGCCGGAGGTTGCAGGGAGTTTGGCAGCGTGACTGCTAAACTCCCTTCCTCTCTCTTCTCCTCTCCGCACCTTGCCGGCTGAGAGGGGACGGGATGGGGCGGAGATAAGACCCACCCCTCCCATTGCCGGCTGCCGACATGGGGCAGAGAGGGGGGCAAAGCTTGGCACACTAGCTCCCGCCCCATCTCACCTATTCGTTTGCGGGCTCAGCGTATATGCGCCGGGCAAAGGCTGTGTGAACGGGCGCATGATCGTTAGATTTGTGCGCGCGTTTTTTACATCACCAGCGGGCAAACATAAATACGACGCCGCCTGTATGGGAGAGCCCTGAAGCCTCTCTTACACAGGTGACGGTGATCATAACCGCTACAAAATCGTGGCGATATCGCAGTTTTGTCTCTGCAATTTTGTAGTGTCAGCACTGTGTTTTTTGTTTTTTTTTGTGTGTGTGAAATATTGCGCATTGTATTTCTACTATCCGTGATAAACTTGTGTGACTTTATCACGAGAAAGTTGAACCCTGAAATTAAGCCCTAGCTGCATTCCATTTAAAAAAAAAAAAAAAAATCCTCATCTAAAAGGCTCGGTCCGGGTCCTCCTGCTGCTCTCCGGAGCTCCACTGGACGTCTTGCAGTCCTCGGCCGCCCACAGAAGATCACTTCCTGGTTGCTGGATTCATAAATCCTGCCTCCAGGAACCGATGGCTCCGATTGGCTGAGCAGCGCTGGATGAAGCAATCAATGCAACACTGGATAAACCAGGGCGATGGTTGTGATTGGTTCATCCAGTGCTGCATTGATTGGTTCTTCGGCTGATGCTCAGCCAATCAACAGCCAGTGCAATAATTGGGTCTTCGGTCGCTGCTCAACCAATCAATGCCAATACAATATAGACCATGCCTCGGTTTTTAACTTTTTTTCTCGCAAGATGGCATCAGAGAAAACATTGCTACTGTGAAGGAACCCATGGGCGTCACATACATGCGTTTTGTAGCGCTGTCGCATCGCGGGAAAATTGCACGATTTTGTAGCCCGTGTGAAAGCGGCTTTATGCTCAGCATAACATGTTCTTGATCAAAGGAAAACAAGAGGGTCTTCTAGCTACCGCAGCGTAGAGGGGAGTCCTGGGTGTCTGGCTCTAGTTGCCGGCTGTGGATACCCTTCCATAGAGGTCCAGCGAGGGTCATATCTTATAATAACTAGTGATCTGTGGGTGCTCTCGTAGCTCCTGTACATCCTGTCAGTACTGGCATTGGATGTCTGTACATGATTTAATGCCAGTGTTGGGCATCTCTTCCTGCTCTCTATAGTGCCAGGGCTCTGGAATGCTCCCAGCAAATAAGCGCTGTCCCGTTACTTCTCGCTGTGTGCGCCATGTGTCTCCGTCACTCCTGCAGTGAAGAGCACATACTTTGCCTTGTTTACCTTATGGAGGAGAATAAAGTGCCGCTCTCAGTGCTGATAAGTGCCCGACACACTGCTCGTACTCCACACTGCCAACCTAAGTTCTCTCTGGCATGAGGCAGAATAAAGCCGTCCCTGCCAAGTGCAATACAATCACCCTGCAACGAGTACCCAATAAATAGTCCTGTTCTGCTCAGCACAGACACATACCCTGGTCAGCCATAACATTACCACCTAATACTGGGTAGGTCCCCCTTGTGCCACTCAAACAGCTGGGACCCACTGAGACCTGTGAATGCTGGCACGAAGACCTTAGCAGCACATCCTTTAACCCCTTAGTACCAAAGCCCATTTGCATCTTAATGACAAACTCATTCAGATTTTTCTTGTTCTCCTACTGTATATTACAGATCTTGCTCAGTAGCCACCTGGCTCGCCTTAGGAGGCCTGAATTATAAGTAAATATTGGGTGGAAATTTGCATTATTACATTCATATCCCATCCACCGAGCAATGCTGGTATGGATGATATAAGAGCAGTGATGACATATGACCAGCAAGTGTTTGCTGATTCAGGATTTCTTGTTTCTCGACACCTAAAATACTGAATGGCCACTTTATTGGAGACATCTGCTCTCTTATGATTGGAGCTTCGCTGTACTCCTGGGGCGCAGTATTAAATCAAGTGAGCACATTTTCTGTGAATCCTTTTCAGTGTGGATTCTCATTACATTGGGGAAATTGAGCAATCTGAGTGATCTTGAACAAGGCATGGTCAGTGTTTAACTAATCAGGGTCAGCAAATCATATACTGCCATCTTGTGGGTAAGCCGAGAATGGTGTGACCGAGGAAAACATCCAGCAAATGAAGATCCTGTAGACTAAACACATTGACAAAAGGGGTCAGAGGAGGGTGTCAAGAATCGCTCTGAGGAACAGCCAAGCAGAATGTAGCCGAATACAGTGATGCTCCATTAACATGTCCATATGCACAACTCGACATTCCTTAGTACGGATGGAATAGAATAGTAGATAACCGGTTCCTGCGCCGGTGCCATCTAAGAGAAACGGACAGGAATCCCTGGATCTCTGTTGTCCATAATGCAGATTTAAGAAAAAAAAAATATTTAATTTTTTTAGCTCATACAGATCTGGTAGTGATGCCTATCTGCCCATCACACTGGTCAAGACCATTTTTTTATTCAGTGACTGTGGCTCAGTGGGTAGCGCTGTTACCCTGCAGGACTGGAGTCCGAGGTTCAAATCTCATCAAGAGCAACATCAACTTTGACAAACTCCATACAGAAATCGCTCCAGCGCTGCAAGACTCCGTTGTAGTAATATTGCGAAAGCGATCAAGGGATTGCAAGTTCAAGTCCCCCCCCCCCCCCACACCCGCCAAAAAGGCGCATTTTTGTTTTTCTATTTACCCCACTAAATTTTTACGTTTTTCAATATTATGCCCCCTGCACACTGCATAGTCGAATTCTGCATACGGGATCCACGCATACCTGTCACTTTTTTTTTTCTCCTTCTGTACTGCGGATGGTGCGCCCAGCGAGCTGTTGGATTGTTTTTAAACTACTACCTCCCCCACCGAGAATGTGTGCAGTGTATTGGCAGACATGAGCACCATAAAGATGACGTTTAGGCCTATTTCACACGGACGACAGCAATGCAGCTAAAAGAAAATCGTGGCAAAATCGCGTTCTTGTTCCTGCGTGGTTTTGGGTTTTTTTTTGCTATATTCCTGCTTTTTTGTGATCTCGACGCGGCCTCCTGCGATAAAATCGTGCAGTTTTTTTTATCGTGAGTCAATAGGACCTTCTGATGTTAAAAATGCATCGCATGGAAATTGCAAGTTCATGCGATGCGATAAACAAGGAGGCTCCACGGGGACACGTGGGCTACAAACCATCACAAATCGCGGCAAGATGGAGCGTGACACGATTTTTTTTTCCCCTCGCAAGATAGCATCAGAGAAAACCGCTGATGTGAAGGAACCCGTTGGACAGCATGGCTCCACATACATGCGTTTTCTTGCGCTATCGCATCACCACAAATTTTTTTTCCTTGTCTCCTGTATGAAAGCAGCCTGAGAAGTGTGAGGAGTTTTATACCAAATGGTCATCGTTTAAAGAATGGTTGGGCTGTGCGAAACGGATCTCTAACCTTACAGCGTAAAGCCGGCCAGTAATTGTACAGTGTGCGCTAATTCGTTTATCATTCATTCTAAACAGCCATAAAAGTCGTTCGGTTGTTTGCAAGTGATTACGTGTAAAAGGCGATTGTTTAGTCCTTCCCACTTCCTGGCGCAATCCCCTGAAAAAACAGCGATTGAGGAATGACAGATGTAAACGGTTTCTGCGCTTGTGAACAGACGCTATTTTAAAGCAAAGCTTGTTCCGATTTTTCGCTCCATGTGAAAGCGCCCTCTATTGGATAAAAGCAAACGCACACAGATCATATTGGGGTAAAATCATCAAAAAAAAAAACTAGAGGAGATTCAACAACACGAATGACATTTTTTAGATTCGGCATGCCCAAAATATTCTAAATTCGCTGAAACTTTATTTGCAACTTAAAGGGGTTGTACCAGGATTGCAACGGGATAGGGCATAATTCGCTGATAGGTGGGGCTCTCGAGCAGTAGTCCCATGTCCCCCTCACTGCTGGGTTACTGCACCCCCACAAGTGAGGAGTAGGAGGATGGATGACGTGCTGGTCCTGCAAGCGTGCTTACCCTCCATTCACTTTCAGTAGGACTGTGGAGAGCCCGGAGCTGCAAGCACTCAGTATTTATCAGCCCCATCAACGTGAATGGAGCGCCAACCACGCACGCTCGGCCAGCGCTCCATTCAGTCTGACGTTGCTGCAGGGACAGGCTGTGGGGGACACTGGGCCCCCCATTCTCAATATCAGTGGGAGGGTCTCACCAATCAGTAAATGATGCCATAGCCTGTGGATAAGGTGTAATCCCCTGTGTGATTGGGGAGGTTCAGCCCCGCTCACTACTCTATTGAGGACTTGTGTTTCTGGTTTTTCAGGTTTTTGTTTCACATTCTTGCCTTTTCTTGGTTCTGCTGGCAGCTGTGCTCCTTCAGGTGGCGCTCTTTTCTTGTGATGTCTCTACTCTCTACCCTTTGCTGCACTGGTCTGTATTTGCAGTTTTCGGGTCGTCCCTACGGGTGGAGGACTTGTGCCGCTTACAAAGTTCTTTTTTGAAGTGTCGGCACAGTTTTTTTGTTTCGTACTAGTATTTTAATGACATTGAGCAGATATTTTGTTTTTAGGTCTGAAGTATATAGAAAGTTGTTTGCTTTTAGCCCGGGTACTGCCATCTGGGCATGGTTACCCTCTCTCATACCTGTTAGTCTGGGAATAGACCCTTTCCTTCCTCCTGCACTTTATACTTTGTCATCACTTTGTCTAACTTCTTACCCCATCCTGAGAGATTGTGAAGTTGTGGATTCTTCCCTCCTCAGCTCCTGCTGATCAGCATGCCTCAAGTCTGCATCCAGAGCTGCAGTCACCATTCTGATGTTACACCAGGCCTTATACTCCAGTCACATCCAGAGCTGCAGTCACCATTCTGATGTTACACCAGGCCTTATACTCCAGTCACATCCAGAGCTGCAGTCACCATTCTGATGTTACACCAGGCCTTATACTCCAGTCACATCCAGAGCTGCAGTCACCATTCTGATGTTACACCAGGCCTTATACTCCAGTCACATCCAGAGCTGCAGTCACCATTCTGATGTTGCACCAGGCCTTATACTCCAGTCACATCCAGAGCTGCAGTCACCATTCCGATGTTGCACCAGGCCTTATACTCCAGTCACATCCAGAGCTGCAGTCACCGTTCTGAAGTTGCACCAGGCCTTATACACCAGTCACACCCAGAGCTACAGTCACAATTTGGATTTTACACCAGGCATTATACTCCAGTCACATCCAGAGCTGCAGTCACCATTCTGATGTTACACCAGGCCTTATGCTCCAGTCACACCCAGAGTTGCAGTCACCATTCGGATGTTACACCAGGCCTTATACTCCAGTCACACCCAGAGCTACAGTCACCATTCTGATGTTACACCATGCCTTATGCTCCAGTCACACCCAGAGTTGCAGTCACCATTCGGATGTTACACCAGGCCTTATACTCCAGTAACACCCAGAGCTACAGTCACCATTCTGATGTTACACCAGGCCTTATACACCAGTCACATCCAGAGCTGCAGTCACCATTCTGATGTTACACCAGGCCTTATACACCAGTCACATCCAGAGCTACAGTCACCATTCTGATGTTACACCATGCCTTATGCTCCAGTCACACCCAGAGTTGCAGTCACCATTCTGATGTTGCACCAGGCCTTATACTCCAGTCACATCCAGAGCTGCAGTCACCATTCGGATGTTACACCAGGCCTTATACACCAGTCACACCCAGAGCTACAGTCACAATTTGGATTTTACACCAGGCCTTATACTCCAGTCACATCCAGAGCTACAGTCACCATTCTGATGTTACACCATGCCTTATGCTCCAGTCACACCCAGAGTTGCAGTCACCATTCGGATGTTACACCAGGCCTTATACTCCAGTCACACCCAGAGCTGCAGCCACTATTCTTGTAGATGTGGTATTTTTCTTGATGCTGTAGAATAAGTGCGGCGCCCTTCGGCATGAGCCGGGTTGTTGGGGGCCGTCTGTCCGTAGAAGGATGTTGACGTCCGGGTGGCATGTAGGATTAGCGCTGCACGACGCAGGTGAAGTGTCCACTGGTGTCCGTGTGGGCGGTGGTCCTCTGGCAATGGTGCCCATTGTGGGTATTTATAACCGGGGTACTGGGGAGCGCTGCGCCCTCGCCAGCATCAGGTACGTACTGTACAGAATGTTAATTTTAGCCGAACAAAACCTCCCGTTGAAGTGGATTGTGCTGCTGATCCAGGGCTGCGTGGGAATGGCGTCCTTTGTGTAGAGAACAACAGGAGACCTTAGTGCCGAACGGAGGAAACCTTCTCCCCCTCACATGCTGGAAATTCTCCTCCTTATTGTTGCAGCGCCCCCTGCGCCGCATGAGCCGCTATTACTGAAACTTTTATTCAACATTTTATTCTAAACCATTACCGGATTATGAAGCATTATGGAAAGTTCCCGGCGGTGGAGGGGGTTAAGTGATGGGACGCTGATCCTAGTTTTGCCCCTTGATATGTCGTCACCAGAACAGTCTCCATATAATGCTGCCTCTTTACCGACTCTGTTACAATTATGTCATACTCCAATCACATCCAAAGCTGCGTTAAGCCTAATACTCCAGTCCTGTCCAGAGCTGTGGTGTTGCCCTAGTCCCCACACGTTGACCATAGTGAGATCGGCCATCGCTTTCCACGTCTCGTGTCCCTTCCTCACAAGATTTCCTGCTGGAATCAAGAAGGTTAATGTTTAAAGATTCAGAAACTGTGGCTTACTAAGGGGAATAGATGTAGATTGTGTTGTGTCCAGCAGGGGATGAGTCCGCCGTGTCTGCAGCCCCCGTGTTGCCTCCATGTGCACCTGTCTACATAATGTAGGTCACTGAGGAGGGGGAGACGCTGCTCTCCGCTGCGCTCTTCTAGTCGCTCTCATCTGAAGTTGAACATGTCATTTGTTTTCCAGTCCACTTATAAAACCTTCATTGTTGCAGAACCAAAAGTTTTGCAGCTTTCGAAAAGACCTGGCGTTTCTATTCCTCACTCTTCCCATAGGGAAGTGTGTTCTAAAATATCCAGCTATTAGAAATGCATTTCTAATAACTCTGCAGACAACTTCTGATCTCCTAGTAACTTGTATCAGTCTAATTGTAATGCAAGTATATTGCAGAAACATTGTTGCTTTACCATTGTGAATCCTGCTTGAGGTGGCTACTATTGGGGGTCTCTTCTAGCTTCTCTGTACTCCACTCTGTCCTTGGATATAGAGCTTCTACACAGGCAAGGACACATTTGCATAACGGAGAGGGGCTATATTCACAGGTGACTCCCTGCACTTGGAGTCTGCTTGCTGACAGATCTGCAGGCACTGTGATAACTATCTCCACTGTGGCTGCCTCTCATAATAATCTTTATTTGTATAGTCCCAACATATTCCGCAGCTCTCATGCAGTTACAGCACCTGTGTGTGTCAGTGTACACATTATAGCGCAGACATTCATATATTGCCTCCTTGCTGGTTCGACCCCAAACAGTTCGACGCAGCATGGCACATAAGAGCAAGTAAGTTCAGGACAGTGTACTACTGACAGAATGCTAGGCTTGCTACACACTCGCCATTTAAAAGTAGATTGCAAACAGCAGGGCAGAAAAAAAAAAACAAGGACTACCTGAAAATTGGAACGTGTATATGAAAAAGGGTGCAAACAGACACAAATGAGAACTTGGTGTAGTTTAGAAACTTGTTGAAAATGTGGGTAAGCTTTAAAGCACAGCCTGTATTTACCTAATAGTCCAACTACCAGCGGACATATCAAAATAGTCCAACTAGTCTAGCATAAAGTTTATTTAAAACTCTTTCATCCCCTTTACGTAGAAGGACTACTAGCCTAGGCGGCATAGCGTTTACTAGTGCTGGGCGCTTCTCAGGGGTGGTTGAAAACCAGATTTATTCAGTCGCCCCCTTTTAGTCCGTCCTTGGTGCAGTACGGATTTTTAGGCAGCTCCTACTTCATCTTTCCTCATAAAGCCTGAGTCGGTGACAAACCGGAGCTGCTTGTAGGCCACGGAAGTGCGGGGATCCCATTTTGAGCCAACCAGGCTGTAGTCGACTTGGCTGTATGACAGAACGCGCCGTCTTGTCGGAAAATTATTAGTTTCAGGCTTCGGAATAAAGAGTAAATGTTCAGCCAAAATTGTTTGGTACATGGAAGCCTTGACTATGCAGTGGAGACTGCCAGCACCTTTTAGCTGACATGCGTGCCCACATCATTACAGAAGCTGGAAATTTTACTGTGCAAGTTAAAGGGGCTTTCCGAGTTCACCCGTTATGACACATTGGTGGCAGTAGGAAGGGGGGGGGGGGGGACAAAACTTGCTGCAATGCTATGAGCTGCTACTTCCCTGCTGCGAGCTCCAATCCTCTGTTGCAGTTTGTTCTGTCTGCTGCGGTCATGTGGGGTTGTTGACCCATGTGATCACTGCAGCCAATAGCAGGCCCAAAAGGGACGTCATCAGTGAAGTGCTATAAAGTTGCCGGGGGCTTCTACATTAGAAGCACACGTAACATTGCCTTTCAGATGCCACGGTGATTGTTGGTTTTATATTGTTTTGGGCTCGCAGGGCCCAAAACTATATTTAAAAAGAAAGACCTTAAATAGAAAAAAAAAAAAAGCACTTTTAAGCACAACCCCAAGTGACTCTTCGATACCTTCCATTTCCTGCTCAGCCCCAAAGAACAGGCCCCCATGACGGATCTTAGTGCTGGAGAGCTAGGCCCCCAGTTCAAAGAAAAAAAAATCAAACTTCCGCAAAGAAATCTCCGAACATTACACGGTTATCCCCGATCCTGGTCTCTTCAGCGCTGCATCCATCATTCACTATACTAGAACCAACGACAGAGGAAGATGTCTCTAGACTGCTCTCCACTGCTCGCCCCACCTTCTCTAACGACCCTCACACCACCTCCGGTCCCTTTCCCCGGCTGTCATTACCCACCTCACCACCATCTTCTTCTCCCTGACCTCTGGTATTTGCACCTCCTCAATCAAACGCTAAATCATATCCCCTCTGCTAAAGAAATCTAACCTTGACCGAACCGACGCTGCCAACTACCGACCCATCTCCAGACTTCAACGCCTGGTCTACTCCCGCCTTACATATTTTCTTTCTGGCAACTTTCTCCTCAACCCCCTCCAGTCCAACGTCCTCTCTGTGCACTCGACCAAAACCACCCTCACAAAAGTATGAAACGATCTGCTGACGGCCAAATCAAGAGTTAGCTACTCCCTTCTAATCCTCCTTGACCTGTCCGCTGCTTTTGACACTGTCGACCATGACCACCTTCTCACTAAGCTTTGCTCTATCAGCCTAAAGGACACTGCTCTCTCCTGGTTCTCCTACCTCTCAAAACCAGCGAAGGACATGCTGAAGAGTGATCAATCTCCTCTCCTCTTCCCCTTGCCTTTTTGGGGTCCCCCAGAGATCAGCCCCCTTCTCTTCTCTATCTGTACAGCCCCAGTTGGACAAACCATCCGCAGATTCGGCCTCCTATACCGCCTCTACACTGATGACACCCAACTATATACCTCTTCTTGTGACATCTCTGAACCATTCCTCCAAAATATCACCGACTGTCCGCTGTCTCTTATACCATGTCCTCCCTTATTCTCAAACTTAAAGGGGTTGTCCCGCGAAAGCAGGTTGGGTAAAGCACTTCTGTATAGCCATATTAATGCACTTTGTAATATACGTCGTGCATTAAATATTGGTCATACAGAAGTTATACACTTACCCCCTCCGGTGCTGGCGTCCCCGTCTCCATGGCGCCGACCGAAGCCTTCTTCTCCCTTGATTAGATGCGCTTGCGCAGTCTGCTCTTCTGTTCTGTTGAATGGGGCCGCTCCGGCGTGCTCGCGCCGCACAGGTCTTCTGCGCATGCGTAAGTGTATAACTTCTGTACGGCCAATATTTAATGCACGATGTATATTACAAAGTGCATTAATATGGCCATACAGAAGTGTATAACCCCACTTGCTTTCGCGGGACAACCCCTTTAATCTCTCTAAAACTGACCTGCTTGTCTTTCTACTCTCAACCAGCCGACCTCCCCCCAACTTCTCCATATCAATATCTGACACCATCATTACCCCCAGACAGCACGGCTGCTGCCTTGGAGTCACACTGGACTCTGACCTCTCCTCCACCTCCACCCCCACATCCAATCTCTGGCCCGAACATGCTACTTGCACCTCAGAAGTATCACTAAAATCTGTCTGTTCCTTACCACAGACTCGCTAAAGACATTCGTTGTCGCCCTCATCCATTCTCGACTAGACTACTGCAACTCGCTGCTCCTTGGCCTCCTCCGCACCAGACTCTTCCCCCTCCAATTTGTACTAAATATGGCAGCTAGACTCGCCGTCCTATCCAGACGCTTCTCAGACGCTCCTGCACTATGGCAGTTGCTGCATTGGCTGCCCATACACTGCAGAACTAAATTCAAACTCATCACCCTTGCCCACAAAGCTCTCCATGGCGCTGCACTACCCTACATCACCCCCCTCCTTTCCATGCATCACCCAGTCTGCTCACTCCCCTTTGCTAACTCATTCAGACTAAACACCCCTGTAATACGAACCTCACATGCTCGCCTCCAGGACTTCTCTAGAGCAGCACCAATCCTCTGGAACGCTCTACCCCAAAACATCTGGACAATTCCTGATTCACGGAACTTCAAACAAGCACCTCTTCAAAGAAGCACAATTAACCTCCTGATCTAGTCCCCCACAATATTCCCCCTGCCCCCCCCCCCCATGGTCTTCCACTTTAGCCTATCGTGTACCCTTACCCCCCCCCCCCCCCCCACCTGGGGCCTCCTGTACTACCCCCACCCTGTTTGTGTCCTTAAAACTGTATATCGCATCTTATCAGACACCTGCTCCTGTACCTTCTGTTATCACCTCC
Source organism: Eleutherodactylus coqui (assembly GCF_035609145.1). Lineage (NCBI taxonomy): Eukaryota > Metazoa > Chordata > Amphibia > Anura > Eleutherodactylidae > Eleutherodactylus > Eleutherodactylus coqui. The sequence goes on from NC_089849.1 coordinate 101,626,339, forward strand.
TCCTGTTTCCAAATAATTGCATACCACATGTAAGTCTTGTAACGCCTGTAATTTTCGTATTGTGTTCCCCGTGTGCCTTGGAAGTGCTATACAAATAAAGATTATTAGATACAACTGAAGTTTGGATCGCTCGCTTGTACTCCTCACCAACGCTGAGATTGAACCTCGACTCGTCGCTCTGTATTATCGAATTTCACGGACGAGGCCCCCAGTTTTGTCGCTCCTTATCCCACGCCTGACGTTTTTGCAGGTTAACAAGTGTTTGTTTTTTATTTGCCTAGTAGAAGTAACCCAGCCTGTGTGCGGCCGCTGCGTGATGTGGGGCCTAAACTTACTGGGGACGAAGTCCATCCCACGGAAATGGCAGTAACCGAGGCGCTCGGATTCTTCGGAGACCATTCTTTGCAGCTCTCTTCTGTCTTGGGTGGTAATAGGCGGGCGGCCAACAGCAGCCGTGCGTGTATATTGTGAAACAATACCCTGAATTGTCGAGCGAGGCCTATCCAGTGTTTGGGAGATGGCATATTGAGATGCGATATTCTAAGCCCTTCACTTAGTTGGTCATTTTTATGGAAGAGTTCTGTGACTTCTGCCTTAATATGTTGTGCTGTATACTTCTTGACGTGTTTGGGCGTATATAATGCATACATACGGTGGACAAAGATGAATCATTTCAGATTTACTTCCACCTTCAGCGTGACCCGTTATCTGTACAACGCAGCTTGTGTTTCGATGGAAATCTTCTAGAGTGCAAAAATAAAGCTAACACTAAAATAATGCGGTTGCATAAATCTGCACACCCTAAACTAATACTTTGTTGTTGCCCCCTTTGACTTTCTGGCAGCTTTCAGTGTTTATCAGCATGGCACATCTAGACTTGGCAATCTTTGCCCACTCTTCCTTGCAATTCTGTCAGATTGCGATGGCATCTCCTGTGTACCGCCCTCTTCAGGTCAACACACAGATCTGCAATGGGATTGAGGTTGGGGCTCTGGCTGGGTCATCATCTTTTGGTGCAGCCATTCTCTTGGTGATTTGGAGGTATACTTGGAGGAATTTCACCTTTCAGCACAACGACCCCATCTGCAGCTTTTTAGCCGAGGCCGGATGGCTTTGTGCCAGAATGGGCTGATATTTGGGACTGTTCATAATTCCCTCCAGCTTAACTAAAGCCCCAGTTCCTACAACAGAACAGCCCCCCACATAACACTGCCCCCACCATCTACACTGCGGGTCGGGGTCTTCTGGTGGCGCGCAGTGTTGGCTTTGTGACAAACATACCTTTAGGCCGCCTGCAGACGAGCGGGTCGGATTCGGCGGTGAGAATTCTCGCCGCAGGAGCCGAGCCGAGCGCCTGCAGGGAAGAGCGCGTACTCACCCGCGCCCGGCGGCCCCGGCTCTCATGTGCCGGCTGCCGGGCAGCCGGCGCATGCGCAGACCGGAGCCGGCGGCCGGGTGAGTGACGTTTCTGTGCGAGGCTCTGCGAGCGCCGCACAGAAATACGACATGACGCGGTTTATTTGCCGCGTGAGATTTCGCGCGGCCAAACCGCGGCCATCTGCATAGGAGTGCTTATTGTAATGCACTCCTATGCAGGCTTTCAGTGGCGGAAATCCCGCGGGAAATCCCGCCGCGGGATTTCTGCCCGTGTGCAGGCGGCCTTAGGAATTATGGCCAACAAGTTGCCCCTCAGTCTCCTCAGATGGAACCCGTTGTCCTGCATACTTCTGCCAGACTTGAGGGGGGTTTTGGCAAAAACTAGCTGAACTCTGATGCTCTTTTCTCTTAGAAGGGGCTTCCGTCTTGCTCCCCTCTCTACAGCCCAGACATATAAAGAATTCTGGAGATGGCTGTCACACGACTACACAACCAGTACTTGCCAGAATCCCGCAGCTCCTTTAATGTTGCTGTTGGCCTCTTTTTCATTTGGTCTTTTCATCAATCTTTTTGAAGCTCGTCCAGTTTTTGGTAATATCGCTGTTGTGCCAGACGTAATCCAGTTCTTTATGGCCATCTGCACTGTGCTCCATGGTATATGTAACATCTTGGAAATGTTCTGCCCCCTTCTCTTGACTGACATCTTCCAACAATCAGACCCCTTTGATGTGTTGCTGGCTCTTTACGGCTGTCCACACGGTGATGGTGATTACAGTGCAGATACCTCCAGTGATCCTAGGTGGTTTCTCTGATTGCAGTCTGCTTTCCTTTTTTTCCTCTGTCTGGGTCCACACCACCATGAAGACTTTCAAGCCATGACGCATTTCTGCAAACTCTCCCTGTCCTGCAAGTAGTCCTTCTCAGTGCCCCTGCAAAGTAATAATGCCCTCTGTGGCCCCATAAATGTACCTCCTCGGGGTCCTCCCCTGGCCAGCAGCAGAGCCCTCTACACTAGCCCATGCAGTATGTAGTATGACTTCTCCAGCTCTCCATACTAAGAACAGGGGGCAGCCGTATGGCAGAACTGTTAGTGACAGCCCCCCTACCCAATGTGCCACATGGCAACCGTGTGATCTTTGCTATTGATTGCATGCTCAAGAATTCGGGTAGTATTTTGATCTTGTGCTGGGAGTCGCAGATGCTGCAGCACTGCTTTGTCTGCGGTGGACCTATGGGGGCTGTTCTTGCTTTTCTTGACTTAGGCCGCCTGCAGACGGGCGGGTCGGATCCGGCGGCGAGAATTCTCGCCGCGGGACCCGACCCCAGCGCCTGCAGAGACGAGCGCGTACTCACCCGCGCCTGGTGGCCCCGGCTCTTTCTTGTGCCGGCTGCCGGGCAGACGGCGCATGCGCAGACCGGAGCCAGTGGCCGGGTGAGTGACGTTTCTGTGCGAGGCTCTGCGAGCACTCCTATGCAGACGGCCGCGCGAAATGTCGCGCGGTAAACAAACCGCGGCATGACCTATTTGAGCCCCGCACAGATACGTCACTCACCCGGCCGCCGCCAGTACGCGCTCGTCTCTGCAGGCGCTCGGGTCGGGTCCCGCGGCGAGAATTCTTGCCGCCGGATCCGACCCGCTCGTCTGCAGGCGGCCTTAGGCTCCCATTTGCATTGAACATAAGTTACAGCTGCTCGGTATCACACTTAGGCCCCCTGCACACGGGCCTAAATTCCGCTGCAGGATTTCTCGACAATTTCCGCCCGTGCCTGTCTGCATAGGATTGCAGTACAAAACGCAATCGTATGCAGACGGCCATGATTTGTCTGCGTGAAAACACACGTGGATAACAAACCGCGGCATGTTCTATTTCTGTGTGGGTCTCGGAGTGGCCCGCACAGAAATGTCACTTCTGACGTGCCGGCTCCGCTCTCCGACGGCTGGGCAGCAGCCCGCACATTGCAGAGCAGACGCCGAGAGCGGGTGAGCCGTACTGCTCACTGCAGGGGCGCGGGTCGGATCCTGCTGCGAGAATTCTTGCAGCAGGATCTGACCCGACCGTCTGCAGGCGGCCATAGTAAGCTTAGATACGTGGCTCGGCAGACAGTATCACACATAATAGGCTTAGATACATGGCTCAGCAGACAGTATCACATACGATGCACAACTTGGTAGTAAACTGTTTCTCACCATGGGATTAGATAAAGCGTTCCAGCAGACGGTATCGTACATTCTAGGTTCAGCTACCCATCCTGGCAGCGCTGTCATTGTGTACCCGTGTGTCGGGGTCCGGGCGGCCCCCGCTGGTAAGTGCACAGTATCATGTCCTCGGGATTAGCAGCGGCTTAGGCCTCTTGATCTGGCTGCTGCATTAAATCGACACGGCGGGCAGGGAGTGCGGAGCTGCGGGGAATTAGAGCAGGAGCATCTCGTTGATTACATCTCGTTTATGATTTGTCGTTTAATCATTTAAAGCTTTAATGTGTTTCTCTAATTCTGTGAAATCTAAACAAACGTGAGAACTGAATTCCCCGAAGCTTTAATCCTCCGTCTTCTGTCCCAAATTCTCTCTAGCGATAGATGCCATTAATTACATCCTGCGGGGATGGTGCCCCCCGGGGTGGGTGAGTGTGTCTGTGCTTTTGCAATGCTGCTTGATTATGTGTAGCGTTGCAGTCTTATCACATTGCTCCCATATTTGTGGGTGTTAGTATTTTTGCAGTACCACAGGGTATATCTACGGTACCTCTGTATTATACCCATGCCTTATGGTAGGATGCATGGCTGCCCATACACACTAGGATGGCGCTACATGGCATCTTTTGGCCACGACAGGGGGCCACATGACCAGAGATTGCCGAAACCTTGCCCTGGCATTGAAGTTGCTGATTGCCGGTTGCCAAATATCCACCAGCTTGGTTTTTGTTTTTTGTTTTTTTGCATTCTGCAAGTCTCTCTGCGACCTCCATTGACTCCAATGGGAATGGGATGTGAGTTTACAGGGCTATACAGCAATCTGTGGCCGCAGCCAGAGTCACCGTGTAGCCTGAGCTGGCTATCTCTCCAAATACCGTTATATACATGCACACTGCGATTGGGAAGTCAGACTTTATCTTAATTCCTCCCAACATCTGCCCTGCCATCAAGGGAGTCGTAATGCCGCCATACACCTTAGATCAGGGGTGTCAAACTCCTTTTCACCAAGGGCCACATCAGCATTCTGGTTGCCTTCAAACAGCCTAAGGCCACATTCACACGGGCGTATTGGTGCTTCATATTACGCACGTAATATGGACAGTGTATACGCCATTGATTTGCATTGGGGTATTCAGATATGCGGATTTCATGCACGTGGAAAAAAACAAAAAAAACAAAGCAGGCCCCATTTTGGTCTATTACAGATTGAAATTATGCATTAAAGCCAGTGGGATAGTGTGAACATACATACATACTGTGAACGCAGGAGAAATCTGTTTTTTTTTCTCCTTTTTTCTTTTTTTGCGTATGTGAAAAATTCAGTGAATATACATGCAGAAAAAGACCGTCCCGATCTGCAATGCATGAGTGGCTGAGTGCTTGAGTCGGGCTGTCAGAGCGGTGCCAGCGCCGGTCAGTTACTGAGCACACAGGTATGGAGGTGCACGCCAGCCCTCCAAGATGACAGGGCTCCATCTGCCAAGCGCTGGCTGCTTCCTCTGGGGAAAGTGGAGAGCCGGTCCTTCTGCGTCCCTACCTCGTGGAGGGCAACATAAAATGACATGGAAGGCTGGATTCGGCCCGCGGGCTTTGAGTTTGTCACGTGTTTTTAGAGGTTCAGCCGATTTACAGCCCTGAATCCCCAAAAGTTGGGACGCTATGTAAAAAAATGTAAAGAAAAAAAGCAATGATTTGGAAATCTCATAATACCGTATTTTATTCACATTTGAACATAGAAAACATATCAGGAGTCAGACGTTTGGAGACCATTTTAATTTTAAAAAGATAAAAGGCTGGGAAAGTAGTACTAATTGAAAAACAGCATTAGTGTCAATTTTCTGTTAAGTCCTATAACTGTTTATAAAAAGAGCATGTTAGAGAGGCAGAGTCTCTCAGAAGGAAAGATGGTCACCAATCTGTGAAAAGCTGCATCTTAAAATTCTGGAACTAATTCAGAAAAAGGTTTCTCAATGTAAAATTGCTCAGACATTGACCATCCCGCCAGCTACAGTACATAATATCAGAAGATTCAGAGAATCTGGAGACCTTCATGTGCACGAGGGGCGAGACAGACGGTCAGTATTGGCGTCACTGCATTACCGGACATGATTCTGTAATACAAATCCGTGCTAGGCTCAGGAATACTTCTAGAATCATGGTTTGTGCACACAGTACAATCCACAAATGTCAGCTAAAGCTGTATCACGCAGAGGAGAAGCCACAAACAATCCAGAAACACCGGCGTCGTCTCTGGGCCAAAGAGCCTTTAAAATGGACTGAGGCAAAACTGAAAACTGTTCTGTGGTCAGATGAGCCAATATTTGAAATGGCTTTTACATACCCCGGACGCCGTGTCCTACGGACTTAAGAGGAGCGCCCAGCTTGTTATCGGTGCACAGTGCAAAAGCCTGCATCTCTGATGGCATGGGGTGCCCATGGCGGGGCCAGCTTACACATCTTGAAAAGAGCTATCAATGCTGAGCAGTATATAGAGGTGTTAGAGCAACATATGCAGACAATGTCTCTTTAAGGGAAGGCCTTGTATATTTCACAACCCAATGCTAAACCACATACTGCATCATCACAACAGCATGGCTCCACAGAAGAAGAGTCCGGGGTGAACCGGCCGCCGGCAGGCCAGAACTGTCACCAACCGAAAACATTTGGTGCTTTATGAAAAAAGAATTTGACAAAGATGTCACGCGCTCGTATAAACGGGGTACAAGGCTGGCTGCCTAGCTGGGAGTGCTGCGGAGCTGCAGGGCGCCGGTAGGGATACACTGATCTAATGTCTATGGCCACCCATATAGCCAGAAGATGAGGTGCGGTTAATAACTGCATGGGATTTTGCTGCAGTCTTACGATGCTGTACTTTGGCCGCACAGTATAGCGGGGCGATATGGCCTAAAATTATTAAACTTTTTTTTTTTCTTCAAGCTTTTTTTAAGCTCTTGGGCTAACACCGTACCAAGACATGTTTTTTTCCTTGCATAAAACTGCATGTACAGCAATTCCTTTATATTCTGAGATGATTCTGAAAATTGGTGCATGTTCAGGAATTGCTGTGTGCTTATTGGTCCGAACTTGTTCTATAGCCTTCTGGTTGTTACAGGCCCCCCATGTGCTAGATCCCCTGGTCCCCATGGCCCTCCATGTACCGTACAAACTCCAGTCGTCACATCCCAGTTATCACAGCTCCATGTATTGTATAACCCTCCCCGTTCACAGCCAGCCACGTATTGTACAGCCTCTCCATGTCACCCGGCTGTTCCATTGTCATGATGGGATATCCACTTAAATGAGTTGTCCAGTTTTAACCTTTTCTTTATTACTTAACCTCTTCTTGCCCCAAATTTATTATAGCAGTTTTCTGGGACTTGACAAAAAATTCAATGTAATACTCTCCTATCGCTGCAGCCCTGATGCACACTGCATAGAACCCGGAAGGTGCGGCCGGCGGTCACGTACTAGTAATCGTGCCTGTGACCGCTCGGCCACTCACAGGTTTCAGCAGTGATTCTTTTATGGCCAAGTGGTCAAATGCACCATGAACGTTGTGTGACCGCCAGGCACTGCTGCCTAGCTCAGTGCAGCAGGCACCATGGCTGCAGGGCTGGTGGGGGAGCCGCTGGGATTGGTGAGTATTCCGGTTTTTTGTTTCGCCCTTTTAACTTTTTTTCTTTTTTCAAACAGTCCTGGAAGACCCTTTCAAATAACTTACTGTTGCTGCGCTGGAGCATCCACTCGGAGCCATGTCATGTGAGGTCTCCAGGTCTTCTGGCCTCGGTGATGTGCCATATATACAGGAGATGCCTAGACCTGTTTATGGAATGTAACTGGAAACGTTCCATTTTGGGGTCTGTCATTGGCCGCAGTGGTCATGTGGATAAACAGCCACGTCAGCTGCTGCAGCCAATGTGCAGTGTGGCTGTATACCCACATGAATGCATGGGACTGGTGTTGGGGGAGCAGCAGCTGAGCAGTAAAGGGATTGTCCGCTTAGAATTAACTTTTTTAAAAACCAGAGCCAAAACTGTTAAACCAATAAAACAAACAGTACTTACCTGTCCTCGGCCGCAGCAATCCAGCGCTGCAGTCCCTCAATTCTCCCGGTCTCTGACAGCGGATGTTAGGTGACCACTGCCTGCTGCCGCCGAAGCGTCGCTGCCTGTTCCCTGACCTCAGTGCTCACATCCATATATGGGTTATTTTATTACACACCACACACTACCAGCCCTATAATTATGCTGCACTGGATAATGAGGCTTGTGTGTCCTTCAGGCCTCTGGAAAAGATGGGTGGGAGCTGGAATGGAGGTAGTCACCCAGCTTTATCAGGTAGAGAATAATACAACTTGTATTAACAAGGTGGAGCCGCGCAGTGACCATATGAAGACGGGGAGCAGTAAATACATTGTGCCCTGCGGATGGCCGCTGTAGTGCAGGGGGGTGTGAAGGTACACCAGTGAGGAGATCGTGTATTTAGTTGCATCAGATAAGTGCCACAGCCCTAATATGAATCCCGAATACTGGATCTTCGGTGTAGTTTCCATAGTGACTGCGTTTAGTGAACTGGAGCTGTGAGGGGTTCAGGGTTACGTCTGCCTGGCCTTCATGAAGTGCGGCGGCCACCTCCTAGATCACTGTAAATCAGTGATGACCTCACACCTGAAGAGTCATGACATCAGCGCTGTACAAGGCGATTTCCAGGGTGAAAACGATGAGCAAGAGTCATCAGTAGTTGATGCCTTTCTAACTGCTTATTCTCCCCCCCCCCCTCCCCCCATTTTTGCTTTTTTTTTTGGGGGGGGGGGGGGGGGCATCCTTTAAAAAAATCATAACGCTTTTATTTATCCACTGCTGTCTGAGGGCTTGTTTTTTGCAGGAAGAGTTGTGTTTTTCAGTGGTACTATTAAATGTGCCAAATAATGCACTGAAAAACTTAAAAAAAAAATCTAAGTGGAGGGAAATGGTAAAAAAAAAAGGAAATTCTGCCATCTTTGGGTGCGTCTTGTTTGAGCAGTGTACACAATGCAATAAAAATGACATAACTTTGTTCTATGGGTCAGTCTGATTACTATGGTACTATGGTACTATATATATATATAGATATATATAGATATATATAGATATAGATATATATATATAGATGTTTTTTTTTTTATTTAATATATTTTTTTTTCTTGCTGTACTACTTTTATTTTTCTTTCAAAGATATTTAATTTTTTATTATATTCTGCCGCCATCTTCTGACAGCCAGAACATTTTTATTTTCTCGTCCACATAGTTGTGTGAGGGCTCGTTTTTTGCGGGACGTCCTGTAGTTTCCGTTGCTACCATTCTGGAGTACATCCAACTTTTTATTACATTTTTTTCTTGGAGACAGGGTGGCCAAAAAAAGGGCAATTCTGGCATTCTTTCTTTTTCTAATGACATTCGCTGTGCAGGGTAAGCAACGCATTATTTTGATCTGACTTACAGACACAGCAATACCATATGTGTTTTTGTTTTATTAAGATTTTTATTAAAAATATGGCAAAAGGGTTTTATTTAAAAGCTTTTATTACCTTTTATTTTTTTAACTAGAAATTTTTTTTTAAACTTTTCCTTTAATTTTTTTTTCATTAGACTTCAGAGTGGACAAGAACTTGCAATGCTTTGATCGCTCCTGCACTATGGTATAATGCCACAGCATCACATTATACGGTGGTCTGACAGGCATTCTATCAAGCCACCCCACAAGCTTGCTATGATAGCCCTCTGGCTTTTCAGAAGGCCCCCGGGTGCCATGACAACCGCACTGCAACCTGTGATCTCATCGCGGGAAGGGGGGGAGGTACAGTGTGGGGCCCCCAAACATCAGTTGGGGGATTAAAGTGCTGCTGTTCGAATTGGCAGCATTTAAAGGGTTAACTGCTCCAATGAGCGGTGCAGCTTATCAGAGCTGTTGCCAGCAGTTGTCTGCTGTAAGAAACAGCCAGCACCCATATTGTATGGTGCGAGATCGGCCCGCAATCTACCTTCATACATACCGTGACGCTGCGGGATGTAACTACGCCCTTCAGCATTACGGAGTTAATGGCAAATAGCAAGCTTTTAAGACTACTTTAAACACAAAACTTTCCAGACCGCTTATGCCGGTGACCCTGCGGCACTTTATTGCATTACGCATGACCGTGGAGGCTCACAGGCGGTCATGCATAGTGCAGTTTTTTTTTTCTTTGTATTTCCAGCGCCATCACTTAGCGATGACACTGGGTACCCACCCACACCCCATACACAATGGTAATTGCAAATGGGCTGCGGGCTACACCTCCATTGACATCAGTGTAGGCCGTCCCCGCGGATTCTGCGGTAAAATAGAGCATGCTGCAATTTTCCTTCCACTTGCGGAATATGCAATTCGCAGACACACATCGCAGAATCCACAGTGTAAATCCGGCTTTAGGAGGAGGAAGAGGCGAGCTCACCCCATCAACTAGTCAGCTTGTATTTGAAGCAGGCCCTGTAACCTATGTAGGAGGGGGGAGGAGGCAAACTGTCATCACCTCATGTCATGGCGGATCAGCTGTAAGTTCACACGTAGCAGAAAAGCTGCGAAAATTCCGCTGCAAATTCGGCAACTTTTCCCGTATAAAAAAAAGCGGCGTATGAGTCCACACAATGGGTCATATCTGTAATGTCCTACGGTCGGGTACGTCCCTCTGTATGGGTGTCCGACCAGCAGACTGCTTGTGAATGTGTGGTTTGTTTTTCTTTTTAAGCACAAGACTTATCTCTGTCTTGGGAGAATCGCACCGTCTCCCTCAGCATCCTGCGGTGACACATACCCACATTCCAGTGGCCGATTAATTAGTCTGCACCTTCCAGACTGTTTTAAAAGCACGTTGTACCAATATGACTGCCTTTGCCTGACCTCAGTACAATCATCTGCTGGTTGCATCCAGTAACAGATCTGCGGGTCGTGCAGGACTCGGTACATCATATCATTCTTCTCTATTCCTATGTTCTATAAACCTCGGTGCAATTTCTGTAGAATCAAGAAGTCCTCCATATACTCTTCATAAGGCCCAATGCACACAGGTGTATTTGCACTGCGAGATCCGGACCGAGCGTTCGCCTCCGGATCCCACAGCAAATACTGCCCATAAACCTGCTTTACAAAACTCTCTTCCTTGCCCACGAGCAGAAATCGACTGTGATTTTCCGCTTACAGGGGGAAAATCTCAGCATGTCCTATTCTAGCGCAAGCCTTGCACGGACGGCTTCCATTGCAGTCAATGGAAGCGTCCGTCCCGCGGCGAGTTGCTTCGGATTCGTGTCATGCCGGTGACTAGGCGTCATGCGCTGCACATATGCGGACAACATGGTAGGTACACGGGGGTCACTGCCGAGGGCACAGGGTGTGATTCCGCTGCAAGATCTCAGTCGGAAACTGACCCAGCTGTGTGTTCTGAATAGAAGTTTCCTGCAGCAAACGCAGGGTGGGCAAACGAGCGTAATTCAACAGTGAATTACGCAGGCAATGTACACGTGCGAAATGCGCAGTGAATGGAGTCAATGAAAGCACATTGAGTTTCATTGAACCATTCACACTTGCGTATATACATTGCATTTAATACGCGCGTTAAAAAAACACAGCGTGGTTTATGTTGTGTATTACATGATAGCGCTCTACTGTTCTCATAGTTAACATTTATACACAATGTTGCTAAATAACAGAAACAAGTCAGACTGCGCATGGTGGCAGGCGTGTGTGAGATGCGCTGCCATACATGGCGGTAGGCCAGCTCACACAGCGGTAAGACACCATGTTTTACAACACGCTCGTGTGAGCCGGCGTTACTTCTGATTGGCTCATGATGTATCTAAAATTTAAACTGAAGCGCTCTGTTGCAGACACCTCTTCTTCTTGCACTTTTCTCCATTGTTCTTGCTTGTGATGTTCCTATCGGTATCCTCTATCTTTGCCTTCAACTCCATAGGAACATCCTATTACCAGCTTATGTCATGAGTTGATCTGCAGTTGATCATCTCTGCCATCTAGCTGCTCCCCTGCTTCGGGCTTTGGGTTGCTCTAATGGCCAGCGCACTCTTTAGACTACCAATGCACTGTGCATGTTCTCTGATTGGCCGGAGCAGTGCACAGTATATATTTGGTAGTTAGGAAATGGTCTGGTCTGCTGACCCTTCCTGTTTTCAGCTACCTAATATATACTGTGCATGTGAATAAGCCAAAAAAGAAATATGGGCTCACCTCACCAGCAGTATCTTCCAGTGTTGCAGGGAGATCTGAGATTCAACAGGAGCTCCGTCCTCAAGCAGCCGACGGCAAACGGCTAAACTTCATATAAAGAAAAATAGAGGTGGAGGGGAGCTGCTACCGCTAAAAAATGTTATTCTTTATTGAGTAAAAAGCATACAGCTCACAGGTTCGCGCTGAACGCGTTTCGGCTACAGTAGCCTTTGTCCACAGCTATGAGCTATACTGAGCATTGCTCTGTTCCCACCCCATGAGGTTTGTCCAAAGATCGAAGGGTCGCTTTAAGAGATGTACATAATGTTGTCCACTATACGATTAACTGAGAGCAACTTATCCACCAAACAGGAATACTAAGGCTGGGCCACACGGGCCGATTTCTAGTGGAATTTTTGCAGAATGGCCGCACCAAAAAACCGCAAGAATTCGCTGGAGAAGCACAACTGCAGGATTTCAAGCGGCTTCGCTGCCTGCATTTCCGCGGCGGCCTTCTCTCCCCATAGAGAGACCGCTGCAAAAAAAAAGAATTGACCTGCTGCGTCTTTGTTTTCCGTGCCGCATCGCCGTTTTCGCACAGCTTGGCAGCAGCGCGTGGACGAGATTTTTGCTAAATCTCATCCAGTTTGCTGGCTAATCCCGGTATTAGGAGCCGCGGGCGGAATTGCCCGGCGGACAACTCACATGGAAATTCTGCAGCAATTCCATCCCGTGTGAACCCAGCGATTCCAGTGATGGTTCATAACCCCGTTAGGGAAAGTGTGCAACTATACGAACAAGAGTGTCAGGCCAATCCCAAACGGCTAGCCAGAATTGTAGACCCAAATAAAATAAGACTAGAACCAAAGTGTCCACAAAAGCTCTCGCTCCAGCTAGGCATGCGCAGTAATCGTGCGGTTCAGTTATTTCTTTGGACTCCCATCTTCTGGATGTAAAGTCGTTATTGTTGGAGACGCAGTGTTTGTTGTACGGCTTAGCACGGTTTACGTAAATCCACTTCCTTGCCAATAAGTGCTCTTCTAACGAACACAAGACAAATAAACCCAAGCCTACGTGAGACTACTGGCACTGTCTAAGGTCAAGCGGGCACAGTTCTCTTCAGCTACCATACATGGACTGCAGCTTGGGGATCATCTCCGTGGTGGAGGAGTCTAGAACTGTGTGCGCTGTCTTACATGTAGGGTTGGGGGACCGTTAAATATTCCACCCTCCAGTGTCTGTTCAATAATGTAGTGAGGCTGGGATGATCGGCGGGAGTATTGTGCCTCGTGTGTATGTTGTGCACCGTATGTATGAAACACATTAAATATTCAGTAAATCACTTATTGTGGCAGAATCAAACCAATAAAGCGGTTTGTACTCTAGAACACCGAGGTTATAGCTGGTCCACAGGGATACATATTCTCAGCATATGGATGGAATCTTCTAGAATACAACAGTATCCCGTCTATAATAAGACTGATACAGCAGTGGAAATGTTGGCTACGCATTGCTGACAATCTAATATGTATGGGCAGCACTTTATAGATGCTCAGCTAAGTTGGCAGGGAGCGTCTGTCAGCAAGACTGCTGGCTGGTTGATATGGAATATAATACAGAATGATCAGCAGCAGAAATGTGTGTATAGTGACGTAGTGTTATATGGAGATGGGGGAATATCTAGATGTAGATTATAGATCTATTCAGATAGAATATATTTGGCTATGAGGCACTGAAGCATACATCTGCGGTATTATATCGGCCACTAAATGTGTATCTATCTATACAAGACACACACATACACGGCACACTAATCACTTGATTAGACCTGCTCTGCCCTGTCACAGTTGGAGCTTCTTGTATGGAAATTAAACACAAGAGTGCAGCATAAAATGAAGTGATCCAGTTTACCAAAGATCAGTTTGTGTGTGAATGCAGGAAAAAAGTGAGGTGCTGCCAGCCAGTCGAAAACTCATATGCAGCAAGTTATGTGGAGTAGAAGTGGCTAAACTGGCACAACTTCCAAAAATGAGGTAATGATTAAAGGGGTTGTCCCGCGGCAGCAAGTGGGGTTATACACTTCTGTATGGCCATATTAATGCACTTTGTAATATACATCGTGCATTAAATATGAGCCATACAGAAGTTATACACTTAAGCATGCGCAGAAGACCTGTGCGGTGCGAGCACGCCGGAGCGGCCCCATTCAACAGAACAGAAGAGCAGACTGCGCAAGCGCATCTAATCCAGGGGGAAGGCAGCTTCGGTCGGCGCCAAGGAGACGGGGGCGCCAGCACCGGAGGGGGTAAGTGTATAACTTCTGTATGGACAATATTTAATGCACGATGTATATTACAAAGTGCATTAATATGGCCATACAGAAGTGTATAACCCCACTTGCTTTCGCTGGACAACCCCTTTAAAGAGCAAATCGTATCATTTTATTAGATAAAAACTTAGAATTAGCAAAAAAAAAACTGTATAGCTGAGATGGAACACAGCAAGCTATTAGATGGATTCTTAGTTGTGCCTACTTGTCGACATGGTGGAACACCACCAATGGGGGATCAATGGTGCCAGGAAACAGTCTTTTTGGCTAAGTTAGAGCTGGATTTGTTGCTTTTATCCACTAAAAAGATATTATCTGCTCTTTAATCTTTACCTCATTTTTGGAGCGTTGTGCCTTGTGCCACTTCTCTGTTTCAGTGTGAGTCCACATTAGAATGGCAAAGAATTGTATAGGAAAAAACACTATTCCACTCTCGTGGGGAGAGTCCAAAACGATCCAAAATGGAAAAATCCCAAGGACTCAAATTCCAACTAGCAGTTTATTAAATCCTCCTCATAATAACAAAAAGTCGCACATAATGAATGAATCGAATACAAGATGCTCTGTCCTTCACCACGCATGCGCGGGTTCATTTATACTATGTAAGATCCTTGGGATTCTTCCATCTTGGATCGTTTTGGACTCTCACCACGAGTGCAGAAAAGTGGTTTTTTTTTTTCCTATACAATTCTTTGCATATTTTTCCCATCTGGTTATCAGTTTTGGGGTATCCGCATCTGCTGCTCTCCTGCCATATAAGGATCGTTGGAGGACCCAAAGTAAATATTACAAGTCTGCCAGGATTTCCGGTGCGAGCGGCGATCTGCTCTCTGAGGGGTCCCGCTCTGCACCAGGTGAGTCTATACATTATCTGGATTCAGTCCATTTTTGGAGGCGAGGATCATTCTAGTTCACATTAGAATAGGAAAATTGAGCTATCTGAGTGACTTGGACCCGAGGCATGGTAATCAGTGCTGGGCTAGCCTAGCCAGGGTCAGTACTTGAAATCTTGCATTCCTTGTTGGGTTTTCTCGTGCAATGAAAGTATACCGAGAAATACATCCAGGGAAGGCCAATGCAGTGGGTGTAAACCAGTCATTGACGTACGGGGATGGAGGAGGATGCTAAATTATTTTGACGGGCTGGCAGTGAACAGTCTAGCAGATTGCAGTTGAACACAAAGCTGGTGCTCCAACAAACATGTCCGAAGGCACAACTCATTGTTCCTTAGCGCAGACTGGCTAGAACAGCAGACTACTAGTTGGAGTTCCATTGCTGTCAAAGAGAAACGGGCAAGACCAAAGAGCACCGCAATTGTATCACTGAGTAGTAGAAAATTCTCATCTGGTCAGCTGGATCCAGATTTGTTGCACCATACTGATGAGTGTCAGAATTTGGTGTAAGCAGCATCAATCGATGAACCCTTACTGTCAGATGTCAATTCAGGCTAGAGGAGGTAAAGCAGCGGTCAGGGGGATATTTTCTTAGCACCCCCTGGGTCCTTTGATACCTATAAATAGGCTCCACAATGAATTACTGCAGTTCTGAAGACAGATGCCCATCTAGTAACACATGGAACTACTGTAAGTGGCCATTCAGTGCCTGAAACAGAAAATATGCAACCTGATTTGCGTATTTTTCATTCATTGGGCTGTGTGAAGGTGCTGCCAAGCAATTGATAAGCACAAACTTTTTTGGGTGTTTGTACCTTCCATATGGTACCGAAAATCATAATTGCTAGCTTTACACAAAATCCACAGGATATTACCAGCAAAATGGATGAGCTTTTACCAAAGCTTATTCACACTCTGGGGGGAAAAAAAAAATCTTAGCCGAAATGGAGTTACAATGTTGACTTGGCTTAACATGCTGTTAAATTTATGTAGTGGATTTTTACTATGGATTTCAACCCTTTTAATGAGCGGAATATAGTACATGTGGCTTTTGCTGCAGAAAATGTGTCCTGCGTGGTATGAACTCAGACTCCTGTTCAGTGAACACCATGTGGTAAAGGTGTCATTGCTGAGGAGTTGGTGACAGTTCATAGGACTCTGCACCTCTTGTCGGATCACATACTATGTTCTGATCATGACAGCTTGTCCTTCTGTATCTCCAGCTGTCAGATCAGTTTGGAGACTGAGAGTGACACCTGTTCTTCTTGTCCGGAGATCTAGATCAATTTTTCCTCAGATTCTGCAGGCTTGATCTGAGATTCTTGAGCTGATCCTCTGTTACTGCACTTGTTTTTTTTTTTCTGCTTTGACACACTTTTTTTTTTTTTTTTTTTTAAACCTGTTTTTGTAGGAAATCTCAACTTCTTCCTTTTTCTTAGCAGCTTCTGCTCTCTTTTGGGGACTTATAACTGTCGAAAAGAAAGACTGTTGCCCATATCAGCCAGTGATATTGAAGCTTTCATTTCTTAAAGTGCGCATAAGTCAGACTCTGACTGTTTCATAAATCTGCGCACTTGGTCTATTTGATGAGTTCACGACTCTCTTGAGATGCCGGCAGAGTCTTCATTGCCTAATACTGTATGTTCTGACAATAAGATATGTTCATGTGCACAAAGGAGATTGTGTTCTGTCTCCAGGGATCTGGAGGGTGGGGGTCTTGTCATGGGTCTTCCTGCACGGAGTACAGGGGTGGGCTCCTAACTTCTCCCCATTCATTACTGAATACATTCCCTGCAGCTGTGGCTGGGTCTGTGTAGATGTTCAGACTGAGCACCTCATGATTGGACGACGCTATTGTTGCTCAGATCTAAATGAAGCAATGATTGTCCGAGTGAGCGGGCGATGTCAGTTTACTCATTTTCTCAGGCAGCCAGTTTAAACATAGATACATATTTTCAGTTTGCTGCACCAATGAATGAGAGCGACGGAGCGATTGGTGTTTAGAGAATGAGCCAACTCTTTTCATGCTTGCATAAAATGGACAATGAGCAAACAAATTATCATTCAGTCATTGGCCGTGTTTACACGGAACGATTTATTGTTGCAATTCGAGCGATCCAGGTTTTTTTGTTTTTATTTTTTTTGCTAGAATAGTTTTGTGTAAAAACAGCTTCACGCTTACTGATCATTGTTGCTATCAGAAATCCTAATCTGTTTCTTATGTCTGTATTCTCCTCTGTACACAAGTTTTTGTATGACTACCCGCTCCTCCTCCATTCGTGTTAAATTACACGTGGTCTTTTTTTTAACATTTTATCCTCCTACATATCTCTAAGCTTGGTGAAACCGCATCATGGCCTACAATATATGTGATGTAACACCGTATGTGCAAT
Source organism: Eleutherodactylus coqui (assembly GCF_035609145.1). NCBI lineage: Eukaryota > Metazoa > Chordata > Amphibia > Anura > Eleutherodactylidae > Eleutherodactylus > Eleutherodactylus coqui. Next base: position 101,643,760 of record NC_089849.1, read on the forward strand.
CTTTCTATTCCAGCATGGCCTAATGATGGCCCCTTGCTGAACTTATGGGAATTATTAGGGAAGTCCAGCACATCAGACGTTTAGCAGGGGATTCCATAGGCAGTACCTTGAGAGGGCACCAAATGGCTGATGATAAGGGTGATTAGTGATGGTATATAGCAGATGATGCACAGATGCTGGCAATGATGTGCGCTGCTGCTATTGTCTACTGCTAGTGAGCTGGAAGTTCCCTCCAGCGGTGCAGGACTTCTGATCCGACACTTCGGTGCTCCGGAGTACCCTAGATTATTGGTAATGTACTGTAGCCCCAGCTTGTGATGCCTACCCATCCAGCCAGTGCCGCTGGATCTAGTGTGGAAACATGGGCTCTGTGGGATATTTTTACACTGACTCGGGACCAAGTCCTACCTGTTGTCCCCTCTGTAACCAAACAGCCGTGTGATGAGCCCTTGTAATGTAATGAACTCTAATGATCAGCTCTAAATGGAGACACATTTGCCAAATTGCGTGATTACATCTTCTGCGGAGAGGCCTGGCCAGTTTATAGCCCAGCTTTTTGTTAAGTGGGGCAGCTGCAATTAAATTAATTGTGATGCTTTAATAGTGCGTCTGTGTCAGCGCTGAGCACCGCCGGGCTGCATCTGGAGGCTGTCACTTTAATAAGAGCCGTGATGAGCGAGCGGCAGATTTACTTCCTTTTACGTAATGCGTTCAGCGCCGTATACAGACAGAAGTTCACTACAAGAACGGATGGTTTGCAGGTAAAACACATGAGCAAATAAAATGCCAAGGGGGTCATTAAGAAGTTCAAGGCACAACCCTACATTCGGGAGTCTAATATCCCATCTATTACTGCAGGCAGCCGGCCTCTATGACATGACTGAGCGGTTGTCACAGACCACAAGATCTAGAGTGGATGATATAATGGCATTCTGTGGAGTCAGCTCTGTAGATGGGCCATTAGCTTGGGAGCGGCGGGCATGTGACTGGCGTCTTCACTGCTTATCTTTGTTGTTTTCTCATTTCCCTATTTCCATTCTCTGGAGATTTGAAAGTTTGTGGTGAGATCCATTCCTCACGTCTTAAGCATCTTCTCTGCTCCTCCTGCTCCGGCTGGAAGCCGTTCTCTGCTTTTAGATGCAAGACTAATTTCATTTCACTTAGATCATTTTCCAGGCATTTGATATAATCTAAGGAGGAAAAAGCTTTTTTTCCTTTGGCTAAATGGATGAAATATTTACTCTGCCTCTTCAGAGAGTGGGGAAAAAAGGCCCAGTACTGGATAATGCAGGGGCAGTGCATGGTGAGTGCCGGACTAAGTGATCATTGTATAACAGACATTAAGTGTAACAGGCTGCACTTGACATTTAAAGGGTATGTCGAGTGGAAAAAACACTCTGAAAACTTCTCGGCATGCTGTAAAAACATTTTTAAAAAGCCATGCTCTCCTGACCCGATGCCCTGCTGTTGCCCCTATGCCTATGGCGCTTGCTACCTTACTGTTCTCCCCATTCCTATGGTGTCTGGTTCCCTGAAAATCTAATACCTCCGGTGTGTGGTGACCGGTCAATCCCGTGCTAGTAGTGCCCAGTTACCAACTGCTTTCTACTCCCTCCTGCAGCTAATTAGGAAGTAGAGGGCAGCAGTGAATCAGATGTGGTGAGTACAGCAATATAGTGTTTTTTCTGTTGAACTCCATAACCCTGTGGTGGCATGAGCTTTTGTTTTATCAACCCCCCCCCCCCCCCCCATCCCTCCATTATCAATAACAGAGCTTTTTTACGCTCTGACACATATGGGGGCCTCCTCTCAAAAGACGAGCACCCTTAACCGAGCTCAATGTCCTGCTGGACGAAGCTAAGGGTGAAACGTGCGCATCTGGGCGCAGGGATTTCCAGACTCTTGGATACGGGGTAACACTTTATTATATGCATGACATTGAGCTTGGTTGCGCCTATTGTAGGTTTATATAAGCATGATTTTCTTTGGGAACTTATGTGACCGGAGGTGATGTATTTCCCTATTTATTTATGCTGCATTTCTTTCATGTTCTGGTTCTTAAATGCTTTTATTATATATGTAATTCTCAATAAACAATGTTTTAATGATCTCTGCAGTCCTGTCTTGGACATTTATTTGGGGGTTGTAATATTGGTTCCAAGATGGCAGCTTTCAAAATGGCTGCGGTGTTGGACATCGCCCCTCTCACACTTGCCTACTTCCCCTTAGCAACACGCCGCCCTCAGGATGGCATTCCCAATCGCCGTTTTCCATTTATTCAGGTGACTCCATACCTTTTGGGCCACCCTGTACAATAAGTGACATTTCCAGGAGGATTTTTCCAATTTTAATGACTGTTGGGGGATTTGGTGAAAATATGAGACTTTCAGCCAAGGTAGAAGCACGATGCAGAAAATCCTGTTCACACCATTTCTGAAGGACTAGTACTATTCAACCCAATTTACACCCAGAGCTCCATTCACTGTTCTATGATGGTCCTGTCGGTAGTGAGTCTGTATGAACCTGTCCCTCTACGGCTCATCCTCCTGTGTCACCTAATGTCCCCGGATCATGAGTCACTAGCTGGCGACACAGCATGTCCCCCTGAGATGTCACCTGCCACCTGGATGTGTCGTTTTGTCATGCCACTGACGCTCCTGCCACCTGCTTGCTCTGTAGCCGGCCAGCTGTGACAAACTACCAACGTGGGACTAAAGCAGCTGGGTACAGCATCCAATAATCAAAGCCGCAGCAGACAAACGTTGCATGGCATAGATGTCCTACTGTTTACTGACAGCGGCTCATGCAGCTTGTTACAGTGTATCAGTATAGACAGGAGCACAGCAACAACACAAATCTCTGCTGATACTTCATTCAATACAATGTATCAGTCTAAAATCCATCTGGCCGGGCTCACATGACCGCAGGGGCTGCCAATCCCCATGCCTGTATACGTACGTAATATGCACCAAGATAGAACATGCTGCACCTGTAAAAACCCCCACAGGTGTGAGTGGCCCAATACAAATCAACAGGCTATTGGTATTGCATGTTGCACATGGGAAAATTGCGCATGTGATAGGAAAAAATACGCTCGAGTGAAACCGACCTCACAGAGGATTGTATGGACTGGTTCCAAGTGTGGCAAGCTCTGTTGTGAGAAGTATTGCGTTTATACGGTTTTCATCCTCTGAATGTGAGCGCAGATACTGACAACAAGCAGAGATTACGTGTTGTTTACTGCAGACTGGACTACATTTAAAGGGCCACACTTGTATAACACCTTTTCCCATCCCCCCCTCCACTTGATTGCCTGTCACACTTGTGAAATCTCGCAGCGGAATGAGACCAGGTACCCCCCAGAAACCCTATACTCACCTGTCCAGATCAGCTGCGAGAGTGTCGGCTGACGAACTGCGTGCATGTGCTGGCACTGGGGTATGACACGGATTCCCGCGAGTATTGACTGCAATGGAAGCCGTCCGCGCTTACACCCGCGGCAAATAGAGCATGCCGCGGGTGAGGACGGGAGATTTCACAGTGCGGAATTCCGCACCGTGAGCCATGAGCTATTAGGTTCAATGGAACCTAATAGCTTCGGGCAACGCAACAGATTTCCACCGCAAATTACGCAGCGGAAATCCGTTCGTGGGAAGGAGGCCTTAATCTATTGCTGCCATAATGGGAACATGCAAGGGAACATAGTGTGGCTCCCTGCTTTATATGAACTCGGCAGATCTGTTAGGGGTATCTGGCCACAAATGTATCAACTGTTTCCAACAACAACCAGCACAATAGTGAGTGCAGCTCTGGAGTATATTACAGAACTAGTAATTATTAGGAAATAATATACTACTAGTGTTTCTGGTGGTGCAAAGTCATGTGATCATGGGCGGAGCATGTAACTCACTCACACTTGGACAAGTGGTCGTTAGTACTTTGATAGCCAATGCATGTGCGCTGTGATTCTGTGTATGCGAGAGCTCCTAGCAGCTGGCTTCCACCCATTCTGGAGTCGAGTTCTGGGAAAACTGATAATTGGATATAGAGTTTGTAGAGGGAAAAACAGGTAATGAATACAATTATGTAATATACGACCAGATAGATATGTTACTCCTCATGGACACAGCAGCTTATTCTGAAGACTCCCCTGAGACACTAGTGATGTTTAAGGCTGTCACCATGCAGCGGGCATTAACCCGCTGCCCACCTGTAGGGCTGGTCGAGTTATCTGCATGCAAGCAGATCTGTTTGGGATGTGAGCTCTTGGCACGGAGACAAGAGACTTTTTTGCAGACTCAGCCATCAGCCTGCTGATCAGGACGGTAATTATCCCAAATAATCGACATCTGCTGCCGGCGTATTGTGCCGCTCACGGTGGAGGCTTCTGCAGACAAAGGAGGAGGTTGCAGCTGATTTCTACTTTCTCATGTATTTTATTTTTCTCAATAGGTTTCTAAATTCAGAATATTTTTCTTTAATTCTCTAGTTTTTCGCTGAGTTTTACAAGAGTTATGTGAAACGTTCAACCCTTCATCGCCGAAGGTCTATTAAATATTTTCATGCAGTTTACAAATCCCAAAACACATGACACAAGGTTATCTTCCTCTAGTTAGTAGGTGGTATTTACCCCGGTTAAGGGCTCACCAGCAACGCGGGATGCGCCCGAGGATTTACGCCGCAGGAGTACTGCGATTAAAACCAAAGTGCTGCGAGTGATCACGGATTTCTGCGATCTCCATTAATGTTCTACTAATGAAGACCTCCTGGGGCATCAATCCACGGAAAATGGAACATGCCGCGATTGTTCTCCTGCTGTGGAAATCCGCTGTAGCGTTCCGCATGTGAACATTGGAAGGTAGAAAGCGATTGGGTTCAATAGAACCTAATAGCTGCCGGAAACACAAAGCGATTTCGTCCGTGGGCATTCACCCCTAGCTTGAAGGTTTTCGGGTGCTCAGGCTGACTGGGAGTCAAATGGCTTAAGTAGCAAAACCAAAGGAGAAAAGATGGCTTCTTAGAAGTTAGGCCGCTCTTGCATCTTTTTACAGCTCTAACCACGGTACACCGCCACAATTCATTTCAAAGGGGCTTCGCTGAGTAGCACTCGAAAGGGGGTTTAACGCCGATCTGTCTGTCCTATTTCTGTGCGTTAAACGCTGTCAAACGCCGTGACATGGGTTCAAAAACAATCTTCAAATCGCAGTAAAATGCCACGATTTCCAGTGGAGTTTTCTGAACGCATGTTTGAGAGTGGCTTTAGCTGTGATAAAGAAAGAAGTGCCTTTCGAAACGTATCTGAGCGCAGACATGGTGTCACATGGTACCTACCAATTGTAATTTGATAGATTTTTTATTTTTTTTTATAAAAGGAGTCAGCTTGTCTCTTTTGATGCTACGTTAGGCTGCTTTCATACCTGCATTAGCGTCAGTTCAGGGTTTGAAAAAAACAAAACAAAAAAAACGAAAGGCGATTGTATTCTTCCATTCCGTTAGGTTTCTGTTTTTTGGATGGGTAAGTAGCGAAGTCTAAAGCATTAATTTTCTCTAAGAAAAATTGAGACCTGATGGAATGTTGGCAAACAGAACCCTTTCCGTCTGCTTTCCCTTTTTGTTTTTTTTTTTTTAAAAAAACCTGTTTAATTCCATAGCGGAAAAACAATCCGTATCTTCCTGGTTTTTTTTCCCCCTTTAGTTTCTTAGTATTGTACCTTGACGCCACCGGAAGCTGGGGGTTTGACAAGAGGAACGCCCCTCTCACACCCCCAGCTCCCGATAGGGTGAAGGCACAAAGGTCCTAGCAGCACTGTGTGCATTGATTTGTCCCTGTGCTGCAGCCTTAGGCTCACAGTTACTATACTTGTTACCCTTACATTATTCTGTGTAAATGCTTGGAGGTGACGGCTGTACCCTGCCACCATTTACATCTCATAATGTAAGGCAAGTAAGTATAGTAAATGTCAGCCTAACATTGCAGCACAGGGACAAATCAATGCGCCCCCATTTGTGGCCACTCACCTCTGTTTCATGTGCCGACTCCCTCCCGGCTGCATATATTTATATTCCACAACACTTCTGCTCGATTCGCAATCTGACTAGGGTGGCTGATTCACAGTGATTGGTTGTTTGGGTTGGGTCAAGCAGAAGTGTTGTGGAATATAAAAATATGCCGTCCGGCGGCAGTGATGTCCGCTCCGCCGGCCGCATTACAGCAGTGTCATGGTTCAGCAGTGCACCCATGCGGGCTTCGGGCGCAGCCCCTCATCTCTTATTTTTCAGTGGCGCCTCCCTCCCGGCCACCGGCACTGATCAGCGTTTCACCGGCTGCATCACACCTCAGTGATGACCGCTGCCGGTAAACAAATCTCTGTTGCCTTTGGCCTTCCTTTTGCCAACGGGGCGCAACGTTTTTTACTGTGAGCGGGAGATTCGGCCTTCTGCCAGCCTCCCACCGCCGCCTAGTAAGTGACTTGGTCCGTGCGGATCGTGGCTGCAGCGCAGGCAGACGCTTTTTGCTTTTTTTTTTTTTTCAAGCTTCTTTAGTGGCCTTGCAGGACCTGCCGGCCAGCTGCCTGTGCACCCAATCAGGTACAGGGGGCGTCACCCTCCTGTCAATCTTGGCTCCACCAGGAATACCTGGTGGCGTCAAGATACACTAATACCTAGTTTCTCTTCTCCAAAAACGATGCAGAGAACAGAAACCCTGAACTTGAGCCTAAGGCTTATTCACACAAGCGTATATCAGTCGGCCGATATACGCTACTATCTAATGCGTTGGTTTCCAAAGGTTAAAGCAATTTAAAAAAAGGGTGGCTGACCTTTCCTGCAGTATCTGGATGTAACCGAGAAGAGATAGAGCTGAATCCTCTTGATGCCGTGGGCTAGCGGCTGTGATATAGTCCTATATGCATGTGATAAAGGACGGCTTCAACAGCTTGGAATCTTCTTTGTTGCTTTAAAAGAGCATATAGCTCACAGTGTACAAGGAATGCTGGACGCGTTTTGGCTGGGGGGCCTTTGTCAAAGCTATTGAAGCTGTCGTCTTTTCACATACATATTGGATTCTAATGCATTGGATCACACATGGGTATTCCTGTGGAGTAAAAGCTCCCGGCCGGGCAGAAAGCCATCTTCCTGGCCGTAGCACAGACGCTGCCATTGGCTCCCATAGTTGTCAATGGCAGCGTCTGGAGAAGGAAGGTGGGAGGGACTGCTTAACTCCCTCCCCCTTCACTTCTCCTCTCTGCCCCTTGCTGTTTGCGAAGGGTGGGGGCGGAGCTAAGATCCACCCTCCCCAACCATTGCTCACTGCAGGGAGAGGGCCGGAGGTAAGCTCCGTCCTTGCCCCACCCCCTCCCATTGCAAACAGCCGGAGGGGAGAAGAGAGAGGAGGTGAGTCGGAAAGGGAAGGGGGAGACAGCTTAGCGGAGCTAAGCTGTCTTCCCCCGCCCGACGGCATATATGTCGAGACCGTGCAGTGTATAACGTCCAGCCGTGAAAACGCCGGCCAATATACGCTTGTGTGAATAAGCCCGAAGGCTGGGCTCACATGAGCGTATCTCGCAGTGCGCCGTCATGCGAGATATACACACATGCCATGCAGTCATACGCGCTGACCTTGGGTACTACCTGCATGCCTCTCGTCACCATGTACTACCTTGGCGTGCATGTTTTGCACAAGCTGTGTGAGCATCTACATGGCCGTCTATGGCAGATAGGTACAGCGGGTTACGCTCCGCCTAACGCAGGTGATAAAGCAGCCTTATCTGGAGTTGGTTGTATTTTTATACATGGCATGCTGTTAGCTGTCAAAAAATGTAGTTTTTGGTAACCTAGCATCTTTTTGCCGTGGGCCATATATTTATACAGCCAAGCATTGCATGGTCTCTATTTAACCCCTTAGTATCAAAGCTGGTTTGCGTCTTAATGACCAACTAATTTTTCAAATTTTTTTTCCTTTTCCTTGCCACATACCCAGAGCAATAACTTTATACGCTTTGGTGGTGACATGGCCATATGAGGGCTTGTCTGCTGCTGAACGACTGCCATGTTTTTTTCATGGCATAATGTAGGTTGCATATAATGGATTGTATACCTTTTGTATATTCATATTTTTTTAGTGGGATTTCATTTTTACGGTGTTCAGCATGCAGAATAAATAATGTGACAGCATTATCCTCTGGGGTCAGCGCGATTCAGGCCATATCAGGTTGATAGTTTTGTTTGTTTTGCTATTTTTGTACACAAGAAAACCTTTATCTGCGCTGCTGCATTTAGAGAGCCGTAACCCTTTTATTGTTCCACCAGCAGGGCGCTGACGGCCCGGTTTTTGTGGGATGAGCTCTAGTCTTCAGTTATCAGATTATTGGGAGCATATAACATAACATTTTGATCGCTTTTTAATTCCATTTTTTTCTACAGACAAGATTAACAAAATCTGCAATTCTGGCTTTTTTTTAAAATGACCTTCACTGTGTGGTATAAATACTGTATGTAAATTTAATTCTGCAGGTCAGTATGATGACGTCAATACCAAATTTACATAGTTTTTTTTTTTGTGGGACGAGTCGTAACTTTTTGTTGAACCATATGACTTTTTTTTGGTTGTTTTTCTGTTCCATTTATTGTGAGAAGAAATATGCAATTCACTGCGTTTTTTATATATATATATATATATATATATATATATATGTATATTACATACACATATATATATTTTTTTTCACAGCTTGCACCGTATGGTTAAACATACATTTTACAAACCTGCCGATACCAAACTTGTAGTGATTTTTATTTTTTTTTAACACGCTGATTTAAGAGGCGAGTTAGGTGGTGCTTTTACTTCTTTTTTTTTTTTTTTTTTTTTTTACTTGAATTGTAAATTCCTTTTTAGAATACACTACAATACTTCAGTATTGCAGTGTATTATATAGCCTATTAGGCTATGGGCAGTCGTTAAAGGGGTTGAACTGGAATTAGAAGTTATTCCCTATCCGAAGGATAAGTGATATCTTGCTAATTGGTGGGGGTCTCACTGCTGAGACCCCCACCTATCTCAAGAATTCGGGTTTTGTGTCCTCCTCACTGCACTCCCCACACACAGTAAGGAGAGAAATGAATAGTGTGGTGGTTGCGTAATGGGATTGTGGAGATAAGTCAACGGCAAGCAAACTGGTATTTCCATCAGCCCTATTGAAATGTGATATTACTACAAATGGGAGAAGCATCTCTGCAGTGACAGAAAGAGGGGAACGTGGGAGTTGCTGGAATTGGAGAGAACTCTGATCTTGACCGTCAACTCTTTAAATGCTGTCAGTGTTGCCACGGCATTAAAATGGTTTGAGGGGCGAGGCTTGCTTGGTTTCTCAAATAGATGCTGTTTGGTTGCTATGACAGCCTGAGGCCTTTTGAAGGTTCCCAGAGCTACCATGGATTTCTTCTTATTAAGCCCTGCCTGTTCTCAATAGTATGCTGCAACACTGAATTACTGCAGTATATCTTATAAGCAATCAAACAAGTCCAAGTCCCCTGTGGAGACGTAAGCTTATTACGTTTAGAAAGTCAAGTTTTTCTGATTTTCTAGTGAAAACAAAAGGGTCCAGTATTGACATTCCACGGTGCCTGATCCTCCTCTTCCTTAGACTTTTCTTTGTCCGGGGAAAGTTGCGAGACACTCATAAACATGTAGCAGTCTGCTGATTTGGCTGACTTTTTTCAATAATGGGTACTGGTGCAATATGTCTCCACCGGATCTATGGGTGGAGACATGGGTTGGCCAGGCTTAGTGGCAGCTTATGCCCCCAGATGTGGATTGCCTGCAGCCGCCGCTGTTGTACTGCCCACACACAGTATGACCGAAACAGGCGGGGAGAGCACAATGCATGTCAGTGTTTTCGGCGCTGACCTGTGGCTCCATTCTCTGTCCTCTCCTGTCAGTGTGTCTGTATTTGGTTAGCAGCTCCATGTTCCTGCACACATTGACATGGAGACCAGCGATCACAATGCAAGGTTCAACGATCACAGTGACAGCAGGGCCGGCTGAAGCTGCTCCTGCACAGCACCAGAGGCCCTGCTATTACAGTGACAGTGGTGCCGGTTTGCCAAAAGCGGCATGGACGGTCAGAAGGAGGTTGCCAGTGGTGGATGGCAGCGAAGCACAGCGAGGAGACTGACAGCGGGACAGAAGCGGACATGCCAGTCTGGCGGGGAAATTTGTGAGAGCATGACAGTGGTGGGGAGGGAGGGGACATGTGTGAGCTTGTCAGGGGGACAGGCGGTACATGTATCTCTGGGGAGGTGTGCAGCCAATCCGCAGATGTGCCAATCACCTGGGCATACCCTATAACTCTGGGCGGACAACCCAAGTCTCCACCCATACATCCAGTGGAGACATATTGCAACAGTACCGTAACCATCTAGGGTGGTGGGCAAAGTAACGGCGCCTTCTAGGGTGTCTGCCGAAGACACCTTGTAGCCAGAATTGTTCTACTGTTCTGTGCATTGTTGTTCCTTAATACCAGGATTGTCCTTTCATATGCGGAAGATGCTTCTCCCACGGCTCCTGATCATACATGATAAATTATAAGACCATCCATCCTGGAGGTAGTAATTGCGTTTCCAGTGCCTTGGTCCTGAGTATGGAACAGATGGAGCGGCTCACATGCAGAAGGGTAGTTAATCCGCTGGAAACATTAGTGTAGGAACAAGTCCTCCTTCTGGAAAATGTTCTGACTGCGTTGGTAATTCTCATCATTAGTGTGGTGGCATCAATAACCTCCCATGGCAGCTGCTCCAACTGGTGCCCCTTGTTCTTCCTCTTCATTACTTGGGGCTCGTTGGTACTTGAAGTCCATTCATTTCCCTTGTGAAGATCAGAACTTGTGCTTCAGTCCTCGGTCTCATCATACTGTGCAGTTGGCTTTTGCTCTTGCGCCATCCTGGACACACCCTGGAGTGGTTGGTGGTCGAGCTCCCTGCTGCTCTCTACCTCTATCCACCATTGCATTAACTGCAGAACATGTATGATTTGTATTATTTTTCTCACATTGAAAGACACCCTGAACCAATTTATGTGCTAGGCTATGGGTGGAGTCAAGGTGAGTTTTTACGTGGTAAATCGGTGACCAGCTCCCGTTTTGAGTCATTTGGAGTCATTTTACGATAATTCCCCTGCTCTTCTGCACAGTCCTCATCTTGCAATTGTTACATGTGTGCCAGGCTGGGGCAACATGTGGCAGATCATGAGAATCCTGGCTGATTAGTGGCATGCAGCGGCTCACTTCATTTCCCTTTTAATTCATTGAATATTGCCTTTTTCTTCCCGGAGCCCACTTCAAATGTAGAGCATTTAGTGCCATCTGTTCCTGAGGTTTTCCATGGTGCTGCGCACAGCTGGGAGATTATCTGGATTTTTGCTGCCAGAACCGGATTTTAGACCAAAGCGTGCTGACCTGGGCAATGTCTGTCAATTGGGAGGGGGGCACCGAGGGTCCAGACTGCTGTGCTTCTATTAGGATCAGAGAAATTATGTTAATCGCAGCGAAAAACAAATGCATCAATTTATTCACGATACATATTGACAGAAGCTTGTTCCATGTTTTGGGGCACGGGATACCTCTGTTGCATAACTGCCCGGCAGAAGATATTCTCCCAATCCCTCAGTAACTTGGACCCCCTTCTCTCCTACAACCTCCTCATATTCACTTTGGTCACTTGAGCCAATAACATGAAGTTGTCTGCAGGCTTCTCCCCTTCTCGCGCCGCTCCCGGCTTTAGTGACCCGCTTGCCTCGCGCCGCTCCCGCCTTTAGTGACCCGCTTGCCTCGCGCCGCTCCCGGCTTTAGTGACCCGCTTGCCTCGCGCCGCTCCCGCCTTTAGTGACCCGCTTGCCTCGCGCCGCTCCCGCCTTTAGTGACTCGCTTGCCTCGCGCCGCTCCCGCCTTTAGTGACCCGCTTGCCTCGCGCCGCTCCCGCCTTTAGTGACCCGCTTGCCTCGCGCCGCTCCCGCCTTTAGTGACCCGCTTGCCTCGCGCCGCTCCCGCCTTTAGTGACCCGCTTGCCTCGCGCCGCTCCCGCCTTTAGTGACCCGCTTGCCTCGCGCCGCTCCCGCCTTTAGTGACCCGCTTGCCTCGCGCCGCTCCCGCCTTTAGTGACCCGCTTGCCTCGCGCCGCTCCCGCCTTTAGTGACCCGCTTGCCTCGTACAGTCTGTCTCCCCGGCTGTTAGTAATCAGCTCACTACAGTCTTTAACCTCTTTCTTCTGGTATCTTTCCATGATCTTTTCAACATGCTGTCATGTCCTCATTACTACTAATACCTTTTCCTGAACTGCTAACTACGACCCTTCTCTAATCTCCTTTTAGCTCCAAACTCTTGGAACACTTGGTCCACTCTCGCCTAATCAGCTATCTCCCTCCTAACTCTCTTCTCGATTCCTAACAATCTGGTTCTTGCACTCCACATGCTACTGAATAATCAAATGTCACATGCGCCATTAGTCAAATGACAAATGATTTGCTGACGGCTATATCTAACCGCAGCTACTCGTCACTGATCCTCGATCTCTCTGCAGCATTTGACACCGTAGATCTCAGACTCCTCAGTATGTTCTGCACTGTTGGCTTTAGGGCTCCTGCACACTGGCAAGAGCAATATTGGGCCATGATTCATGGCCCGATGCCCTTCTTGCAAACCTTCTAAAAACCCCTGGATGCAAGGCGTATTCATGTGAAAACGGCCTCGCATGCCTGCGGTGGTTCCCTTCATCCCATTGCTTTCAATGGGGCAGGGGCAGCAGCGCCGCCCCCATTGAAAACAATAGGAACATATTGCGATCTGCTGCTACTGTGACTGCTGCAGCAGGGGATTCCTTCATCCCCACGGGGAGTCACTTCATCACTGAAACACCCTGCCACTGCTGTCACGGTGTTCAGTGATGAAGGGGACTCCCCACAGGGATGAAGGAATCCCCTGACACTGCTGTCACAACAGCAGCAGGAGATTAGGTGTTCTCCCTCTGTTTTCAATGGTGCTGACGCTGCTGCTGCCAGGCCCATTGAGAACAAGGTTAAAAACCCTGGATGAAGGAATCCCCTGCTGCAGCTGTCACAGCTGAAGCAGGGGATTGCGATCTTCTCCAATTGCTTTCAGTGGAGTCAGCACTGCTGCCGCCTGCCCTATTGGAAACAGTGGGCGATATCACAAAAAGAATGGGCATTCTGCAGTTTTTTATTTTTTTCTCGCAGCATCACAGGAGTGAAAACATCACGAATGATGAAATTCATTGGTTTCATAATTGTGAGTCTTCACACTCTCGCTAGAAAATCACTTGATTTTCTCGCCAGTGTAAAGGCGCCCTTAACCCCTTCTCGCTCCGGGGCGTTGGTTTACGTCCTGGCAGTGGGGTACTTCCCACAACAGGGCGTAAACTTGTGTCCTAGGTATAGCGCGAGATCATAAGCGATCTCGCGCTATCCGGCAGCGGAAACGGCTGTTAGTGATAGCCGACGTCCTGCTGCAATAGTGGGGGTGCATCGGAGATGCACCCCCTGCTGTTAACCCCTTCTATGTAGATCTATGTAGATCGCAGCATGGGAAGGGTTTTACAGAGGGAGCGTGCTCTGTGAAGTTGCCGGGTTCTTGCGATATAATCGCAGAGAGCATGGCTGGTTGCCATGGCAACAGGACGCCAGATACCCGTGTCCTATATTGCCAGTGCCTGTGATCGCTGTTATAAGCGATAAGGCATTGCAGGACAGTAGTCCTGGAATGCCTTATCACAGCGATCATCGCTGCTGTGCTGTAAGTCCCCCAGAGGGACACACATAGTGGAAGAAGAAAAAAAAAACCCCATAAAAATGTGCAAAAAATAAAACTTTTTTTGTGCTTTTTCTTATATTGGCATAAAAAGGGTAAAAAAAGTCACATTTGGTATCGTCGCGTCCGCAACGACGTGTACAATAAGTTGCACATGCTTTTTATTCTGCACGGAAAAAAGCATTAGAAAACTCTAAAAAAAAACTGAGGCAAAATGCTAATTTTTAGCATTTTGCCTCCCTAAAAATGCAATAAAAGTGATCAAAAAAGCCGTATGTACCCTAAAATGGTACCAATTAAAACTACAACTCGTCTCGCAAAAAATAAGCCCTAACAGAGCTACGTCCATGGTAAACTAAAGAAGTTATAGGACTTTGAATGCAGCAGTTTAGAAAAAAAAAAGATTTCTAAGAAAAGGGTTTTTATTGCAGGAAAGTGGAAAAACCTAAAAAAAAAAAGTATAAGAATTTTGGTATTGTTGTAATCTTACCGACTGGCAGAAAATAGATTCATTTGGGCCTTTTTTCACATGAGCGCATATCAGCCGTCCGTTTTCACGGCTGTGGGCGTGCTCCCTCCCCGCCCCTTGTCCATAGCCATCAATGAGAGGAAGTGGGGCGGAGCGGCGATTAGCTCCGCCCCTCCCATTGCACAGAACGATCCGGGAGGAACAGAGATGAGCCTGCGATGGGGAGGCGAAATGGCTGATGGCCTGGTGAGCTAGGCGCATTTGCCACCAGGCCATCTGAACGAGCGCATAAATGTTTGATTTATGCGCCCGTTCACCAGATTTTTTACTGCCAACATAGCGTATATCAGCCAGCTGTGAAAATGGCGTCCGATATGTGCTCGCGTGAAAGTCCTGTTCTGTATGATTAACGCTGTAAAAAAAAATTAAAAATCCATGGCAGGATTGATGCGTTTTCTCTCCCTGTTATCATAAAAAATAAAAGTTTTACAATATAGTCTATGTACCCAAAAATCAGGCACCATCAAAAACTACAGCTCGCCATGCAAAAAACAAGCCCTTATACGGCCGCGCCGACAGAAAAGTAAAAAAGTTATGACTTTTGAAAAATGGAGAAGAAAATCCGCCAAAAATCGTTGCGTCCTTAAGCCCAAATAGGCCGTGTCCTTAAGGGGTTAATGACGCTCCTCTCTCGGTTCTCCCACCTTTCTGACTGCTCGTTCAGTGTATTCTTTGCAGGCTCTTGTCTCATTGCTGGACTGTTGCATGGTACAAGCACTCTTACCAGTTTGTGTCCCACCTATTCCCTCATAGGCTGTAAACGTCTGTGAGCAGGGTCTTCACCCCTTATTATGGAAATGGTAGAAAGTTACCATTTATGGGCTGAGGGGAGATTCCAGTCCATCAGAAGATATTTTCTGTCTGTCAAAAATGTATCCAACTTTCTGGTGTAGTGATGGTTCTCAGCCTGTCCAGCAGGTAACCGGTATCACTAGCAGGCAGCATACTTCATACTAAAGTCCGGATACAGACAGGAGGGACCATGTAATGTGTATAAACTTTGCTGATTGTGGTGTTTGAGATTTACGGTCCTCTTAGACAAGCCGATTAATCATTGGCAGCATGCGTGAGTTACATCGCCGCTGGCTCATTGGCTCGAGCAGCCTGTTATTACAGACAGATATAGCGTCGGCTCGTTCACATGAGAAATCGTTCAGAGTCATTCAGTCCTTCTCATTCACGGTGAAAGACTGAACGATTGTTGGTTAACTTGAGCATGAAGTGAAGGAGCCAATGATGATTTTTATGCCTGCATCAAATGTGCGCGAATGAAAAGCGAACGATTATTGTTTGTCAGGCGGTTTGTCTGTTTAGACCGAATGATATCATTCACTTTCGCTCCTTTGAACTATTTTTTGAACCAATTGTTTTGTCTAAAATCACCTTTATTCGATGCCATCATTTTTGATGCTGATCTGTGCGGTGGAGATTCGTTAACAGCCTAATTAGATGCAGAGGGATAATTAGACGAGCAAGTAATCATCTCAGTTTCTTTAAGAAAAAAAGACCCCATATATGACAGAGTTAAAGGGGTTGTCTCACGAAATCAAGTGGGGTTAAACACTTCTGTATGGCCATATTAATGCACTTTGTAATATACATCGTGCATTAAATATGAGCCATACAGAAGTTATTCACTTACCTGCTCCGTTGCCAGCGTCCCCATCGCCATGGTTCCGTCTAATTTCGGTGTCTTCTTGCTTTTTTAGACGCGCTTGCGCAGATGGGTCTTCTCCCTTCGGCTCGGCTCAGCAGCATCAGCATTTTGGCTCCGCCCCCTTGTTCGCGTCGTCGCGTAGCTCCGCCCCCGTCACGTGCCGATTCCAGCCAATCAGGAGGCTGGAACCGGCACACGTCATGGGGCGGAGCTACGCGATGACGCGTACAAGGGGGCGGAGCCAAAACGCCGATGCTGCTGAGCCGAGCCGAAGGGAGAAGACCCATCTGCGCAAGCGCGTCTAAAAAAGCAAGAAGACACCGAAATTAGACGGAACCATGGCGATGGGGACGCTGGCAACGGAGCAGGTAAGTGAATAACTTCTGTTTGGCTCATATTTAATGCACGATGTATATTACAAAGTGCATTAATATGGCCATACAGAAGTGTATAACCCCACTTGATTTCGCGAGACAACCCCTTTAAGTATGCTCTGATTGATATAGGGGGTGATAACCCAAACAAAACTCCATATTTCCCCCAACTGGGAGGATCTAAATCCTTACAGAGACCAAAGGAGGATCTGGCTGAGGTGTGAGCCGGCACAAGCACCCCCTTCCCCCCCATACAGGTTTAGCACTTTCCCTACAGCCTCCTCCCTCACACACTGACAGGACTGCTGCTAAAATACTGTAACAAGTGCTTTTCTAAAGGAAAGTGCTCAATGGTTAATACAGGCTCCTGTCACACAGAGATATGGTTTGTATTAAGCAATGAATGCTTTCCTTCACAGCTGAGGAAAGTGCTGATTGCAGTCCTGCCACAGTCAGGCACAACAGTCTTCACAGAGAAACACAGCTGACGGCACAGACAGATGATCAGCTGTGTTTCTGTCCTGCAGGGCAGGGACTTGAACCTGCGGTAGCATAGGCAGTGCGTCCCTGCTCTCTCTCAAGCTGGGTTGCAGCTATAGCCACAATTCTGTTCTAGTTTAAAGGGGTTGTCTCGCGGCAGCAAGTGGGGTTATACACTTCTGTATGCCATATTAATGCACTTTGTAATGTACATCGTGCATTAATTATGAGCCATACAGAAGTTATTCACTTACCTGCTCCGTTGCTAGCGTCCACGTCTCCATGGCTCCGTCTAATTTCACTGGCTTCTTGCTTTTTTAGACGCGCTTGCGCTGTGCGGTCTTCTGCCTGGTGAATGGGGCCCCTCGTGCCGGAGAGCTGCTCACCGCATCGTCATCGTAGCTCCGTCCCGTGTGCCGATTCCAGCCAATCAGGAGGCTGGAATCGGCAATGGAACGCACAGAGGCCATGGTGCACCATGGGAGAAGACCCGCGGTGCACCATGGGAGAAAACCGCAGTGCATCCCTGGGAAAGGACCGGCGGCCATCTTTGGGAGAAGATTTTTTAAACTCCTTATTTCGTCGGATCGGTGAGTAGCAAGCAGTTTAAAAACCGCTTTAATTTGCCATTTTATGCCAGGGGGTGACAGAGGGAATGGGGTAATGTAAAATTTTGATGCTTGCCGCGAAACAAACCCCTTTAAAAGCCACACATCTTAGCTTTAAGCCAAGCTCTAAATATTCTGCTCACACTGAACTTGGCGAGATCCGTCATACGATGAATACTACCTGTGCCAGAAAGACCTCATGAACATCTAATGGTGTTAGGCAGGCTTCGTCACTGTCCTTTATGAAAGCTGCCGAGGTTTTCAACAGAAGTTGGAGGGTGAATCTTTCAATGTAAAGGCTTACAGCGACTGACTGGTAATTCATTCGCTTATCATTCGTTGTTCAGATTGTGAAAGCATAAAAATAAAACTATGTTCAGGATCGGCCTGAGTAAACAGGCAGTCGTTCATCTTTGAACGACTGTTCACTGTGAATGGAAGCGAGTGTCTGGAGCAATCTCTGTGCACTTTGCCTCCGTTCACTGAGTGGTGATAGCGCTTTTGTGAAAACACCGGAGCAATTATCTCTGGGGCAACCCGACAATCGTCCGTGTAAAAGGACACTAAGTTTTAAATAATTGCAGTTAACAAATTTGCCACAAGAGCACTGAAGAGGCTGTTTCATGTTTTCTGCAGTTCAATTGTAGACTTTACTGAGGAGAGGACTCTGCTTATTCTCTCCCATTCTACACAGTAGAGTCAGCAGAGTTATCTCACTAAAGCAGTGATGAGCAACGTTTTCAGCTTGGTTTGTCAGCTCCCTGCTCCACCAGCCGGAAGTCCCAGAACTAGACACTCTGTGCTGGAGTTCTGTTATTTTGGCCCACAGACCTCCGGCACAGAGTGTCTACAGCAGTGTTTTATCCTCTGATACTGTACCGGGCCGTGCAGGAGCCGAGGATAAAACCTCCCCCCTTCTCGGTTCTCGGCATGCGGCCCCATTCTTCTCTGTATGCTGCTGCATGCGGCCAAGTGTCAGCAAAATTGGCTATACGTGTCGGTGCTGACACGCGTGTCATAGGTTCGCCATCATGGCACTAGAGGGTGGTGTCATTTCATCATTAGCAGGATGAAACCTCCCCTCTATTGTTGATATGACGAACGCCACCCTTTAATAATGCCATTTCATTATTGCTCGAGGGTGGAGTGAGCAGAGTCATCTCATGATCATGGCACTGCTATAAAGCCTAGATGGCCATGATGGTAACACTATAGACGCATGAGGCTTTGTACGCTCTCCCCTGACATTCCCTTCAGTCTAGATGATCTGAATCTGACAACCCATTTACATACCGTGTCCGCCGCCATCTTTGTGTGTATCATAGTTCAGCAGCTGTCACCGACTCCTGGATGGGCGGGGGGGGGTTGTTACTCCTCTCTGTGTCCCGAAACCCTTGAAGCAATGCTTGAGTTTTCGGTGTGTGCGGCTGGCATGTAGTCCCCGGTTTTCTTCTTCCCGCAGAGCATCGTTTAGAGAGCTGCTGTGTCACGTTTATTAATTAAGGAGTATTTGGCAGTAAACACTACGAGGAGTTGATGATTCACAGGCAGAAGGAAGGCGCTTCATTGCGTTCGGCTGCTGCCGCCATCTGTCTCCTTCTAAGGTCATGTTTTCTCATAAATTGGAAATCGGGAATGGAGAGGCTTCCTTGTAGACACCTGCTAGCTCGGAGGAGCGAGGATAGTCCTGTACTTTGTCGTAGTCAGCACCGTGCAGGTGTCAGATTATCAGACGTTCTGGACTACTGGATATATATACACACATAAACAAGAGACGCTCGTATACATATGGTACCTATACATCCAAGTGTTGTATATTCACATGGCCAGTAAGTGGGGTGTGGGAGAGACCTAATCTGTTGGGGTGATTTATTTAATGCAAGTTCTGTTGGGTTCAAACAAGCAATGCTAGTCGTGTTAAAAAAAAAATTAATGAAAAATTGCTGTGTCCTATTTTTGTGCGAGATAGATTATATAAATATAAACACGTATGGAAAAATCAAATTTTCACTGTCCAAAATCTGTTTTATAAGGCCGCCTGCACACGGGCGGAAATCCTGCGGCGGTGTTTCCCGCGGGATTTCCGCCACTGAAAGTCTGCATAGGAGTGCATTACAATACGCACTCCTATGCAGACGGCCGCGGTTTGGCCGCGCGAAATCTCGCGCGGCAAACAAACCGCGGCGTGTCCTATTTTTGTGCGGGGCACGCACTCACCCGGCCGCCGGCTCCGGTCTGCGCATGCGCCGGCTGCGCGGCAGCCGGCACATGAAAGAGCCGGGGCCGCCAGGCGCGGGGGAGTACGCGCTCGTCACTGCAGGCTCTCGGGTCGGGTCCCGCGGCGAGAATTCTCGCTGCTGGATCCGACCCACTCGTCTGCAGGCGGCCTAAGTTTGCTGACCATTTCCAATAGCGATTTACGGAATAGTAAGTGCAACTCAAAAGCATAATACAAGCAAGGGTTAATGCCCACGGACGGAATTGCTACGCGTTTCCCGTTGTGGAAAAACTTGCGTGAATTCTGCAGCTATTAGGATTTATTGAACCTTATAGCTTTCTGCCTGCCAGATCTCCAGAATGTCAGATCTGGTGCCGCGTTCATGACCTCCACTGGTTGGCACCTACCAAACGTTTAAGATAGGCCAGCTGGAGAACCGGAGGCCAGGGGTTATGGTTGTCAGAAGCGTCGTCGTACGTGGGGAACAGAGGCTAGCCCGTCCGGTCCGATCCCACAGAAGAGCTACTACAGCATGGCCTGCTCTGTGATGGGAAGGCGACAGAACACACGGGGGCGGATTTACTATTGAAAAGTCATCTGTTTTCTGATACAGAAATAAATTCTGTGTATTTTAGACCCTTTTGGACACTTTTTTTACAACTCGCCCAGCAAAGTGGTATTCCTTCATAGGAACACCCCCATAGGAATACTTGTGTGGTGCAGAATGTTAAGACAGCAGTATGCAGTCCTAAGCTCTCATTCACAACCTGAGAGTTCAATCCCCGCATGGTTCAGGTAGCTGACGCAAGGTTGACTTGGCCGTCCGTCCTTTCGAGGCATTTTCAGACTGGGCACGCTGTGGGGAATATTGTAACTTTTGTATGAGCCGCAGAGCAGTCTGAGTTCACTTGCTGATCCGTGTCACCCCTGAAAGCGCCTATAATGGGAGCTGGACCGTGGGGCAATGGAAGGTGGCCTGGTGAGATGACCTCATGTGGACAGATGAAGACAAGTTGCTTACCTGGGGAAGGATGGCACCAAGAGGCACTGCAAAGAGAAGAAATGCCAGTGGATGTAGTGTGATGCTCTGGGCAATGTCCTACTGGGCATCGTTAGATCCTGACATTAATGTGGATGTTAATAATAATTACCACCTGCCTAACCATTGCTGCAAACCAAGTTCTGTCACACGGCAAAATGGTCTACAAATGGTTTGAGGATTTTAGCGATGACTTGGCCTTTGAATTTCTTCAATCTCAGTCCAATCCCTCCAATTTGTAGCTCGTGCTGGAAAAACAAGTTCTGTTCATGAAGGCTCCACTTCACAACCTCCAGGATATAAAGTATCTGCTGCTAACATCTTGGTGACAGATACCCAGGACCTGTGAAGTCCGTGCCTCGGCGGGTCAGAGCCGCTTGGGTGACACATAGGGTATCTACGCCATTATCGGGCAGATGGTTTTAATGTTATAGCTGATCGGTGCATGTACAAGTATAATGCAGGCTGTAACTCAGGGTTGGTATAAGGATACCTAATGTAATCATCACTCATCTTCAGCTCCTCTTCTGTTTTTTTTGTCTTTGCAGTTTGTTGTTTCGTGGTTCACAAGCGCTGCCATGAATTTGTCACTTTCTCGTGCCCCGGGGGTGATAAAGGGCCGGACACAGACGTAAGTACAACTCTTTCTGTGCAGACCTGAACCTTTTTTTTTTTCTTTCCAAATTTGGTACCTAAAAACACAAAATATTGCAAATAATAAGGTGGTGTGCAAAGGGTCAAGGAAAGTAATGGAACACAAGGAGAAATGTTAAAAAAGATAGAAAACCAAAAGGACGCATACAAGCACTACACATCACTCATAAACGGCATCTAGTTGCTTAGGTGGCTGTCAGTGAAGGGGAACAGGCCATTGGGTCACAAGGTAGTGAAGACGATCCAGGAAAGACATTGCATGGGAAGCGATAGGAGTTGAAATGTTGGAGCTCTACGTAGTCCCGCCATGTTTTGAAGTATTTATCTTGGGTAGCAGAAGTTGCGCTTGTCAGTTCTTCCATTAGAATAGAGGTCTCAGCAGACTATTCTTCTAGTTAAGGGGTTCCTGATTTTTTTTCTAACAGCAAAGAACCACCTTCTTAGCTGCCTGGAGGGAAAAACCAACAACAGACCATCTATATTGGGGCAGCCAGTGGGAATCATGAAGCAGAGGCTGCATTTAGGGGAACTTAGAATAGAATTCCCTGTCATTTTTGTGGTGAAGGTTAAGACCTCAGGCCAATCCTGTGTATTGGTAGGCAACCACATTGTATGTGCACATCACCCCCCCCCCCCACACACACACACACACACACACCTCCTGCAAGTTTATGGAACTGCAAGGTACTAGTTATCAAAAAATAATAGGTCCGCATGCAAAGCTTCCATAAAAAACTTTTCTATATTTTATTAGTTAGAAAGATGTTACAGTACAAAAGAGATGAGTCTCCAATGTGCAGCAGACAGGCAGAAGAAAGGCATACAACATATCAAGTTCATAAAATTAAGTATATGCTCAAAAACTGCATGCATGCAAAATCCTATATCAAACATTTAATCGTATACAATGACACATTGAGCATGCAAAGTATCGAATCTATGCATAGATTAACAGGGGGACACGGGTCAGCAAGGGAACTCCGACTGTTCTGCGGCTCATACAAAAGTTACATTGGATACTCATCTCTTTTGTACTGTAACATCTTTATAACTGTAATAAAATATAGAAATGTTTTTTCTATGGAACCTTTGCGTGCTGGCCTATTATTTTTTGATTGATTGTGCAGGAGAGCGTGTGCTGCTGGTTGTGAGATGCAACCGTGACTTACTATATTACATAGGTACTAGCTATGCCTGCGTGAAATGTGCCAAGGAGGTTTCTTTTGCCTTGTTGATGAAGACTAGGTCAGCTAGTGCATGTGTAAAGTGCCAAGGATTATATCTATTCCTACACAGAAATCGCTTGGCAAAGAACCCGGCATGAAAGGTGGGGATGTCTGTAACTGCAACATGTTGGCACTTGTTAATGCAGCTCTGTGCCCCAGCTGTCCCAAGAGAGCTGAAGTCACAGAGCTTTGCCCGGAGACCCTTAGATACTAATCAGTGGTCTCTGGGCATGTGCTTGGAGTGCCAACAAATCACAGCAATCACAGTAAAGTTTTTAATAATTGGAAATAAAACTTTTCTATAATACTTTTAACAATCTCCTTTTCACAATCCGTCAGGAGAGAGATAATCTTTATTTTATATAGCGCCAACATATTTCCCAGCGCTTACAATACGGGGGAAATAACACAAGACAATGGTTACATGAAGTAATCAATTGAAGGAAACGGTAGTGGTGAGGGTCCTGCTCCAACGAGCTTACATACTACAAATAGTGGAGTGATACAGAAGGTAAAGGGGCTGGAGATGTGCACGGTATGGCGAGGTGGAGAGTGAGGGATGCTATACACACAGACAATGGTCAGGTGGTATAGTGGCGGAATTGGGATGACTGCAGGTGCTGGTTGATTACGGCTAGCAGGGGTTGCAGTCAGTAGGTCAGGGAGCATGTTATCAGGTGGAGTACAGAGGGGTTTGATTTAGGAGATAGGGTATGTCCCCCTGAAGAGGTGCGTTTTTAGAGCACGCCTGAAGTTTTGTGAATCAGGGATTGCCCGGATAGTTTGTGGTAGCGTGTTCCAGAGGACTGGTGCTGCTCTGGAGAACTCTTGGAGGTGGGAATGAGAGATTCGAATTAAAGGGGCGCTCAGTATGATTTCGTTAGCAGAGGGGAGAGCCCTTGCTGGGTGGTAGATTAAGATGAGGGAGGCAACGTAGGGGGGCTCTGCGCTGTGGAGAGCTTTGTGGATGAGGGTAGTGAGTTTAAATTGTATTTTGTATTTGACGGGCAGCCAGTGACTGGCACAGGGCAGAGGCGTCTGAGTAGCAGCTGGACAGGAAGATGAGCCTGGCTGCCACATTCGGGATGGATTGGAGGGGGGAGAGTCTGGAGCAAAATGCTCTGTATGCTGCAACAAAAATGTTTAATCTCTGCTAATGCCATTTAGCCACAGTGGCTTTCTCAAAAACAGGGGTGGCAGTGTCTGCAGGGGGCAGCCAGTGCAGTGGGGAGATAGTTATAAATCTTTATACGCACAGTAAGGGTATATTTACATGGTGGAATCTAAAATTGATGATATTTCTACAAACTGCAGATTCAGGGTAATATTGAGATTTGTTTATTTGATAACTGGCTGTGATATGTCAAGATAGGTTAAAGTGGAAAATCTGCAAAAAAAAATTTGAAATGTTTAAATTTCATCTCCCACTTTGCAGTGATGGTAGGGAGTGTGTGGGTGTGGGTGTGGGTGTGTGTGGTGATGGTGATGGTGATGGTGATGGTGTGAGTGTGTGTGGTGATGGTGTGAGTGTGTGTGGTGATGGTGTGAGTGTGTGTGGTGATGGTGTGAGTGTGTGTGGTGATGGTGTGAGTGTGTGTGGTGATGGTGTGAGTGTGTGTGGTGATGGTGTGAGTGTGTGTGGTGATGGTGTGAGTGTGTGTGGTGATGGTGTGAGTGTGTGTGGTGATGGTGTGAGTGTGTGTGGTGATGGTGTGAGTGTGTGTGGTGATGGTGTGAGTGTGTGTGGTGATGGTGTGGGTGAGTGTGTGTGGTGATGGTGTGGGTGAGTGTGTGTGGTGATGGTGTGGGTGAGTGTGTGTGGTGATGGTGTGGGTGAGTGTGTGTGGTGATGGTGTGGGTGAGTGTGTGTGGTGATGGTGTGGGTGAGTGTGTGTGGTGATGGTGTGGGTGAGTGTGTGTGGTGATGGTGTGGGTGAGTGTGTGTGGTGATGGTGTGGGTGAGTGTGTGTGGTGATGGTGTGGGTGAGTGTGTGTGGTGATGGTGTGGGTGAGTGTGTGTGGTGATGGTGTGGGTGAGTGTGTGTGGTGATGGTGTGGGTGAGTGTGTGTGGTGATGGTGTGGGTGAGTGTGTGTGGTGATGGTGTGGGTGAGTGTGTGTGGTGATGGTGTGGGTGAGTGTGTGTGGTGATGGTGTGGGTGAGTGTGTGTGGTGATGGTGTGGGTGAGTGTGTGTGGTGATGGTGTGGGTGAGTGTGTGTGGTGATGGTGTGGGTGAGTGTGTGTGGTGATGGTGTGGGTGAGTGTGTGTGGTGATGGTGTGGGTGAGTGTGTGTGGTGATGGTGTGGGTGAGTGTGTGTGGTGATGGTGTGGGTGAGTGTGTGTGGTGATGGTGTGGGTGAGTGTGTGTGGTGATGGTGTGGGTGAGTGTGTGTGGTGATGGTGTGGGTGAGTGTGTGTGGTGATGGTGTGGGTGAGTGTGTGTGGTGATGGTGTGGGTGAGTGTGTGTGGTGATGGTGTGGGTGAGTGTGTGTGGTGATGGTGTGGGTGAGTGTGTGTGGTGATGGTGTGGGTGAGTGTGTGTGGTGATGGTGTGGGTGAGTGTGTGTGGTGATGGTGTGGGTGAGTGTGTGTGGTGATGGTGTGGGTGAGTGTGTGTGGTGATGGTGTGGGTGAGTGTGTGTGGTGATGGTGTGGGTGAGTGTGTGTGGTGATGGTGTGGGTGAGTGTGTGTGGTGATGGTGTGGGGGAGTGTGTGTGGTGATGGTGTGGGGGAGTGTGTGTGGTGATGGTGTGGGGGAGTGTGTGTGGTGATGGTGTGGGGGAGTGTGTGTGGTGATGGTGTGGGGGAGTGTGTGTGGTGATGGTGTGGGGGAGTGTGTGTGGTGATGGTGTGGGGGAGTGTGTGTGGTGATGGTGTGGGGGTGTGTGTGTGGTGATGGTGTGGGGGTGTGTGTGTGGTGATGGTGTGGGGGTGTGTGTGGTGATGGTGTGGGGGTGTGTGTGGTGATGGTGTGGGGGTGTGTGTGGTGATGGTGTGGGGGTGTGTGTGGTGATGGTGTGTGTGGGGGTGTGTGTGTGTGTGGGGTGTGTGGGGTGTGTGTGTGTGGTGGTGTGTGTGGAGTGGTGTGTGTGGGGTGTGTGTGGGGTGGTGTGTGTGGGGGGTGTGTGTGTGTGGGTGTTGTGTGGGGTGTGTGTGATGTGGGTGTGTGTGGGGTGTGTGACCCCCCGGGCGAGAGTGGTGTGTGTTGTGTGTGGTGTGTGTGTCGGGGGTGTGTGTGTAGGGCTGCTGTGATGTGTGAAGGGGGTGTGTCGTGTGTATGTGTGTGGGGGGGTGATGGGGTGTGTGTGTGTGTGTGGGGGGGGGTGATGGGGTGTGTGTGTGTGTGGGGGGGGTGATGGGGTGTGTGTGTGTGTGGGGGGGGGTGATGGGGTGTGTGTGTGTGTGTGTGTGGGGGGGGTGATGGGGTGTGTGTGTGTGTGTGGGGGGGGGGGGTGATGGGGTGTGTGTGGGGGGGGTGATGGGGTGTGTGTGTGGGGGGTGATGGGGTGTGTGTGTGTGTGTGTGTGTGTGGGGGGGGTGATGGGGTGTGTGTGTGTGTGTGTGGGGTGATGGGGTGTGTGTGTGTGTGGGGGGGGTGATGGGGTGTGTGTGTGTGTGTGGGGGGGGTGATGGGGTGTGTGTGTGTGGGGGGGGGGGTGATGGTGTGTGTGTGTGTGTGTGGGGGGGGTGATGGGGTGTGTGTGTGTGGGGGGGGGGGGTGATGGGGTGTGTGTGTGTGTGTGGGGGGGGGTGATGGGGTGTGTGTGTGTGGGGGGTGATGGGGTGTGTGTGTGTGTGTGTGTGGGGGGGGGGGGTGATGGGGTGTGTGTGTGTGTGTGGGGGGTGATGGGGTGTGTGTGGGGGGGGTGATGGGGGGTGTGTGTGGGGGGTGATGGGGTGTGTGTGTGTGTGTGTGGGGGGGGTGTGATGGGGGGTGTGTGTGTGTGTGGGGGGGGTAATGGGGGGTGTGTGTGTGTGGGGGGGGGTGATGGGGGGTGTGTGTGTGTGTGGGGGGTGATGGGGGGTGTGTGTGTGTGGGGGGTGATGGGGGGTGTGTGTGTGTGGGGGGTGATGGGGGGTGTGTGTGTGTGGGGGGTGATGGGGTGTGTGTGTGTGTGTGGGGGGGGTGATGGTGTGTGTGTGTGTGGGGGGGGGGGGGTGATGGGGTGTGTGTGTGTGTGGGGGGGGTGATGGGGTGTGTGTGTGTGTGTGTGGGGGGTGATGGGGTGTGTGTGTGTGTGGGGGGGTGATGGGGTGTGTGTGTGTGTGTGGGGGGGTGATGGGGTGTGTGTGTGTGTGTGTGTGTGTGTGGGGGGGGGGGGTGATGGTGTGTGTGTGTGTGGGGGGGGGTGATGGTGTGTGTGTGTGTGGGGGGGGGGTGATGGTGTGTGTGTGTGTGGGGGGGGGTGATGGTGTGTGTGTGTGTGTGGGGGGTGATGGTGTGTGTGTGGGGGGGTGATGGTGTGTGTGTGTGGGGGGGGGTGATGGTGTGTGTGTGTGTGGGGGGGTGATGGTGTGTGTGTGTGGGGGGGTGATGGTGTGTGTGTGTGTGGGGGGGTGATGGTGTGTGTGTGTGGGGGGGTGATGGTGTGTGTGTGTGTGTGTGGGGGGGGGTGATGGTTTGTGTGTGGGGGGGGGGTGATGGTGTGTGTGTGGGGGGGTGATGGGGTGTGTGTGTGTGTGTGGGGTGATGGTGTGTGTGTGTGTGTGTGTGGGGTGATGGTGTGTGTGTGTGTGTGGGGTGATGGTGTGTGTGTGTGTGGGGTGATGGTGTGTGTGTGTGTGGGGTGATGGTGTGTGTGTGTGTGTGTGGGGTGATGGTGTGTGTGTGTGTGTGTGGGGTGATGGTGTGTGTGTGTGTGGGGTGATGGTGTGTGTGTGTGTGTGTGGGGGGGGGTGATGGTGTGTGTGTGTGTGTGTGTGTGTGTGGGGGGGTGATGGTGTGTGTGTGTGTGTGGGGGGTGATGGTGTGTGTGTGTGTGTGGGGGGGGGGGGTGATGGTGTGTGTGTGTGTGTGTGGGGGGGGTGATGGTGTGTGTGTGTGTGTGTGGGGGGGGTGATGGTGTGTGTGTGTGTGTGGGGGGGGTGATGGTGTGTGTGTGTGGGGGGGTGATGGTGTGTGTGTGTGTGTGTGTGTGGGGGGTGATGGTGTGTGTGTGTGTGTGGGGGGGGGTGATGGTGTGTGTGTGTGGGGGGGGGGTGATGGTGTGTGTGTGTGTGTGGGGGGGTGATGGTGTGTGTGTGTGTGTGTGTGTGTGGGGGGGGGGGTGATGGTGTGTGTGTGTGTGTGTGGGGGGGGTGATGGTGTGTGTGTGTGTGTGGGGGGGTGATGGTGTGTGTGTGTGGGGGGGGTGATGGTGTGTGTGTGTGTGTGTGGGGGGGGGGGGGTGATGGTGTGTGTGGTGATGGTGAGAGTGTGTGTGGGGTGATGGTGTGTGTGGTGATGGTGAGAGTGTGTGTGGGGTGATGGTGTGAGTGTGTGTGTGTGGGGTGATGGTGTGAGGGTGGGAGGGTGTGTGTGGTGATGGTGTGCCGCGATGGTGTGCCGCGATCTCTCTTCATACATACCCCTACGCTGCAGGACATAAATGTATATTCTGGAGCGGGAAGAGGTTAATCTGCAGGATGCACAGCATGAAAAAAAGTTTAAATGTGGCAAAAATAGCTAATTTAGCTATTTCACTGTATCTCACCATACAGAAAACAGAATCGAAAGTGATCAAAATGCTGCCCGGATTAAGAAAACGGTACCAATAAAAAGTACAACTCATCCCGCAAAGTAAATACCCTTACACAGCTCCGCTGATAAAAAAATTAAAATGCTAGGGGTCTTTGAATGCAGCGTAAAAAAAAAATTATATATATATATATATATATATATATATATATATATATATATATATATATATATTTATTTATTATTATTATAATTTTTTTTTTTTTTTTCTGTGAAAAAGTAGCGCAAAAGAAAAAAAACTATTACAATTTGCTATTGGCATAATGGTACCGGCCTGTAGAATGACTTTAATATATTATTTATGCTGCTCAGAGAATGCAGTGAAAAATAAAAATAAACATGCCAGAATTACAGATTTTGTTAATCTTGCCCCTGGAAATAATAGTGTAAAAAGCGCTAAAAAAATTTACATGTTCCTAAAAAATAGATAAATGAAGACTGGAGTTCATCCCGCAAAAAACATGGCTTTCTAGAGCTCAGGCAATGGAAAAAACAATTAGTGCAGCTCCTGGAATGTGGCAACACAAAAGCAAACCTTTAAGAAAAAAAATGTTTTAAATATACAAAAATATCAAAACCTAAAAAAAACTAAACTTTATCGCCGGAATCGTGCGACTCAGAGAATAACGTTATCACACTATTTATTCTGTGCGCTGAACGCCGTAAAAATGAAATCCAAAAAACAAACGGCAGAATTTCTTTTTTTCCCCCCAATCTCCCTACAAATTTTTTTACAAAAGTTATGCAATACATTATATATACCCAAAAATAATGCCATCAAAAAGTACAACTTGTCCCGCAAAAAACAAGCCCTAATGTGGCCGTGTCAATGGAAAAATGAAAAAGTTATGGCTCTTGGAATTTAGTTGACTTTAAATGATTAGACCATTTAAAAAAACCTGCCCTGGTGGGTCTGACGAGGGTAAGAAACCCACCACTCAAGGGGTTAATTCCTGTGAAATACCTAAAGTGTTACAAACTCCCTAAATGTAGTTTTGAATACTTTGAGGGGTGTGGCTTTAATAATGGGGTGATTTATGGGGAGTTACTAATGCACTTCAAAACGGCTCTGGTCCCTTAACCCCTTCGTGCTCCAGGGTGTAAGTTTGCGCCCTGGCAGTGGGGTACTTCCCGCAACAGGGCGTAAACTTAAGTCCTGGGGATAGCGCAAGATCACTTATGATCTCGCATTATCCCGCAGCGAGAGCCGGCTGTCAGTCATCCCCGGCCTCCAGCTGCAACAGTGGGGGTACATTGGAGGTGCGCCCCCCGCTGTAAACCCTTTCCCTGCCGTGATCTATGTAGATTGCAGCATAGGAGGGGTTCACAGAGGGAGCGCGCTCCCTCTGTGACGTCGCCGGGCTCTCGCGATATAATAGCAGCAAGCCCGGCCTGTTGCCATGGCAACAGGACACCAGACACTGGTGTCCTGTATTGCCATAGCCTGTGATCTCTGTATAAGCGATAAGGCAGGGCACTAGCCCTGCCATGCCTTTTCACAGCGATCATCAGTGCAGTGTTGTAAGTCCCCCAGAGGGACACAAACAATGTAAAAAAAAAAATAATAATAAAAATCAAAAAAAATAAAATAAATTAAACCCCCACATATTTGGTATTGTCACTCAGTTACGACGTGTACAATAAGCTGCATATGCTTTTGACTGTGCACGGAAAAAAGCGTTTAAAAAAAACAAACTACAAAACTAAGGCAAAAATGCTAATTTTTAGCATTTTGCCTCCCTAAAAACGCAATAAAAATGATCAAAAAAGCCGTATGTACCCCAAAATGGTACCAATAAAAACTACAGCTCATCGCGCAAAAAATAAGCGCTCAGAGCTCCGTACATAGAAACATGAAAAAGTTACAGGACTTTGAATGCAGCGATTTTAGAAAAGAAAATTCCAAAAAAAGGGGTTTTATTGCAGAAAAGTGGGAAAAACCTAAAAAAGGTAAGAATTTTGGTATCGTTGTAATTGTACTGAGCCGCAGAAAAAATGTATTGTCATTTATGCTGCATGATTAACGCTGTAAAAAAATTTATGGCAGAATTGATGCATTTTCTCTCCCTGCTATCATAAAAAAAAAAAATAGTTTTACAATATAGTCAATGTACCCAAAAATAGCACCAATAAAAACTAGTTTCGCAAACCAAAAAGCAAGCCCTTATACGGCCGCGTCGACGGAAAAATAAAGTTATCACTTTTCAAAAATGGAGAAGAAAATCTGCCAAAAATCGTTGCGTCCTCAACGCCAAAATATGGAGAAGAAAATCTGCCAAAAATCGTTGCGTCCTCAACGCCAAAATAGGCCGTGTCATTAAGGGGTTAATGAACTGAGTTAGACAATGTTCTTCTAAATTTGAAACATGATGGCTCTGCTTAAATCTTGGAGCGTCCTGAAAAATAAGGAACGTAAAAAAGAATAATGCTGACATAATGTGGACTTGTGGTAAGTGTTAATATATCATCTGGTATGTGGGGTATGACGATCTGTTTTAGAAGCAGAAAATATCACATTTTGGAAAAGATTTTAAAAAATTTACTCTAAATTCTGGAATTTTTCTAAATGCAAACAAAAACTTTACCATGTGCCATGAAGAATCCCTTGTATAAGTAATAGCATTCCAGAGTTATTACCACATGCATAAAGTGAAAACATTCAGATTTGAAAAAAATTGAACTTTGTTACATATGTCTAAGTTGGCTTGGGTGGCAAGTGGTTTAGGAGAGGCTGAAAGTACATGGAGTCCATGGAAGGGCAGTGAGGGCTGTAGAACACGTGGCTAGAGCCACCTGAACCCAAGGGCCCAAGAAAGAAGGCTACATTATGGAAGTGAGCTGCGGGTAAATGTATGCTGTCAAGACCTCCTCTGTCCTTGGGTCTGAGTGTGTCCCACCTAAGACGGGCACACTTGCCCAAACATAAACATTTACAAGAAAAACATATTGCAGGAATTATTAGAAGAGTAATAATGTAGTGACTGGGACTATTTGGGAGAGAAAAAGGACCCCAGGGACAATATTATTTAGTATATGCAACCAAACATTGCCCCCTCCCCCTTTTCAACTTTGGAGATTTATAAGGCCGCCTGCAGACGGGCGAAGATTCCGCGGCAGGATTTCCCGCGGAATTTCCGCCTTTGGAAGCTGCCATAGGATTGCCTTAGCAAACACAATCCTAGGCAGTCGGCTGCGGGTTTTCCGCGCTAAATCTCGCGCGGCAAACAAACCGCAGCATGTTCCATTTCTGTGCGGGGCTCAGCCGGCACATGAAAGATCCAGAGCTGCCGGGCATCGGTGAGTACGCGCTGCTCTCTACAGGCGCTCAGGTTGGGTCCCGCGGCGAGAATTCTCGCTGCCAAATCCGACCCGGCCCTCTGCAGGCGGTCTAAAGGTTGAATAGCTTGGTGAGAGCTATGTGAATGCCTGTTGTTGGCTAGGCACAAGGGTAGTTGACCTGTATGGAGTCTTGCTTTGTTGGGGCAGAGAAACATTGAGGGCCTTTTGATTTGGCCACATTAAATGTAAAGGGAACTTAAATCTATTCAATAAACTTGTATAGGAAAGCACGCACACGCGACTCTGGAAACAGTCAGGTTTTTGTGTTCAGAAGGGGACACCACTAGTTTGTGGGAGCATAAAAAAAAAATCACCCGTCTCTGTCGCATCCCCTACAGTTTATTGTGCTGCGGGGACGTGACAAGTTACCTTTAAAAGTGGAGCAGCATCCTAAATTATCCTCTTCTGCTAAGATGGATGGGAGATAGATGTGGTGTTTAGTGATGCAAAGCATGGGAGAACATACAAACTCCATACCTTCTTTGATATCTGGGGTGTCCTGGATGGATGATGGGTGTTCCATCACCAGAATATACAAAATAAGTACCGTTGTACCGTTAGTGATGGAGAGTGAGGCCAACAGGGTACTGTTGATCTTCAACCTGGTGGATGGATTTTGGTAAAGGGCCATTACTATAAAGGGTAATACCCCCTGGCCCAATCTGCCTGTCAATGGATTTGTGGCAACTGGAAACTCCTAAATTGCTCTCCCCTCAATTTTTTGCAAGACCAGCGTCTAGGAATGATAAACCATCCTGTAAGTAAATAGTGACTCAAACCTTCAGCAGAAGAAAGTTCTGCAGGTTTCAGTTCTACAAGTTCTCTGTCAGACGGGAAACATTCTGTGCTTCTATCTAGTGGATAAGTCCCTCAGCAGTCGTGCTCACAGAGCTGTGGGTTTGTTGCAATTCTATCCAGTAAGGACCCTAAGCCCCGTTTACAATCATGGGCAAACGATGCCTGTCACTCTTCCACGTTTGTCCTCGCTCTTGTGTTAGTATCGTTTGCTCACTGCAGGGTGGCTGGAGGAGATTTGACTCCTTGCGCTCACCTGCCCCTCTCCATTTACTTTAACAGCGGCCGCTCAACACTGAACGATCAGCTCATCATCAATCGTTTAGGCTGCATAAACTATGACAGATGAGTTGAACAATGATCGTTCGGTATTGACTGGCTGCTGTTCAAATTGAACGGCCGCTGTGTTAAGTGAATGGAGAGGTGAGAGCGGGGAGTGAAATCTCCTGCAGCCACCCCTGCCCCCTGCTGGCCGCTCTGTCAGAGAGCAAGCGATACTCGCTCCTGTGCAGCAGCACAGGGGCGAGTATGTTTGGGGACGCGTTAGGCATTGTTTGCCCAACATTCGTCCCTCGTAAATGGGGCTTAAATAAGTCTGTACAGGTTTTCCGTCTTTGATGAGAATAATTCCATTTGCTGACAGCAAGCAAAGATCTAGAAAATATTCAAGAAAATATCTTTTGGAAATGCCAGTCCTGCATATTGGGGTACCCACCCAGGATGTGGTCCTGTCATGTAGGGCTGTATCCTCGCTATGGAGCTTTTCTTTATTTTCGTACCATTGTGCCCATGAACCAGCAGGCTCTGGAAGAGCAGAGCTGTAGATCCCTCTGACAGATAGAGTTGTCTGAGGACGATACCGGAGATTGCACTCTGCCCTGCGCACTGGATGTTGTTGCTATCCAGGAAGGTTAATTGCACTTGGCATGGCACAGCTTGCTGAGCGTTTGCTACAGTGTCATCCATTCCCTTGTTACACATTGTAAGCCTCAAGCACATTGACTACTGAATACAGACATTGTCAGCATTAGCGAGAGATGTGGGTACTGCAGTGAGAAACAGAAACCTCCTGTGCCAGGCCCTGGCGCCTGTCACCCTCAGAGGTGTGAATCAGAGGCTTGAACTCATGCCTTCTCTCTTGGAATCACTCATGGAATATTCCTGTCATTCAGGATGCTAAGAATCACACCCAACATACAGGACAAGAGAAGTGTTACTGTGTAGTGTCCATATATACAGAATAAGGGAATATACTGAGAATTACACCCAGCATACAGGATAAGAGAAGTGGTACTATGTAGTGTACATATATACAGAATAGGGGAATATACTGAGAATTACACCAGCATACAGGACAAGAGAAGTGGTACTGTGTAGTGTCCATATATACAGAATAAGAGAATATACTGAGAATTACAGCCAGCATACAGGACAAGAGAAGTGGTGCTGTGTAGTATCCATATATACAGAATAAGGAAATATACTGAGAATTACACCAGCATACAGGACAAGAGATGTGGTACTGTGTAGTGTCCATATATACAGAATAAGGGAATATACTGAGAATTACACCCAACATATAGGACAAGAGAAGTGATACTGTGTAGTGTCCGTATATACAGAATAAGAGAATATACTGAGAATTACAGCCAGCATACAGGACAAGAGAAGTGGTACTGTGTAATGTGCATATATACAGAATATGTGAATATACTGAGAATTACACCAGCATACAGGACAAGAGAAGTGGTACTGTGTAGTGCCCATATATACAGGATAAGGGAATATACTGAGAATTACATCCCACATACAGGACAAGAGAAGTGGTAATGTGTAGTGTCCATATATACAGAATGTGAATATACTGAGAATTACACCCAACATACAGGACAAGAGAAGTGGTACCGTGCAGTGTCCATATATACAGAATAAGGGAATATACTGAGAATTACACCCAGCATACAGGACAAGAGAAGTGGTACTGTGTAGTGTCCATATATACAGAATATGTGAATATACTGAGAATTACACCAGCATACAGGACAAGAGAAGTGGTACTGTGTAGTGTCCATATATACAGAATAAGGGAATATACTGAGAATTACACCAGCATACAGGACAAGAGAAGTGGTACTGTGTAGTGTCCATATATACAGGATAAGGGAATATACTGAGATTTACACCAGCATACAGGACAAAAGAAGTGATACTGTGTAGTGTCCATATATACAGAATAAGGGAATATACTGAGAATTACACCCATCATACAGGACAAGAGAAGTGGTACTGTGTAGTGTCCATATATACAGGAAAAGAGAATATACTGAGAATTACACCCAGCATACAGGACAAGAGAAGTGGGACTGTGTAGTGTCCATATATACAGGAAAAGAGAATATACTGAGAATTACACCAGCATACAGGACAAGAGACGTGGTGCTGTGTAGTGTCCATATATACAGAATAAGAGAATATACTGGGAATTACACACTACATACAGGACAAGAGAAGTGGTGCTGTGTAGTGTCCATATATACAGAATAAGGGAATATACTGAGAATTACACCCATCATACAGGACAAAAGAAGTGATACTGTGTAGTGTCCATATATACAGAATAAGGGAATATACTGAGAATTACACCCATCATACAGGACAAGAGAAGTGGTACTGTGTAG
The DNA here is from genome assembly GCF_035609145.1 of Eleutherodactylus coqui. Lineage (NCBI taxonomy): Eukaryota > Metazoa > Chordata > Amphibia > Anura > Eleutherodactylidae > Eleutherodactylus > Eleutherodactylus coqui. Next base: position 101,678,912 of record NC_089849.1, read on the forward strand.
TGTCCATATATACAGGAAAAGAGAATATACTGAGAATTACACCAGCATACAGGACAAGAGAAGTGGTGCTGTGTAGTGTCCATATATACAGAATAAGAGAATATACTGAGAATTACACCAGCATACAGGACAAGAGAAGTGGTACTGTGTAATGTGCATATATACAGAATAAGGGAATATACTGAGAATTACACCCAGCATACAGGACAAGAGAAGTGGTACTGTGTAGTGTCCATATATACAGAATAAGGGAATATACTGGGAATTACACACTACATACAGGACAAGAGAAGTGGTACTGTGTAGTGTCCATATATACAGAATAAGGGAATATACTGAGAATTATACACTGCATACAGGACAAGAGAAGTGGTACTGTGTAGTGTCCATATATACAGAACAGGGGAATATACTAAGAATTACACTAGTATACAGGACAAGAGAAGTGGTACTGTGTAGTGTAATATGTTCTCTATATTTGCCTTTTGCTCCGTCTGTGGGCTCAGGATCTGTGCAGTCCTCTTCTCCATTAGATCCATTACTGGGATAACCACAGATAAATGTTTCGTACTATTATATTAAAGCAGCTGCAAATCCTTCATAAAGTCCATTCCATTCCCTGGGGCTTGTCCATGGTAAGTGGGTCACAACCTCTCCTGCCTTAAACGGCTCTATTGTGAACAGCAGCCTCATGCCCCGGAGCGCCATTCTGAATCACACTAAATAGCATGGGGACTTTCCACAAGCACTGCAAGGGTGGCGGAGGTGAAGGACGTGAAGCGCCCTGCAGCTCATTAGTCATGATACTGTTATTAATCTGGACATGTGACTTTCTCCTGTCCCCGGCCTGGATCCATGGCAAGAAAATATTGTCCGATTCATATCCTGGCCATGTCTTATGGCTGCCATGTACATTGGTGAAATATTGGACAACAGCTTGCTTGTATTCAAGTGTATGGGGGAGTCAGAAGAAATGGCTGTCGGCTGAACAAGCATGCACATGGCGTATGTTCACCTTTTAAGGGCAACTAATACAGACCCCTCCTAACTGGATATCGCATGAATGACCAAAAGAAATGAACTAGACTTCACCTTTAAAGCGGTTATCACAGAATCTAATATTAAAGCCCCTTGGCCTAATGGCATAGGTGAAGTGACCCAAACATGTTTACAGACATTGACTACCTGCTTTCCTGATTTCTCCTCCTGATAACTGGTCTTCCATGACTGTGGCTCTCTTCCCATTTTGTAGTGGGCGATCGTTAAGCACGTTGCTTCCCCTCCCAGCTCCCTGTACTGTCTTGTGTACTGCTATTCTAAGCTGCTAATCCGAATACATAGTGGAGATCTATAAACTGTCCAAAAACTCCTTACTTATAGCAACGCATCACAGTGCTGCTTTCACACAAACCTATTCCATACTTCTCTTGCAATAGCTGTGCTTTGATTGGTGCATATCCACTCTTATGTGCTGCTTGTACAGTATGGACTTAAGTAAAGAGATATCTCTGATTTTAGATAGAGATGTATACTGTATATAGATATAAATGTCAACCTGGCAGAGCATTTCACAGTTTGATACTCAATCTGCAGCATGGCCAACCTGTAAAAGGAGGGAGAACAAGAGGCTGCGCCTCGTCCTGTTGCATCTCGAAGTATTATTGGCAATCCACGCATTGCTATAGAAGATTTCACCATGTGAAATTGCAACTCCCCGTGTAACTTGGAACACTGGTGAGGATATGCTGAGTTGGACTTTCACAGACCTGTGATGGGACGCAGTCAGAGGCAGAATACACAATGCTATGAAGTGATGTCCTCTGGACCCGTTCCTTTTTTTCTCCATTTGGTCCAGACCTACATGACTTCTCCAGCTAATTCTTGGCTGTTTTTGAGTTTTCGGCCTAAATACCTTTTTGTCTCCTCTGAAAATAATACTAAAACTGTCACCTGAAAAAAGTGTCGTCTTGTGTCCCAAATGCGCTTTTTTTGGTCACCCTATCTCCAAGAAAAAAAGTACTATTTTTGAATACATAAAATTTTTTTATTACTAACAGAAACTACTGGTTGTGCCGCAGAAAATGAGCCCTTGCACAACTATGTCGACAGAAAAATAGAGTTACTGTATGCAGAAGATGGAGACAGAAAGATCTTTAAAAAAAATACAAGTAGTACAGCAAAAAAAACACAACTGTTTGGTATGGTAGTAATCATACCGACCCATTGAATAAAGCTATGTCGTTTTTGTTGCAGTTTGTGCGCCGTAGAAACAAGACGCACTGAAAGATGGCGGAATGTCTGTTTTCCATTTCTCTCCACTTAGAATTTTTAACAGTTTTTCGGTACATTATATGATACATTCAATAGCGCCTTTGAAAACTACGACTCGTCCCGCAAAAAACAAGCCCCCATACAGCGACGTCAATGGAGAAATAAAGGAGGTACGATTTTTTTTAAAGAGGGGAGGAAAAAACGAAAATGGGGAAAAAAAACAAAAAAGCTTAGTCACTAAGGGGTTATAACTGAAGCAGGATGTAGCCAATAACGGCAGGATCTCAAAGCTGGTAGGATTTGGAATATGTGGTGTAGCGACCCCAACGGAATGCTGCATTTCGGATAAATTATTTGTATTGTAAATATTAACTTTCAAAAGGCTCCTATTTGATTGTGCACATACCCTTTTAAATCCCCCTGTAAGGTACACCGTATACCTCCTGGGCCCAATGACCACCCAGAACAACTGCAGATGTTGTACATTATGGCAGTTACTTGCCTCTACAATTGGACCCCTCTGCACCCAGCTATTCATGGGTCGCCCCACCAGCCTTTGGGATTATCTAGGCCTGTTCAGCCTCTGTCATCAGGTAATATGACCGTGCTACAGGGATCAGCAGGTCCATATACATGATAATGTATTCTGTATCACTCCTATACAGCGCTGCAACACTAATAGCGGTGGACTTCCAGCACTTCACCAAGAAGACCACAATAGCGGAGTTCCTGCAGGCAGAGCTGAGGATTTGCTCCATTGTCCTATGGAGCATCAGCACAAAGATGGCGGCGCCCTGTCACTTGATATACACACTCCAGGCCTGATTTCCCAGCATCTCCTCTGGTCAGTAATTAAGTTGCTGATGTTGCTGCTCAGCATTTCACTTGTCTAGAAGCCATTAGTTGCCAGATGACGGCAGTTCATTCAGAAGTCATGGCATCCTGCCCAACCGCAACTGCCGCTTAGACATCCAGCCATTGTCATGTGACCCCTACAGGGGCCTGAAATATCTTTCTAATGATTCGAATCAACATTAATCTACGCCTGCGCTCTAATCCAGATTAATGTCTGGCTGTAACGATGGCACTCCCCTCCTCTGTACTGGGTGATCTGTATGAATCAACAGCCCCATCTGTGCATGTAATGCATGAAGGGAAGAAAGGCTCCACTGATTGATATTAGTATGGGCACCCATTTGTTGGGTGGATGTGTCCTATATACCCATTGCTCGCAGGTGTATGGAATCCATCATCCAGCCCTGCGGTTTCCGTAAATTTGATTTAGTATTGAGGATCCCCGTGACTGATCATAGAGGGTCCTCTGCTCCTCCGATTGTGGAGGTCACCAGAAGCAACAATACAGCCATGAAGCAAGGACCCTCCAGAAAACCTGACCACAGCTCAAGACTGGAATGTCTATTAAGAATTGGACCAAGCAGCTACAGACAAGCCTACGATCATCACACTCCATGCCAGGTGTCTGACTGGCAGAGCGAAAAAAACGTCAGCAGCACTGGATTGTGTAGTCTTCTGAGGGAAGGACGTGGCATTGCTAGTCCTATCTGGATGCTTAGAGACAACTGTGGAGTCTAGTGGTGGCCAATACCCTTCAGCAGACCTCATGTGATCCCTGACAGCTATAGAGGAAGACTTAGGGCTATTATAGCCCATATCTATAAGAACACTTGTGGAATGACATGGGAAAGGGAAAACTTTATTCTTGGTAATGTAGTGTATACGACCAGAAGCTAACTTTTCTTGGGCCTGTACCTTGTGGCATGGTCCACCCCAGACAGTAATGTGCGGATTCTTCATAGAGTACCTGTGAGTCTGGAGTTCTTCACCAGTTTTTATGAATAGTCTTTTCCATCTGTCACATTAATGAAGCTCTCCTCCTGATAAGTGCGCTGCGTTTCCTCTTCCAGCTCCGAAATATTTGCTTTATCCCAGCAGCCCACATCTTCTGAGGTTGAGTATCTCTAGGAACCCTCCCTCCCCCACGCCATGTGATATTTGACATCTTTGACAGACAACACCCTACCATGACTATTGAATAGAAACGCCCAGTGGTCTCGCTCAGTGTTACACAGCAAAAATGTCAATTTCGCATAAGCTGTTTCCATAGTAACCTCTGGGTTTCCATGGTAAACAGGTTTATATTATTCTCTTGCCTTGGAGTTACTCATCCTATTTCCGTGTTTCCCAGGACAGTGAGGGTCAGTGTCTCATTAAAGTCAGCCAGGAAGTCTTCCAACCATGTAAAATACATGGCGCTTACTGATGCTTGTGAAAGAGGCACTGTGTCCTTTTTTAAGAGGGTCTTCCCTGCACCCTCCTCCATCATTACCCTCTGACACGCAGGAGCAGTGATTGATTTGTACTGAGGATGCTTATTCAGCCTCCATTTGTTACTTTGGAAGTAGCTATACTATCACTAGTTACTTTGAATCAATGCAGGCAATAATCAGCCTACAGTAGCGGCGCCATCTAGAGGCTGATCAACAAAGTTCTGCCATCCCAGGAGGAATGAGATTACTGCAGAGAATTGCCTTTCCAGGCTACAGCAGTGACCAGTTATTTTATGGATGGCCATCCAGGGCGCATGGTCACCCAAACGGCTATCTGTTACATTCATTCTTATTAGCGGTGGTTGCCATAGGGGCCTTATTGTCAATAACTCATCTTAGTCAGCTATGTAGCCATATAATAAACGGAGTAGTTTATTATATGGGCACATGGCTGATAGAAGTCTCTTCTTTAAAAGCAGCTGTGAGCACCAGTAGACTGTTCATTCCCACTATGTGCTACCCATCATCACTTTCACTGCCCTGCGTAGGCACGGTACACGGGGCAGCATTTTCATATAACTTCTCGACACTGGCTGCTCGCTCACTTCTTGCGGACTAGAGTCAAGGCACTGTGGCACTTGGAGTAGAAAGAGGCATAGTTGGTGGTCAGTGAATCCCTCCCAGTCTCGCTCTCACCATGACACTCCTAAACTTGGAACTTACACTCGCAGACACTAAAGCCCTTTTACATGGGGCGAACATCATGCACTGAAGCGGCGGACATCTGTCCCAGCGGTGATCGCTCCTGTGTTTCTACACAACTGGATCATCGCTCAGTGAATGGAGTCGGAGCGGCCGGGGATCATTCACAGAAAACACGGTCATCCGTAGATAAATGATGGCCTGTTTAACTTTAACGATGGCTTTATGATCGCGCTTTCACTGCATATTGTGCAAACGGCTCGGTCTAATTAGTGAGTCGTACAATAATCATGCCGTATAAAAGGCTTCCGTAGAGGTAATTAAGATTTCAAAGTACCCATGACTCTACAACTACAACTCCCAGCGTATCCTGACGTACAAGATGTAGTCTGAGTGCATGCTGGGAATTCCAACATGACCTAAAGCTCTACAGTTCTCTGGATATGCTGGGTGTTGTAGTTTACCAACATATTGTCAGACGGCCCCTTTCCTAATCGCCTCCATGATAATGGGGTGCAGTGCCAGGTGATGCAGCTGATAATGGGTGTTGTGGACAGCCCGGGCTGCAGGGAGAACCTACTGCAGCTTCTCCAGGCTCCTGAGAGCGCACCCTATTTAGTGCTATTAGAGGTGGTAGGTGCTCATGAATTTGGGGGGGTTATGCCTTGTACTTGAAGAGGCACGTGTCGCCGAGTGGTTTTATGCAGTCTTTGCTCAGTCAGGCTCACATTGTGTTGCTGCTGACAATGACCTCTTGATGAGCTCTATACAGCCTTTCTCTCCGGAGCGCACTTGGCATCCGCCTCTTGACACAAAGTGCACTTACCTGCAGCTGGAAAGAGGTGATTGCTTTTCTGCTGTGTGGGCCACGTTTACTACAGCCTGCAGTACTGGTAGATCACAAGGTCCTCCTGCCATCCTGTACAAGTGTGGTCTGTAGCTTCCTAGTGCCAGAACCACTGTGAACAGTGTGAATGGAGCTCATATGGACGGCTGTGCCGTTCAGGGATTGTAAGGCTATTCCGGTGGCTGCCATATTATATATTATGGGTTAAGTTTACATCGGCATTAGTGATTCCGTTTTCCTTCTCCATTTTGGGAGCAGAAAAACCGAATCCCCCTGGATGAACAGATCCCTCTCCTAACGGAACCAAACCGTTCCGATCTGTCCTTATTGACTATTATGGGGTCTGTTCGGTAACCTGCACTTGTCCAGCATTTATACTGGACGGAGGCATTACTTTCTTGTCCGGCATTTCATGTCAGACCTGTGCCGGAGGGTATGAATAGAATAAGGAGCTTTCATCACCCGGAAAGCTAACCTCCTGGACCTCTGCTTAGGGAGGTGTCTGTCCATGAGCTTGCTGATTGTTTCCAACAAGAACAAGTGGCACAGTGCTGAATGGATACATTGTCTCTAACTAGTAATGGGAATGTGTTTGTGTGGCTGCAGCGGGGAGCGGAGTTTGTATTTCTTTAAAGCACAGTGCCTCTGCGTGCAGATAATAGATGTTACCCGCAGTGCTTTTTAACAGTACACATTACTCACAGGACGGCATACTACATTTGACTTAGACCTCTCCGGAAGCAATTAAAATGTGCAATTTGCGACCCACTGTTGATGGATTTGCATCTTGCAACGGAGAGTGTTCTGTGTAGCTGTTATGTGATTCGGCAGAATGCGGTGGAGCGATTCTTCTGTCTTTTGATCTGGCGGAAGACTTGTGGGGTTTCTGCGCTAGCGTCGGGTTTGCTGCTGTGTTGGTGTCCCTCATGCAGCCTGTTCTAACCATATGACATTCACACCCCGACTCCCTTCATCAAAGTCATTCCCTAAATAAATTTTTAAAATGCCATCATTAAACTGTTCCTGCGGCTGGAGGATAATTAAGTACAAGGATCTGGCAGCTTCCACCTAATGAAGAAGCTTCTTCTGGAGAGTTTTCAGAGTTTTGATTTCCGGAGATGGACCACTTCACTGCTTCTGCCTTCTATTCAGTTACTAGGCATTACATCATGTGGGTATTCTTTGGCCTCATGCATTCCAGTGGCGCCCCTTGTGCATCTGCAAAACTTTGTTATAGCTGGCTAAAGTACCAACTCTAGTCCCACCAGGTTTTACCAACATTACATTGGTCATGAAACGGGAAACGAGAGGCTTTCCTGTGCACTAACTGTTATAAGAATGATGACATGGGTCTGTCATTGCCACCATCACCTTGCTAGAGTGTGTAATTGAAACCCCAAACTGGGGCCAGGTGTCACATGTAGTAAAATACTGAATGTAAAACACTACCCTTTTATTGTATCTAATACAATTGTGTACTGATATGGTAGAAAAATGTGAAAAAGCAAAAAAAGGGGTGGTGGGGGGGATTTCTACACTATTTTTTTCGCTCTTTCCCTTTTTTCTTTACTAGATATATAAACACTAGTGAAAAAGTGACTACTGTAATGGATTTAATTTTTTTGTTCACCAATAAAATTACCAAATATGAACACTGACATCTAATAGTAGAAGTTTTCTTAATTGGGTTTCCTATCCGTGGGTTTTACACTTACATGTTTCCTAAAACGTATGTTTTAAATCTTACATTAAAAACCGACCATACTCTCGTCCCCTACCCCTCCCTGGCCGCTGTAGTCGGTAGCAATGTCCCCGCTGACTTCCAGGTTGTGTGGTTCTGTGACATACGCATGATCGGCAGTCCCCCAGTCTCAGCGTTATTGAGGCCAGGGAATGTATGCAGTGATCTTGTATGTTAAGTGATGGCACATTGGTGCTGACTGCAAGGGCCAGGGAGCGACACAGGAGGGGATTATGCCCCGTTTTATTTTATCACATACACTTAAAGGACTCGCTGGGCCAACTGTTGCCCCCTCCTTGCAGCTGACGGCTGATGCCCTCTGTGACCACGCCTGTTGAACATGGCGAAGGCCGGCCGTGAGTCTGATGAAGTGCCTGGTATGGGCATGCAACTCATTCATTTAGAAGTGTGTATTCAATAAAGGGGTAGTGTTGGTTTACATACATCACTGACTAGTCATGACCGGAGCAAACACAACATTTGTAGGCTAGAGATGGATGTGATCTTACTGCAGAATAGAGTGCAGTGCCATTTTGTGGTTCAGTATAGTGGGGTATGGTGAATTGGTCTGTTTTGTAGAAGATTGAATAGAGTTGGCTTTGATGGAGGGGTCTTTTGTATGATTGAGTAGAGTTAGATATAGTGGAGTGGTGTACTGTATGGTTGAGCAGAGTATAGTGTGGTATTGTAGAGTGGTCGTATTTTATGGTTGGATATTTTGGAGTGGTCTAATATATGGCACAGTTGAGTATGTTAAAGAGGTCAGTTGTATGATTGATTATAGTGATCTGTTGTATACTTAGAGTTGGGTAGGCTACAGCTGGGTAAGGTGTAGCTCTCCACTGTAGTATTAGGCTACGGATGGGTGTGGTGGAGCGCTCCCTTGTATAGTAGTGTTGGGCTACAGATGGTGTGATGGAGCGCTCCATTGTATTGTAGTATTAGGCTACGGATAGGTGTGATGGAGCGCTCTGTTGTATAGTAGTGTTAGCCTACAGATGGGTGTGGTGGAGCGCTCTGTTGTATAGTAGTGTTAGGCTACAGATGGGTGCGGTGGAGCGCTCTGTTGTATAGCAGTGTTAGGCTTCAGATAGGTGCGGTGGAGCGCTCTGTTGTATAGTAGTGTTGGGCTACAGATGGGTGCGGCGAAGTGCTCTGTTGTATAGTAGTGTTAGGCTACAGATGGGTGCGGTGGAGTGCACTGTTGTATAGTAGTGTTAGGCTACAGATCGGTGGTGTGGAGCGCTCTATCGTATAGTAGTGTTAGGCCCGGATGGGTGTGCTGGAGCGCTCTGCTGTATAGTAGTGTTGGGCTATGGATGGATGGGGTGGAGCGCTCTTGTATAGTAGTGTTAGGCTACAGATGGGTGTGGTGGAGCGCTCTGTTGTATAGTAGTGTTAGGCTCGGATGGGTGTGGTGGAGCGCTCTGTTGTATAGTAGTGTTAGGCTACAGATGGGTGTGGTGGAGCGCTCTGTTGTATAGTAGTGTAAGGCTCGGATGGGTGCGGTGGAACGCTCTGTTGTATAGTAGTGTTAGGCTCGGATGGGTGCGGTGGAGCGCTCTGTTGTATAGTAGTGTTAGGCTACAGATGGATGCGGTGGAGCGCTCTGTTGTATAGTAGTGTTGGGCTACAGATGGGTGTGGTGGAGCGCTCTGTTGTATAGTAGTGTTAGGCTCGGATGGGTGCGGTGGAGCGCTCTGTTGTATAGTAGTGTTGGGCTATGGATGGATGGGGTGGAGCGCTCTGTTGTATAGTAGTTTGGGCTACATATGGGTGCGGTGGAGTGCTCTGTTGTACAGTAGTGTTAGGCTACGGATGGGTGCGGTGGAGCGCTCTGTTGTATAGTAGTGTTAGGCTACGGATGGGTGTGGTGGAGCGCTCTGTTGTATAGTAGTGTTGGGCTATGGATGGATGGGGTGGAGCGCTCTGTTGTATAGTAGTTTAGGCTACGGATGGGTGCGGTGGAGCGCTCTGTTGTATAGTAGTGTTAGGCTACAGATGGGTGCGGTGGAGCGCTCTGTTGTATAGTAGTTTTGGGCTACAGATGGGTGCGGTGGAGCGCTCTATTGTATAGGAGTGTTAGGCTACGGATGGGTGCGGTGGAGCGCTCTGTTGTATAGTAGTGTTAGGCTACAGATGGGTGTGGTGGAGTGCTCTGTTGTACAGTAGTGTTAGGCTACGGATGGGTGCGGTGGAGTGCTCTGTTGTATAGTAGTGTTAGGCTCGGATGGGTGCGGTGGAACGTTCTGTTGTATAGTAGTGTTAGGCTACGGATGGGTGCGGTGGAGCGCTCTGTTGTATAGTAGTGTTAGGCTCGGATGGGTGCGGTGGAGCGCTCTGTTGTATAGTAGTGTTAGGCTACAGATGGGTGCGGTGGAGCGCTCTGTTGTATAGTAGTGTTGGGCTACAGATGGGTGCGGTGGAGCGCTCTGTTGTATAGTAGTGTTAGGCTTGGATGGGTGCGGTGGAGCGCTCTGTTGTATAGTAGTGTTGGGCTATGGATGGATGGGGTGGAGCGCTCTGTTGTATAGTAGTGTTGGGCTATGGATGGATGGGGTGGAGCGCTCTTGTATAGTAGTGTTAGGCTACAGATGGGTGCGGTGGAGCGCTCTGTTGTATAGTAGTGTTGGGCTACAGATGGGTGCGGTGGAGCGCTCTGTTGTATAATAGTGTTAGGCTCGGATGGGTGTGGTGGAGCGCTCTGTTGTATAGTAGTGTTAGGCTCGGATGGGTGCGGTGAAGCGCTCTGTTGTATAGTAGTGTTAGGCTCGGATGGGTGCGGTGGAACGCTCTGTTGCATAGTAGTGTTGGGCTACGGATGGGTGCGGTGGAGCGCTCTGTTGTATAGTAGTGTTAGGCTCGGATGGGTGCGGTGGAACGCTCTGTTGCATAGTAGTGTTGGGCTACGGATGGGTGCGGTGGAGCGCTCTGTTGTATAGTAGTGTTAGGCTCGGATGGGTGCGGTGGAGCGCTCTGTTGTATAGTAGTGTTAGGCTCGAATGGGTGCGGTGGAGCGCTCTGTTGTATAGTAGTGTTAGGCGCGGATGGGTGCGGTGGAGCGCTCTGTTGTATAGTAGTGTTGGGCTACGGATGGGTGCGGTGGAGCGCTCTGTTGTATAGTAGTGTTGGGCTACGGATGGGTGCAGTGAAGCGCTCTTGTATAGTAGTGTTGGGCTACGGATGGGTGCAGTGAAGCGCTCTTGTATAGTAGAGTTGGGCTACAGATGGGTGCGGTGGAGCGCTCTGTTGTATAGTAGTGTTGGGCTACGGATGGGTGCGGTGGAGCGCTCTGTTGTATAGTAGTGTTAGGCTCGGATGGGTGCAGTGAAGCGCTCTTGTATAGTAGAGTTGGGTTACAGATGGGAGTGGTGGAGCGCTCTGTTGTATAGTAGTGTTAGGCTACAGATGGGTGTGGTGGAGCACTCTGTTGTATAGTAGTGTTAGGCTCGGAGGGGTGTGGTGGAGCGCTCTGTTGTACAGTAGTGTTAGGCTCGGATGGGTGCAGCGAAGCGCTCTGTTGTATAGTAGTGTTAGGCTCGGATGGGTGTGGTGGAGCACTCTGTTGTATAGTAGTGTTAGGCACGGATGGGTGTGGTGGAGCGCTCTGTTGTATAGTAGTGTTAGGCTCGGATGGGTGCGGTGGAGCGCTCTGTTGTATAGTAGTGTTAGGCTACAGATGGGTGCGGTGGAGCGCTCTGTTGTATAGTAGTGTTAGGCTACAGATGGGTGCGGTGGAGCGCTCTGTTGTATAGTAGTGTTAGGCTACAGATGGGTGCGGTGGAGCGCTCTGTTGTATAGTAGTGTTAGGCTCGGATGGGTGTGGTGGAGCGCTCTGTTGTATAGTAGTGTTAGGCTCGGATGGGTGCGGCGAAGTGCTCTGTTGTATAGTAGTGTTAGGCTACAGATGGGTGCGGTGGAGCGCTCTGTTGTATAGTAGTGTTAGGCTACAGATGGGTGCGGTGGAGCGCTCTGTTGTATAGTAGTGTTAGGCTCGGATGGGTGCGGTGGAGCGCTCTGTTGTATAGTAGTGTTAGGCTCGGATGGGTGTGGGTGGAGCGCTCTGTTGTATAGTAGTGTTAGGCTCGGATGGGTGTGGTGGAGCGCTCTGTTGTATAGTAGTGTTAGGCTCGGATGGGTGTGGTGGAGCGCTCTGTTGTATAGTAGTGTTAGGCTCGGATGGGTGCGGTGGAGCGCTCTGTTGTATAGTAGTGTTAGGCTCGGATGGGTACGGCGAAGTGCTCTGTTGTATAGTAGTGTTAGGCTACAGATGGGTGCGGTGGAGCGCTCTGTTGTATAGTAGTGTTAGGCTACAGATGGGTGCGGTGGAGCGCTCTGTTGTATAGTAGTGTTAGGCTACGGATGGGTGCGGTGGAGCGCTCTGTTGTATAGTAGTGTTAGGCTACGGATGGGTGCGGTGGAGCGCTCTGTTGTATAGTAGTGTTAGGCTCGGATGGGTGTGGTGGAGCGCTCTGTTGTATAGTAGTGTTAGGCTCGGATGGGTGTGGTGGAGCGCTCTGTTGTATAGTAGTGTTAGGCTCGGATGGGTGCGGTGGAGCGCTCTGTTGTATAGTAGTGTTAGGCTCGGATGGGTGCGGCGAAGTGCTCTGTTGTATAGTAGTGTTAGGCTACAGATGGGTGCGGTGGAGCGCTCTGTTGTATAGTAGTGTTAGGCTACAGATGGGTGCGGTGGAGCGCTCTGTTGTATAGTAGTGTTAGGCTACGGATGGGTGCGGTGGAGCGCTCTGTTGTATAGTAGTGTTAGGCTCGGATGGGTGTGGTGGAGCGCTCTGTTGTATAGTAGTGTTAGGCTCGGATGGGTGCGGTGGAGCGCTCTGTTGTATAGTAGTGTTAGGCTCGGATGGGTGTGGTGGAGCGCTCTGTTGTATAGTAGTGTTAGGCTCGGATGGGTGTGGTGGAGCGCTCTGTTGTATAGTAGTGTTAGGCTCGGATGGGTGTGGTGGAGCGCTCTGTTGTATAGTAGTGTTAGGCTCGGATGGGTGCGGTGGAGCGCTCTGTTGTATAGTAGTGTTAGGCTCGGATGGGTGCGGCGAAGTGCTCTGTTGTATAGTAGTGTTAGGCTACAGATGGGTGCGGTGGAGCGCTCTGTTGTATAGTAGTGTTAGGCTACAGATGGGTGCGGTGGAGCGCTCTGTTGTATAGTAGTGTTAGGCTATGGATGGGTGCGGTGGAGCGCTCTGTTGTATAGTAGTGTTAGGCTCGGATGGGTGTGGTGGAGCGCTCTGTTGTATAGTAGTGTTAGGCTACAGATGGGTGCGGTGGAGCGCTCTGTTGTATAGTAGTGTTAGGCTACAGATGGGTGCGGTGGAGCGCTCTGTTGTATAGTAGTGTTAGGCTACAGATGGGTGCGGTGGAGCGCTCTGTTGTATAGTAGTGTTAGGCTCGGATGGGTGTGGTGGAGCGCTCTGTTGTATAGTAGTGTTAGGCTCGGATGGGTGCGGTGGAGCGCTCTGTTGTATAGTAGTGTTAGGCTCGGATGGGTGCGGTGGAGCGCTCTGTTTAGTAGGCTGATGCTAGGTCATAGCAGTCTACATCTTGGCGATGTGAGTTATGAAATGCCCCCTACATTTGGCTGAGGCGGTGTGTTGTACAGGGGAGCAGTATTAGTGGTTCAGTGATTGAGCTGCTCCGTTGGTGGAGGGGAGCGCCATGAGGTCTGCCTCTAAATATAAACCCTCAGCTGCGCACCGTGTCCACAGTGGAAACTGTGATGGGATCTTTTTTTTCTTCGATGCTTAATTGCTGCTTAAAATATCTAAGCGCCTGCAGGCTGCCCCGAGCCGGGGAGAGAGGAGTCACTCCTGATCACGTTCTCAGGCGTGCAGAGAAGCCCTTCACAGTAAGGTGCTGATGCGGCGTCTGGCCTGGTGAACGGACAGCCTGCTGCTGGTCCTACAGGCTTACAATCTACACCAGTGGTCCCAACTCCAGTCCTCAGCGCCCCCTACAGGTCATGTTTTTTTAGGATTTGCACAGGTAATGTAATTGTCATCAGTCCTCAGACATTGCCACAGATCGTGTTAACATAGGATACCCTGAAAGCATGACCTGTAGGGGGGTCCATGAGGACTACAGTTGGGGAACATTGGCCTAGACCGGGGCACTTTGAAGCCTGGAGAGGACCTGGCCCGTCTCCTGTACTGCACTGATGACCTCTTTCTTGTTGGGTTGGAGAGGACACAACGCACATGAGTTCAACAGACGTTTAAATATCTCCTTAAAGTTAAAAAAAACTTTGCGCAATGACCTGTAAAAACACAGTTCACTAATTACAACATGTCAGGGGGCGGGGCTTATCACGACGTATGATTTTACCCCCGTCATTCTAAAAAGGACAGGGCCACTTCTAAATAGACAGCATGCAGATTTTGACTGCTTTTGAATGCAGAATACTGCAGAATGTCCTCAGTGGGAATTTCTATGGAAAATTCTGCAGCATTTCCGCATCCAAAAAGCAGTCAAGATCTGCACCCTGTCTATTTTGAAGCATCCCTGTCCATTTCCACCACATGTAAACATAGCCCAGTGGTAATAGTGAACCCTCCCCCCAGCGATAATAGTGACCCCTCCCACCCCAGCAGCCCCAGCGATAATAGTGACACCACCCGCTTATTGGAAATCGAACAGACCCCCATTATAGTCGGCCATTACCGCTTAACAGAGGGGGAAAACGGAATCCCCTAACGCAGATGTGAGCGAGTCCTTAAAGACTCCAACCCATCTTTGATCCTCTGTGCCGCCACTTGCTCAGTCACAGGAACCCTTGGAATAGCGAACACAAATCTCCTGCAGGCAAAAGCACCACTTGGTTCTCCATCCCTTGAGGACTCCTCGGCCATTCCGATGCCTAAATCAGGCCCCGTGTCGCTGGTGTTTGCTGGACATTTATGCTCCCAACTTTGAAGGCTGCTGCCCTTGCTTTACAGTGAATAAAACCAGGAGCACCAGGGACTAGAACAACCAAATGGTGGCGCTCTCTAGGCAATCGGCATTACGGAGGATTTCTCAAGACTTTTATGTCGCTCCTGTGGTATACGTCATGACGTACGTCCGCGATCCCCCGGTGCTTTAACAGCTAATAAAGCACTTTTGTGGGTGTGTTCACACTGGCATTTGTTCTTCCAACAGCCAATCACATACCTCCGCGCACATACTTACAGCTTCGTTCGCACAACTAATCGTTCAGTCTAAACACTACCAAATAGGCAACCGAATGAGTGAAATGATGAGAAATGTTAATGACTGACTACACGTGTAAACCATCATCGTTTGAGAGCAAGAAAGGTTTAGCAGCGTCTTAGCCTAGAGCGAAGTGTGATTGTTCTCAGTAAGGGAAACCAAGTAATCTTGTAGATAGGATACCATGTAATGGCTAACAAAGAGACACGATGTTGCAAACTTTTGAGGCGACTTAGTCCTATTCATCAGGCTTATCACAGGATGCATCTTAAAAGGCATTTTTGAAGTCAATAGAAGCTGGCCGTTCCGGGGCCATTCTACAAAAACCATAGTGGAATGGTTGTGGCAGCATCCTCTGTACTGCGCATGTGTTCTCAGTGGGAGAAACAGAGCGGCCTCTTCATGTTACAGCAAATGTTTGAAGCTGCCTAGGTTTCTTCAGGCTAGTGTGTGTGTATGTATATGTATGTGTGTATATATATATATATATATATATATATATATATATATATATAATTACACATACGTACACACACAATATTTATATTGCTGTAACATGAAGAGGCCGCTCTGTTTCTCCCACTGAGAACAGTCACATTTTGTTCTACAGAGGACCTGTCTCTTCTCCTGACATGTCTATTTCAGTAGATAGTTGTATGTCCCATGAAATAATTTTGGACATCTTTTATTTTAATTTTGCATGGTACCGCTCCTCTGTTGTTCCTCCTGGAAATCTATTAATCCCCTCACACCTGGGAGCTACTAGTTGTGGGCGTGTCCTACACAGTCTTATGCTGTCTCAGCACTGCTGACGATGCCAGACTAGGTAGTGTGATTGTTCTCAAGAGAAACCAAGCAATCCTGCAGACATGATACCTTCCAATGGCCAACAAAAATACATGATGATGTTGCGAGCTTTCAAACCCGTGCAGGGTTCTTCCTCAGGCATAATAGAATAAATCTAAAGACGTATTTATATTAAAACATTAACACATGATCACATGGGAGGGTGCAGACAGGGTGAACTTAATTTGCACTAGATAAATACCAGAGATAGGACAAGATTAGTAGCACTTGGATGAATACCAGGGAGGGATGAGCATAACAGTAAATAATTAGTGCAGTGACAAGGAATGTGAAAGTTTTTAAATTTGTATTTCCCGTGCTGTCGCAGGTGATGACGCCGGTATGCGCGGCCTATTCACAGTGTCAATTATGAATGGGCTGTGGGTCAGATGGCCTCCATGGACTTTGAGGCCGTCCGCAACAAAATACAGCAGGCTGCAATTTTTCCTTCACTCGCGGAAATCACAATTTCCATGCGTGTGAAGGAAAAAGCAAAAGTACTTGCCTTTCAAAGCATGCTGTTTTCCATGGATTCTGCAATGGAAATCCGGTCTGGGGAAACCAGCCTAAGCGTATATAATCTCTGAAACCGGTTTGTGCTGGCTCGACTGGGGTGTCTAAAACATCCCCTGGTTTTCACCCTTTAACCTCCTTAGGGCTGTGCTATTTCATCCCGTGAAATGCTGAAAGCCCGACCTGACACCGAACGGCCCCCATTATAGTCAGTTGGTCCTTTCAGTTCCATCCTAAGACATCCCTTTGGCCAGGGAGTGCTGTTGTCCTGCATGCTGATGTGGACCTCGCTGCCGGTGCTCTCCCAGGTCCCTGGCCCCTGTATAGTCGCCAGTTGTCAGCCGGACACAGCAGTGATGTGAGGAGTATGACTGCATGGAACACGGGCACAGAAGCAAACGGAACCAGCGGCCGTTACCAGGAGAGCAGTCTAGAAACCAAGTGGACTAACCAAGGATCAAGGCAGGAATAACAAGGGGTTGGTTACTAGAAATACCGGAAACTGCTTGGAACAGATGAGGCTTGAGACAAGATCTACAGAGAGCGCTGCATGGGATCAGACTTTTCTGTGGAGCGTACATTACTCACACACAAATGAATGAGGGAGTTAGCAGAGTTTATATTGCATGACCTTGATGGCCTCCGAACCAGCATCACATGGCCAAGCAAAAGGGCTAGCCTTTACTTTAATGTAGCACGGTGTGGGTGAGCGATGGGGACAGGACCACAACACGAGAGTGTAATGGGCCACGCGGTGGGCGCCCGGGTACCGAGGTCCGATGCAGTGGATGGAGTTAACGGAGTGCAAATGGTGTCTTGGAAACAAATAAACGGATCCGTTTTCTCCCTCATTGATTTCGGTGGGTTTTCAAAAAAACAAGTGGGAAGCTTCTCGTTTGCTTCCATTATGATTGGGTTGGGTCTTTCAATGCAAAAATAATGCTGCAGACTGAGTTTTGTTCAGTTTAATAAAAAAAAGGGAAACCAAATGGAGCGAAAGCAAACGGGAAGCTTTGTGGTGTTTTTTTTTTGTTTGTTTTGTTTAAACCCATTGAAGTCAATAGGAAAAGAATGGATCCGCGCATTTCAGTTTCTTTGCTCAAAAACAAGAACGGAAAGATGGAATTATGACTGAAAGGCAGATGTAAATGTAGCCACAGCGTAGTGATGCCTTACTAACAGGAATACCGGATACAACACAGTACACGGCTGAAGGAGTCTTTATATTTACCCCTCGAGCGACGGTGATGGTCTCTAACCGTTCGATGACGTGGCAGGCCGCTGATTACTAATTCTGTGCACACACATAGTACTCTTGGAGCCGGCTGCACAGTTTGTGGTGTTAGCCGCCTTATCCGCAGCTGGCCAGAAGCTTCCTCGGGGGCCAGGAACGCGATCCCCAGCTCTGTCCTTGCTGCGCCAGCACTAGTCCCTTCCAGCTCGCGGCCGCAGCCATGCTCATTCACATCAGTGTACATATGCTCGTAAATTTTGCAGATTCTTTTCTCGTTGATTTGGTTTTACTTCTCATTCAATCACCTTTTTTGTTATGTTCATCCTATTATGATTACTTTTTTGATTGGACACCGCATTACTGCTTGTTTTTACATATCTATTTTTTGTCTTTTTCTATAAACGTTGTCTGTCTTATCAAATCATGCATGTTCTCTCAGTAAAAAGAGGTTGTTAAAAAAACAAAACCGTAATACGCAGTGAATAGAACGCATTGATTTTAAAATCCACAGCAGGTCCTATCCGTGCATATTTACACTCCCTAAGAGCCTATTGAAATCAATTTTGTGTATTACGCACTGCAATAGGCCATTGGAAGTGAACGGGCGGGTGCTAATACACAGGGAGCCCGCGTATTCACTGCATGCTTACGCACCATTTTAAAGGGCCTATCTGCGTTCTTTTTTGCGTGCACAAATATGCAGTGTATTTGTGTCAATAGCACTCCAGAGCGGGCATAAGCAATATTCTTGTTATAGCATATTTGCATAACCGAAATGCGCTTATGCCCATGTGAACGAGCCCTAACAGTGACCCCATAGTGGCTGCAGTAGTAACAGTGACCCCTGTAGTATTAGCAACCCCCCTATTGACCTTCGGCCAGGCAGCATCCCTACAGGTTTCCACTCATCCGGCATCTGCAGCCACTGCAGAGTTTGTGACCGCTGACCTCACCCTGGTGTATGTGCTGCGTACAGGATGGCGCATGCAGACATGAAGGGGGTGTAGAAGTCACAAACTGCACAGCCGCCACCGCTGCTGCAGGTGGGGGGAGTAGAATTGTTAGGTGTGATGCACGGCAGGTGGGCCACATAAAATGAGGCAGCGAGTCACCGGATTCGGCCATGCGGGCCTTGTGTTTGATATATATATGGTGTAGGGGGTGCTTTCGATGCACACCCTGGCTTTAACCTTGCTCAGATCGTAAAGGGGTTGTCCAGCTGTGAACAATTGATTATCCTCCTGATCAGCGGACGCCCGGGACCCGTTCCAATGAGCTGTGCACTGAGCCGGAAGCAGATGGCGCCCACACTTCCCAGCGGGCACTGATCTCATAGAATTGTATTGTGGATAAATCATCAATAGGTCGAAGTTAGATAATCCGTGTAATTATCCTACAAAGCGTCCATGGGATGAGCTAGACCGGGCTCATGTAAGCACCTCCGTCTAATTTACAGAGGGTGCAAGAAGCGATCCTGTTCGCTTGGGTTAATTTTCCCACAGAACGATTTCAACTACCTTGTGGAATCTACGCCACGACGAACTGCTGCGGTTCTGAAGGCCAAAGGAGGTCTAACGCTACGAGATGGGGGTCATTAATGAAAGGGCCGTTCAGTATATATGGTACAACAGGGACTAACCGCAACCCTGTTTATCTGACACGTGGTACAATTGTCATTAACCTCACTCTCCCACAATGCCCATGCTTTTCTATTTTCCATCACCACTGCAACACATTGATAAATCTGCCCCCAGGTCTTTGGCCCGTCTCAGGTTCCCTGCTTTGGAGGTCAGAGCCACCCCCTGCAGACACTACCACCCCTGTTTTTGAGAAAGCCACTGTGGCTAAATGGCATTTGCAAAGATTAAACATTTTGTTGCAGCATACGGAGCGTTTTGCTCCAGACTGTCCCCCTCCAATCCATCCTGAATGCGGCAGCCAGGCTCATCTTCCTGTCCAGCCGCTACTCGGACGCCTCTGCCTTGTGCCAGTCACTGCACTGGCTGCCCGTTAAATACAGAATTCAATTTAAACTTACTACCTTCATCCACAAAGCCCTCCACAGCGCCGCCCTACATTGCCTCCCTCATTTCAATCGTCCAACCAGCCCGGGCTCTCCGCTCTGCTAACTAAATCAGATTAAGAGTCCCTTTTATTCGAACCTCTCATTCCTGCCTCCAAGACTTCTCCAGAGCAGCACCGGTCCTCTGGAACGCGCTACCACAAACTATCCGGGCAATCCGTGACACACAACTTCAGCCGTGCTCTAAAAACGCACTTCTTTAGGGAGGCAAACCATATCCCCTAAACAAACCCCTCTGTACTCCACCTGATAACATGCTCCCTGACCTACTGACTGCAACCCCTGCTAGCCACAATCAACTGCCCCCTGTAGTCATACCGATTCAGCCTCTATACAGCTTAATGTCCGACCATTGTCTGTGTATAGCATCTCTCACTCTCCCCCTCGCCATATCGTGCACATCTCCAGATCCTTTACCTTCGGTATCACCCTATTGGGCCCCCTGCACACGGGCGGAAATTCCGCGGCAGGATTTCCCGTAGAATTTTCGCCCTTACACGCCTGCATAGGATTGCATTACAATATGCAATTCTATGCAGACGGCTGCGATTTGTCTGCGCGAAATCACGCGCAGAAAACAAACCGCGGGATGCTCTGTTTCTGTGCACAGAATTGTCACTCCCTGGCCGCCGGTCTGGTCTGCGCATGCGCCGGCAGCCGGCACATGAAGGATCCGGGGCCGCGGGAGCAGGTGAGTGCCGTGCTGCTCTCTGCAGGGGCTCGGGTCCTGCTGCGAGAATTGTCGCAGCTGGATCCGACCCGGCCGTCTGCAGGCGGCCTTATTTGTAGTATGTAAGCTGGTTGGAGCAGGACCCTCACCCCCTTCTGTCTCCAACTAATTACTACAACTGCAACCGTGCTTTTGTACTTTTGTCTTTCTGTATCCCCCTGTTCTTGTAAGCGCTGCGGAATGTGTTGGCGCTGTATAAAGATTATTTTTTGGGCTTCACTGTCTGATCTCTGCACATGTTGTTCACCATCTACAAGCTTCCCATTTGTTCAGTTTTTTATATTTTCGTCTGAATCCCACATTTCAGTTGGCAGGACATTACAGATGCTGACAAAGTAGATGTATTTTATGCCCCTGTTTGATGCAAACTGAGACTTTGTTCATTTGTCATTTTTAATTCTCTGATACACTGGAGCAGCATCTATTGTAGTATATAAACTACATGCATTTCCTGTCACCAGCCATGCGTCGACTGCACCTCCTGCAAATTCAAACAGTGTATTGCTGAACATAACCCAGATGTGATTTCCAACCAAAATGTGCGCAGACGTTCCCTATCTGCAGGTTTCCATCACTTTTTAGGCATACATCAGGATGACGTTAAAGGGGTTATCTGGGTAGCGGCTGGCGGGATAGATTGGGTTTGGAGCAGCAGCACTGCTCTGACCCCTGTGTAGTGGTTGGCGCTCATAATTGCAAGCGCAGCTCTCCTTGAAATCAGTGGGAGCCATGCCTGCAGTTACATGGAAGCTCCAATCGATTGCAACGAGAGCTTCGCTTGCAATTAGGAGCTCTGGCTGCTACACAGAAGTCAGAGCAGCTTCTGCTCCAACCCCGGTGTAACCCGGCAGCCACTTCCTGGAGAACACATTTCTTCAAGTAATTGGTATTGAAAGGGTCTTCCGCCCTATTAGGGGTGGTGAATGGTTCAAAAAGCTCCTTTGTCGAGAAGCCTATTGGCTTTTGTTATTGCAAACTTGTTTTCCTTCTGGCCTTGATCTGCGCTCCGACCTAATGTTTGTGTTCTAGTATCGAAGCTATTCACGTAGGTGGGTGTCATACTCTGACCTATACATCACTTACGTGGTCCCTTTAAATTTGGACTAAGGCTAATCCTGGCTGGAGCCCGTCGGTTCTTTTGTTGTTCTCAGTGTTGTTAAAGTGGATTTAATAAAGATTATGTTTGGTTTTAACTGCTGGAACATATTTAGCTACTTTTTCTTTCACATTTGATTCCCTGGCGGTATAAGAGGGTACTGTTACGTCCATGCGGCGCGCTAAAGCGCCACACAACAGCAACAACTCTCATAATGTAGCATAGACTTATTACACCTCTCCAGGTAATGATGGAAGGACAGCTGTCCCTTACTAATCAGGAGGATTGTGGCACCCCTGCCTAAAAGTAGGGTGATTGTCCTGATAAGGACAGCCCCACTGATTTCATCTGGGACCTGGCTATCTCTGATTAAGAACCGGGAGAAGTGCACGAACCACAGGACATGATACTGTTCTCACTCACTCACTCACTCACTCACTCACACACACACACACACACACACACACACACACACACACACACACACACACACACACTGAACACACACACACACACACACACTGAACACGACTGTTCACACCTCATGTCTGCCCACCTGCACAGACATACAGAACATGTCGCTGTTCACACCAACACACATGGTAATGCATTCCACATATAACAGAAACCCCACCCAGAACTCCCATGCATACGGATAGTAAACCATAGCCAGTCCAAGTGTCCTCACACCAGGGGAATAGAAAGTCAGCCACCGCACTGACATAGAGAACAGTGTCAGACATCATCCATCTGACACACACATAGGACATCAGACGTCTGGAGGCCGCACCTGTTTAAGGGAAGGGAAGAGGGGGTCTGCATATGATGCAGACGGGGACTCCAGGTGTCCAGACCATCCTCAGGGAGCCTCTAAGAGACTTTTATAGGCCAAGAGGGGACCACTTTTAGAGCCTCTGGTGACTAGATCGGTCATCTAATCACATCACAACTCATCATTTGTATATCTGCTTGAGATGGAACTGCAGGGCGAGTTTTGCAGCCAAATGACAACTTCTTTGAGCGGCTGGATTTTTTCCCCCATTTGTTTATATGAATGGATGGACACCTTCCTGAGATACTTGCATCCTCCTATTTATGGTCGCTTGTCAATAAGCAGCTGGAGGTTTGTCCCTGTGTTTGATTAGCAGGCAGCCAAGCACTTTGCCCTTGTTGTAGCTTGTGCTTTGTGGGCAGGGAAACTGTGTATTTAGCAGATTTGCCATAATTTGGCCCGAGGCAAATTGCTGTAACTTGCAAGTGTAAATGCAAATTTTCCTGTGTTGAAATGTAGAACAAACTTTCCTGAAGAGTAAATTCCTTGTAGTTTGATAAGTGCGCTGTGCTGTGATATCTACGGGGTCTCTGTGAGCGGCAGGCCGCTCTCTCACAACCGGGTTTGAATTGCTGAATTGCGGACAGTGATTGCGATTTACATGAGAAGAAATAAAATCGCAGCATTCTCTATTCTTTTGCAGATTCAAAATGGACTGCTTCCATTAAAGTTAGTGGAAGCCGTCCGACCCGTGGCCCATCGGCAATTGCCATGGCGGATCGGTCGTGGGTACCCGCGTCATCGCCTAGCAATGGCGCAGTACAGCAGCAGAAGACATAAGACAGGTACGCCGGGTCGCCGGCCACGGGCAGGGCTGGATTCCACTGCGATCGCCCGCATACATGATCCAACCAGTCTATGTGAGACTTGACCGTACTATGATATGTGGGAGTATAAAGTGTTAGTGATATATGGGGTGTCAGTGAGTGGTACGGCGATATTTTTGGGGTGTAAGTAGGATGTTCCCTTTGTAAAGCTGTGGAATATGAGTGCACTGTACAAATAAAGAGGATTATTGTTGTTTTCACCATTGTTGAACCCAAGTATAAAATCTAGTTAACAAAAATTGTGAAGTTTGCTTCCTGACCCATGACTTTACAGCTGATTCAGCTTCATCCAAGTGGGCAAACTCCATACAATGTAGGCTGTCCTTTATACGTAGAGCTCATACGGGGCAAATCAGGGCTATAAGGTGGATGAGGCACCACGGACCTCCCTGGGTTGTGAAGAATGACTTGTGTGGTCTTGTTTTGTCATGCAGCTGTATTGTGAAGTGTCTTTGAGGTCTTTTCTTCCTGATGGCCTCCTTCAGCTTATTAAAGGGAACATGTTATCACTGAGTTCTGTAAACTACGTTCTAGAGCTGAAAGGTGGACAGGGACCCCGGGGTACAGTGTTTCCGACTTACTGGGCGCCCCATTCCAGTGCGGTGTCCCTGTGAAGTTGTTGGCTCATAGGCTGGGCTCACACATGACTGATTACCCAGCGGAATGTGTGCAGCAGATATCGTTCTGCAGAATACCTGCCTCCAAATCCGCACCATCTGGTGCAGAAGTCGCCCCTCATTGAGAGGCGGTGAGTTCCGCAGCGGAGACGGTGACACAATTGCCAGGCCGCAGATTTGAATTCCACGCCGCACAGGTGTTTTTGCGATTATTTCCGCAGCATATGATTTTCAATATCTCATCCCCTTTGCTTCTACTGTAAATGTAACCGTTTTCCTACGGAGGGACCACACAGAAATTCTGCCGCGGCTGCGCTCTGTGGGAACCCAGCCTTAAGTGGTTTCTGCGCACACTGTTCCCCGGACCTTTGAGCCCCATAACATAATTTATGGGGTTCAGAAGTAATGACCGGTTCCTTTCAGTGCACGTTCCCTTGGATTCACCTTTACTCTCCAGGTCTTACAGCCATGCTCACGTCTTAATCCTGTTGACCACATTTTTTACGAAGTCCTGTTTCTCCGCCTCAAAGGCATTCAGAAGCTCCTGACAGACTTTCACCCACCTCCTCTAATCGCCAACTTCTTGTGGACACTTAAGGTGCGTTTAGACGAAACGATTATCATTCAAACAATCATAAGTGAACCATGTCATTCAACCTAGAATGGAGCCAGCGCCTGAATGATGAACCCTTCCGGTCCCTGCAGTTGGTTCCCATCAATGACTGATGTTGCAGACGGCCACTCCTCTGACTATCTGCAGTATAAGTTTCTCCTACTTGAATCTTCTTCTCCCAATGCTTCACATTACTGACCTGCTATGCACGCTCCTCAGCTGACACTGGGTTTCCTTTGGTGCAGAACCCTCTATCATCAGAAATCCAATGACGGTCTCAGATCCGTGGATCTAATCACTCAGAAAAGTACGTTAGTAGAGTGGGACACCTATATAACATAGTCAGAATCTACAGGTAATATAGTGCGTGTGATAAATATATTACACACTAGACTATAATATATCACACTCGTCATATATTGGCACTAGGGGAAATGCTACCAGAAAAGTATGGCGCTCGCCCAGTGATGGGTGGAGTATGACTTTCCAAACACCAAGCACATAAGTGAAGTCTTGCCTATTCTCAGGCCTTCAGTGCTTCAGCTCTTCCTGAAGTGCCCCTTGGCTTGTGATGCTGTCATTTTTCATGATTTGTCGTCCTCTGGGGGGCACTGTTGTGTACTGATGTCATCAATCAGAAGACTCTGGCAGTAAGCAGTTGCTACTATAATGGGGTCCTACAGCCACCACTGCTGCCCCTACTTTTCATCTTGTAATGCGAGGTTGTGTAGCTGGTGTGTGAGTGATGGGATATAATGAAGGCTTGGCCGGGCAGCTGGAATGCGAGAGACACAAGTCACCACCCAAGCTGCTCTCTGTAATTATGCAGAAGGCTGCACTTCTGTTATTTGGCCAGCTACAATTTAGGTAGTTTTGGGACGTCTTTGAAATGAAATAATGACCCGTGAACACTAGACCTATTAGACCAAGTCTAGCTGTTCACCCGGGACGACTTGGCTTCTCCTCCAGTCATATCCCAAGCTCCAATCACAGACGCTCATAATACTGTATTTTTGGAATATTTGCGCTACTTTCATGTAACCATCTCAGTGTCTGTTTTCTGTCCGTGTAACTTCTAGTCCTTCCAACGGCGCTAATCTCAGAACATTAGTATGTATACGCCAACACACGCCTGGCTTCTCTCAGATTCATCTTTTCTCTGTCTCCCCCTAATGTTGCACACTCCCCCCCCCCCCCCCGCCCCTTCTGATAATGTATGACGTAGAAGAGACGTGAGGGCCATAAATAATGACATGAGTGCATACACATACAATAATCCAGTAATAAATTATGTATATGTCCACTGTATACAATCATTTCCCTGCTCTGCTGCCATCTAGTGGTCATGGATGCACACTGCATGTCTCCTTTAATCCCCTATTCTAATCCTCGGGAGCATTGCCTGAAAATAAATCCCCATACACCCACTTCAGTGATAATTAGAAACCCTTCTCTCCCCCCCCATCCCAAACTACGTTGAGGGCATCCCGTCCAGCCCATCACCGATGTAGACTGATGAGGCACAGCCTATCTACGGATGGGTCACCCTTCATTTTAGAGTAGCGACTAGTTTGGATGAGCTGATATGAAGGGTTTAGGACCGCGCCCCAAGAATGTGTAGACACTTATTAGATTTAGAATGTGGGAAACACAAAAGGGAAAGACTTACCTGGTGTGTGAGAGCCCGCCACACCGCTCGTGCCAGCCCACTTCACCACCTAGTCCCTGTAGGACTCCATACAGTCACGGTAAGCCCAGGGCACATCGGTACCTCGCTCGTAAGATGCAAACAATTAGTGGTCACACTTACAGGACCTGTCTGTGCCATGACGCACCAATTGGGGAGTATACTGGTGCTCCCTGATGAGGCCCAGCAGACCCAGGGGTGTATGTAATGTTCTCAGGCAATGCTGTATGGAAAAAACATGTTAATTATATCATCCAAGGAAGCAAATTATACAGGAACCCAGTGCTCCAGGTGTGTGAGGGGGGGAGCAAGAGACACCTGAGTGAGGGGATCAAGGGAACGGCCAACCACCGCAGATATCCACATTGTTTGTGAAATTACCCCACAGTGGTGGATATTGGGGAATAAGGACCACTCCCGTTTATTCCATGACACAGAGGAAGTGCCTGGAGGACTTATGAGTGTTAGTATAATTCATGAGGCCTATTACCAATAGGCAAGGCTATTTAAAATGAGAGAGCCGACCGTGTGCGTCCATGGACGGAATGGCGTGCGTATGCTCTGTTCTGTGCGCTCTACCAGACCAGTACCGGCCAGTCCGAAATGGCTTCAATAGGACCATATATATATATATATATATATATATATATATATATATATATATATATATATATATATATATATATATATATATATATATATATATATATATATATATATATATATATATATATATATATATATATATATATATATATATATATATATATATATATATATATATATATATATATATATATATATATATATATAAATAATTATCTGAATTATGTTGGGAAATGACCTACAATGTTTAGAATGGATTTTGGGGGATAATATAAAACGAAAATCTAGTAATAACACATAAAATAATTTCTTGTAATCTATTTTGTGTTAAATCTAAAAGCGACTAATGGATCAGAATGTCTCTCGCCGCTTTAAAACCATACAGATATAAGTCACCCGATGTACACTGATAGTGAATGGGCCGCACAACCTGAGCAGATACATACTAGGAAATAAGATTACAGTGGAAGTTTAAAATAGCTTAAAGATAGATTTCGGTCATTTCAGAATAGCGCTGTAATCCCGTTATTTCCTGGTATCCATGTTTTATCCGCTCCCTTTATAAAAGGATTTTAATCGCTCCATTACTTTGTATTCCATATATTTTGTAAATGTAAGGTTTGTTTGTTATATAATACGGTTTTGTACGTTACTTTTGAGTTTTATGTTATGACTTTTAGGGCTCCTTCACATGGGCGTATTGTCACAGCGTATTACACGGGTGTATATATCCCGCAGGTAATGCGTGGTGACTGGAGTCGGTGAAAGTCTATGGACTTTCATTGTTTCATGCACAACTGCATGGGGGAACTGCGTATTGATACGCAAGAGAAGTAAATCGCAGCACTCTCTATTTCTTTGTGTTCGTACGGATCGCGAGCTGCATACCCAGTATAGGTAGCGTATAGTACAGTGTCCATGCGCAAAGAAAGCCACAATGCGCTTGTCCGTGTGCAAGTGGTACGTGGCCATTTGCAGTGCACTCGCAACCCGTACGCGGTCTCTGTCGGCAGAGCATGTGCGTGACACACATACACCCCTGTGAATGAGCCCTTATAGGTGTATGCTTTATGTCTTTCATAAAACGTTGATTCGTTGCTTTTCTTTTATGTCTAACGTTATTTCTTGGGATCTACTTTTATTTTACTATTCTCTGTATGGCTTAATGTTTCATCACTAGATTTCTGTCTTATAATAACCCCCCCCCCCCCATAATCTATTCTAAACAATTGTATGTAATCTCCCAACATAATTCCAAGATAAAAGAATATATATGTCACATGTCCTATAGAAGCCATTTCAGGCTGGCCAGTGCTGGTCTGGTAGAGCGTGCACGCACTTTTACAATTGAGCGTGCGCACAGATTTGTGGCCACCGTGCTGCCCATTACTTCCGATGTGCAATGCGAATGCTCCTTGTGGCCATGTCCCTCGGGCCCCGTGCGCTTCACTCGGGTGAGCATACACACGCCATTCCGGGTGCAAATGTACACCCACATTTCCATTGCCTATTGGTACTATGTCTCATGAATTATGCTTAAAAAGGGAGGCTAATGTACTCAAAGTCTTCCGAAATGCGTTGCACTTTCCTGTGTCATGGACCAGACTGGAGTTGTGCTTACTCCTTAATATCCAGTGGAGCACTGTGGGTTACCAAAGCAAACGTGATATCTGCGGTGGTTGGCCGTTCCCTTGATCCCCTCACTCAGGTGTCTCTTGCTCCCCCCCTCACACACCTGGAGCACTGGGTTCCTGTATAATTTGTTTTTCTTGTATGATATAATTGACATGTTTTTTTCCCCATAGAACATTATCTGCAAAACATTTTATACACCACTGGGCCTATTCAGTGAGCGCCATTACCCTCCCCAACTGGTGAGTCACGGCACAGATGGGTCCTGTAACTGCGGCCATTACTCTATTGTTCCAGTCCTGGTTTGTCGGATTGGCGACCCTTGTTACTTTTTGTGTTTCCGTCTGCGTTGCTCTGAGCTGCGGTTACTTATCAGTAGTGCGGTGCTGCTCCATCAGAGCTGGCTTTCTCTCGCTGGGTCGTCTTTTGGTTTCCTTCATTAGTTTGTTCCGGCACGGGTTGCAGCTATTTATTTTTGACAGATTGGCATCTGACATCCAGAGAAGTGGCCTCCGTCCTCTGAAACGCTCATCCTTGCCACTCCATGTTTGTTCAGTGTTCATTCCAGCCAATGTTTGCTCCTGATTCCACAAGGTGATGGCAGCCGGGCACGAGGCGTAATGTTGGACCTGTGCTAATACAGCCGGTGTTTTCACTTCCTCTTGTCCGCTCGTCTGTAAATAAAGCTTCATTCTTTGTAAGGAAAAGATCTACAAGTTTCTAGCAGACTTTGAGGGACAGCTATAAAGCCTTTACATCAGCTTCTGGCAGAAAAAAAGGCTCAAATTTTGGCACAAGTTGGAATTTTAACAAAAATTTGTAAGTTCTTATCTTTTATCCCTGAGCAACGTAGTAAACGAGGGATCGGCCACGTTTGATTCAACCATCCTGTTTTGTCGCTATAGGGAATGAAGGCTGACTGCTTTTACTCTGTGCCGCCTCGGCCAGAAATGATGTCATCCAGCAGCAGAGACCACTAAAAGTCCCAGAAAAATAACAGCACAATGTTCCACGGTCCCCATCCCCATTCTCCCAACCCTAAACCCCCAGTCACATTATAGACCAGTTTTTTACATCGGGGATACAGCTTCCCATCTAGTATTATGTAACTAAAGTATAGAGGTCTGTTCACAGTAGAAGATAAGATGGCATATTGAGGATATCATTTAGCGGTTGGCAGCGACAGCTGGGACCCCTTGCTAGTCCTTAGTTTTACCATCCATTGTATGGTCTTGTCCAACTGCTGGCCACAGTACAGTACTGCAGCCTAGGAGCTGTGCAAACTGTGATGGCCTACCTTGTGATATGGGAGAGTCCTGCTATAATGACTCTGCCATTTAGGGTGGCTTCACACCTGCATTGGGGATTCCGCTTTCCTTCTCTGTCCACTTTCCGCCTTAGTTTACGACAGATTTAATGCCAAAATTTTGGTGCACTTTTGGTACATTATGTAATTTTTGAACGACCATTCTATGGACCAATATCTGACAGAATTAAAACTACTTGTTTGGGAGGCTAAACAAGTTTAAAGAGGACCTGTCATGTGTCCATGTCACAGGATTACACAGCGTTAGTCGTGACACGGCTGACTCCAGCAATGTGTTTCATGAACACTCGCCCCGTTCCCTCTTATGGCGCTCCTCAGATTCCACTCCCAGCATGGTTAATGTTTTAAGTAAGACGTTCCCAGCACTCGCCACCAATGAGTGATGTCAGGCTTGATTGACAGTGGTGGGGACTGCCCACTTGACACATTCTCAGTGCTGGGACTCAGATTTTAAGAAGAGCTTTTTAAGTTCCAGTCCTACTTTGGTAACTTTTTGTCCTTGGACAGAACCAGACCCAAAGGGTTAGTACTTGTGTGAATGAGATGATATTTCAGTTTATTGCTACTTTACCCTCGTTTCTGGCAGATATTAAGGAAACTCTCATATTGTCCATATACAAATCATATTTTTTTTAAACTTAATTTCTGAAATTCATGATGAAGACCTCAATATTCTTGATGAGCCTCATTGGGGCCTGGTGGACGTGTCCAAACAGACATTTTTCACAAAAGCGCGCTGCCAATATCTTCCTCCCCTGGGCCAGCTGGCATCCTAAAGTCCTTCAAGAAAGAATCCCACTTGGCCAATACAAAACCCTCCTGACAAATGCACTTTCCGAAAGAATGTGATTTTCTCAGTCGGAGATTTCAGGCAACAGGTTATTTTAAAAAAGCACTTGATCTAGCTTTCTGCCAGGCGCACTGCGACAAACTAAAGATCTACTGGGTACCAAAAATGAAAATATTTAGTCTGTTGGGATTTATGATACACATTATAGTGAAGGCAGCGGCGTTTTACAAGGACCGTCCAATTATATACAAGTATTCTGATTTAGAAGCGCTGACTGAGTTTCTTAGCATTTCCCTCCATAAAGGCAGAAATCGTAATTTGCTGGTTCATGGCCGTTTTTCTATTAAAAGTGAATCTACCTCTACTTTGTTAAAAGCCCCATATTATAGGATCCCACCGGCGTGGAAATTGGTTTTTCTGTTTTTTATGGTGAAAGCAAATATTTTTCTCCTAATTCTGTTAACAAAAACCATACAGTGAGGCAGCTTAATTGCCAAAGTATAGCAGGGGTATATATGGGGCCAGCTGCACCTGCCCGAAGCTTTATATACAATTTCAACGTCTTCAGACCTTTTCACTTTTTTTCCCATTTTTGTTTTCTTGTGGCCTATGCAAATAAAAAAAAAAAAGAAAAACAGCAACAATGTAATTAAAAACTAACACTTTGTACATAAATATTCCCACCCTGTACTCAGTCTTTAGCTGAAGCACGTTCGACAACTAATGCAGCCTTCTTGGGTATGATACCACAAGGTTTGCACACCTGGATTTGGGCATTTTCAGCCACGTCTGCAGATCTTCTCCAGTTTTGTCGGGTTTGATGGGGGCCGTTTATGGACGCCATTTTCAGGTCTCTCCAGGGATGTGTGATTGGGTACAAGTCTGCTCTCTGGCCGGGCCACTCGGGGACATTCATGGAGTTGCCACTAAGCCCGTCCTGTGTTGTCCTGGCTGTGTGCTTGGAGTCATTGTCTTGTTGGAAGGTGACCCCTCTGCCCGGTCTGAGGCCCCTCACGCTCTGGATCAGGTTATCATTAATATTATCTCTGTACTTTGCTCCATTCATCTTTTCATCAACCCTGACCGGTCTCTTTGTCCCAGCCGCTGAAAAACACCCCCCAGCATGCCGCCACCATCAGGCCTCGCAGTAGGGATGGTATTAGACAGGGGATGAGCGGCGCCTGGTTTCCTCTACAGATAGCTAAAGCCCAAAAAGGTCAATCTTGTTTTCATCAGACCAGAGAATCTTGTTTCTCACAGTCTGGGAGTCTTCATGTATCTTCCATGAAGGAGAGACTTGTTTCTGGCCCCTCTGCCATAACGCCCAACCTTTTTTCAGCTTTTTCTCTGGAGTGCCTCAGTTTAAAAAAATTAAAATTTTGGTTCCAATTTTACTTTAACTTTTATTGGAATTACAGTGTTAGGAAAAAAATGTTGTGAATCTACTTCATATTATAGAGAATGACCCCTTGCACATCTTCCCACACCCAGTCGTTTCTGAGAGATGAATTAGCAAAAATTAGAGTTCTCGTTCGCCTTTGGAAAATTGACCCTCCAGTATTTCTTGACCCTGTGAGCTGACGGGTCTGAAAATGGGAGATTTTTGCTTACATTCTAGTAATGAACAAATATAAAGAGTTTCATAAAATTCAGAGATGGTTGGCTGTTACCCCTTTGGGGGATTTGTCCTGGAATGACCCTTATGGCAATTCAGAAGCTTAGTTTTTTATTTTTATCAATTTACAAACTTCCGTTGTCACTTTGTCATCATGGAGGCATTGGGAGCAGAATAAGGCCTCCTTCCCACGAACGGATTTCCGACGCGTAATTCGCAGCGAAAATCCGCTGCGTTGCCCGCAGCTATTAGGTTCTGTTAAACCTAATAGCTCAATGCTCACGGTGCAGAATTACACCGTGGAATTCCACACCGTGAAATCTCCCGTCCTCACCCGCGGCATGCTCTATTTGCCGCGGGTGTACGCGCAGACGGCTTCCATTGCAGTCAATGGAAGCCGTCCGTTAACGCTATCTCCCGCTGTAGCACAGCGGAAGATAGCGTGAAAACGCTTCCCCGCCTACCGCCGCCGCGTCATATGATCATATGGCGCGGCTGGCGCGCCATGTGAAACGGCCGGCCACATCATATGGCGCGGTGGGCGTGTCATGTGACGTGGCCGGCGTGTCATATGACGCGGTGGGCGGGGAAGCGTCATGCGGGACCCAGAACGCCGGATCCGCTGGTAAGTATGGGGTCTCTGGGGGGTGCCGTGACGGGCTTTGCCGCGGAATATTCTGTGGCGGAGCCCGTCATGGCCGCCTGCAGCCGGCCTAATGGGGAGAGCTTGGTTCTTTGTTTTATTTTAAAAAGACCACAATAAAACCAATGTTTTTTTTGTGTGTGTGGTTTTTTTCTTTTAAGTGAAGGGGTCTAAAGACCACCTGACTGCATTGTGGGTAAAACTGCTCAACAACTTAGGAGAAGAATATCCTAATAATTGCTATTAACACCAAAGCTGATACTATCTAGACATATCAGACGTAAAGGCGATGGGAAATATCTGAAGTTTGGGGGCTGTCAGGTTTAGCTTGGCCGCAGACACCGGAATCTGAATAGAGCTTCTACTGGGAAAGGCTCCTTGGATCCGCCAGTTGAACAGTCTTCGTCCCAGTGGGCTTAATAAAGGCTTTTTCTTCCCAGATTTCCTATGAGATGATTAATGTGTCTTAGACTGCTGTTGTGCTATTTAACAGTGTTACTCCTGCATGCCTCGCATGTATCCTTTCGACGTTGGCCTGCTTTTTGGAGATGGGATGCCTTTTTAATCACACTTTTCATTTCTGTATTCTGTACATGCAGTTGGCATGGATTATATATATATATATACACACACACAACACTATCCCTTCCATTCACAAGTATTGTCATTCTTTTGATTTGCTGTGATTTTCCCCATTCCTTACTATATCCATGAATAACCATGATTTCCCGATGTGTTATTTTAATGGACAGGTGATTTAATATTTGCCTACTGTAGTCCTGATAATCCATAGTGCCGGTGCGTCTTAGTGGTATTCATCCTTATTTACAATAGACTATTGTTACCTTGATCATTCAGTAACCACACGGAACATCGGTTTATTTGTTAATACTACTTATCTTTATGACAGAATTTTAGCTGTCAAAATAGACTGTTCCATTAGCAGTTCTCCTCCGCTGCCGACTTCACAACAGAGATCCGCCATGAGACCCTGCGTGACGGAGCACAGCGTGCCGTGCTGCTACGGCCAGGAAAGTTTAGTCCACATGCCAGAAACTGGATGGACCCCACGTATTATCCCGTCCCCCTAAAATAACAAGGGCATACTCTCTTCTCCTGGCACCCCGGGACTCAGTTGACATTGGCATCAATGGTAACTTCTGGGTAGACGGGCTGGGCGGAAGCATGTGACTGCTGTGGCCAATCAGTGGAAGACTTGGGAAGCCTCTATTCTGTAGCATGAGGCACTGGCGTTCTGCCAGGGCATCTGTTATATCCAGAGTGCATGATAAATGTATTCAAACTGTAACCATCTTACCTATGAAGAAGGGCAGTGCTGCGTTAAAAACATTACGATAGACATATCACAGGTTCCAGATGGCATGCGCCCCTGGGCTCTGAGGGAATTAAGTTATATTGGAGGACTCGCTAGTGATGGATACTGGTAACATTCAAAAAGCGGTCAAAAAATGAGGCCAGTAGGTTTAATGACATTGTTGATATATTGAAAATTGTTGACTGCGCTGATAAAGAATTGTAAATAATACCACATACCTCCCCCCGTGCCCTTGGCTCCACTGCTGCTACTCCTGTCCAGGGTTTAACCCAACTACAGCAGTCACATGCCTGTGCACCAGTGACAGGCCCTGAAATGAAACGTCATCAGTGATGTCCTGTATACCGGCCTGCGCCACTTATTGGTCCGTGTGGCCTGTATACAGAATGTCAGAAGACCTAGTGACCTCAGAGGTTACAAGCCTGGGCTGCAGCACCACCGTAAACTAGAAATGACTGGTTGTTTGGAGGGGTGTTAAAAGAGACAAGCTGATAGACACCAGGATGAACAAAGTCTGCCGTTCACACCATAGGACTCCATATGCCCCATTAAGTGGTTTGTCACACACAGAATTTAACCCCATGCCCAGTATAGGTGGCCACTGGGACCCCCACCAATCCTGAGAACCGGGCGTAGTATGAGCGCTTATTACTTTACTATCCCCCAGAGTCCCGATTGTAATCAATCAAGAGGTAGTGTACACTGCGCCATTCTTGGGAGTCCCAGTGGTCGCCCCCCTCCGATCCGTTATTCCCTATCCCATTGATGAAGCTTACCTTATTTTCAAAGTCACTGGTCAATTTTTGACCTGAGGATGATGGAGCCTCACGCCTTCTACGGCCTCGTTGACTATTTTTATTTGAATTGGGCCTTTTTTTGCAATCGTCATAATTTCTGTCTTTAAATCCAGGTAGAGGCCCATCTTTTCACCGTCCATTGTCATCTTCCATATCGGCGGCTGCTGTTTCTGCAAGCAGAGTTGTCATCCGGAGAACGTTACCACTGTGTAAACCTACCCTTATAGTCACGCGATTAGTTCAGAAGGGTTGTTGATCCAAGGATGTATTCGGATTACCAGATTTGGAGTCTGAAAGGAAATTTTGATCTCGGAGAGAAAAATTGGCTTCTACCTCATGGGAGTTTTTGCCTTCCTCTGGATCAACATTGTAGGATAACCGGCTAAACTGGCTGGCCGTGCTTCAGGCTTACAGACTGTTACTATGTACATTGCTGCTTCCTCTGCCCACTTACAAACCTACAACGGTGTCCTCTGTAGAACACCGCTCTGCCCATCTACATAGTGGTGTATCCTGCAGATTATTACCCTAATGAGCTCCCTGCAGATCATCGCTCTGATTATAGTGTCGCCTGCCTTCTGCAGCAGAGCATGGAGCTCCGTGCCGCCACAGATTTTGGAGCAGCAGCTGTTGGCCGGTGATAAGCGTTATCAGGACACACAATAATTCTTAATGATATTTAATTAGTGTTTGCTTTGTGCCAGTTCTACTGGTCTAAACAGTAATCAGCGGTCATGGGCTGATAGTGGAACGACCCCTCCCTGCCCCGCCTCGTTATCTGTGTGTTGATATATAAATCGCTCTCTTTTATATAATGCTCCTCTATGAATATGTCACCCATTGGGGGGGGGGGGGTTTGTCACAGACTGAGGACAATAACCAGACTCCGTCGCTACAGGAAAGTGTCTGGTCATACGCAGGCTCGTCTTTAAGGTTGCTTTCACGCTATGGATTCTTTTTTCCTGCTGCATTATGGGAACAATAGAAATGGAGCCCAGCGACTAAATGGAAGCGTCCTACGTCGGAACCGAACGTCAGCAAACCAGACCGCACCGACTATTATGGCACCTGGGTTTCTAGTATTATATAGGACGTACTAGTGCTGCGCCATTTCTTCATGTTTTTACCATAATTCAGTGATTGGGGTTCTGCACACTAAATAGTAGATTGGGGGGGCAGCTGCATCTTTCTCTCTGTTTAGGCTTCCACCCGCTGGTGATAGACTTTCCTGCGATGCGAGAATACGTGAAAACGCATGATTATGAAACCAATGATTTTCAATGGTTTCATTTTCATTTGCGATGTCTTCACTCAAGCCTCGCAGCGCTAAGAAAAATCTGCCATAGGAGAAGATGGCACAGCAGCCTAAGAATCCCCCATAGAGAGGAGAGCGGGGGTGCGGAGCAACAGGGGATCTCTTGCGTATCTCCCCATATTTATAGAGGGGGGGGGGATTAGGAGGCTTTCCTGAGAGAGGGGGCAGGGCTACAGGAGTTATAGTGATTCCTCTCTAGCCAAGTGAGGGGGTGGGGCCAACGGGATCCACCTGCTAACCACACCCCCTCACTTGGCTGGAGTTGGTTCACTTTAATAACTCCTGTAGCCCTGCCCCCTTTCAAGTGCCGCTGTCTGGGAAATCTTGGGAATGCCCCCTAACCCCGGCCCCTATCTCCAAATATGGGGAGATATGTCAGAGATCTCCTGTAGCTACGCGCTTCCCCTCTGTCTCCTCTCTATGGGGGATTCCTAGGCTGCTTCGCGATCTTATCCTATTGATTCCAATGGGGCCGGTGCTGTTGCTGCTGGCCCCATTGAAAACAATGGGCGATATAGCAGATTTTTCTTAGCGCTGCAGGGCTTGAGTGCAAAAATCGCAAATGAGAATGAAACCATTAAAAATCATTGGTTTCATAATCATGCGTTTTCATTCACACCCACATTGCAGGAAAGTTCATCACCAGCGGGTAAGAGCCCTCACCAAGTTCAAAGGTGCATTGTGTATAAATGGGCCTTTAGTCATACATTATCTGCATATACACGTCTGACTGCGCCCTCCTGCTTCTGTGCACCTAAATGAAGGGACGCATTATAGTTCGTCGGCAAACTTGATGATTGTTTCAAAGTGACAACAAAAATGTTTTGACACTGCAGAGTTAAGGCGAACTGTAAGTCCGTCAGCGGGATGTATAAGATCCATCAGCAGTGCGTCTCCCTACTGATGGTCTCCCTGTGATGATGATAAAGAATAGAAGTGATTAGCAGCATCCTCCCCTTTGTATTTCCCTTTGGTTTGTATGTTACAGGATTATACGACCGGCTGTTCCCTCGTCCGCAGCTGTTCGCGTCCTCAGAGCGCCTGGCGCGTTGTTCTTTCTAAATGCGATTTTGTTCTCCCTGTGAAAAAGCAAGATTGGATTAAATGGATCCTGCGAGTTCTGTCATGGAAATTGCATTTAATATTTCCCAGCTGCGCCTCCCATGGGTGAAAGCTGGTAATGGTAGAATGTGCTGCAGTCGTGAGATGAGGTCTGAGGCATCGGATGCCTGGAACATGATGGGGTCATCTGGCTGGGCCGAGATGGGGTTGCCCTCTAATCATATAGCGCCAACATATTCCGCAGCACTTACAAGACGGGGGGAACAGAACAAGACCACGGTTACATAATAATCAGTTAATGGAGACAATAGGGGTGAGGGTCCTGCTCCAACCAGCTTACATACTACTAATAGTGGGGTGATACAGAAGGTAAAGGGACTGGAGATGTGCAGGTATGGCGAGTGAGGGGTGCTATACACACAGACAGTGGTATTAGGCGGAGTACAGACGGGTTTGGTTTAGGGGATATGGTATGCCCCCCTGAAGAGGTGTGTTTTTAGAGCACGCCTAAAGTTTTGTGTGCCAGTGATTGTCCGAATAGTTTTGGGTAGCGCCTTCCAGAGGACATCATAGGTTCTGCACTGGTATATTGTAACAAACTTTCAGAGCAGGAGAGACAGTAACCTGCCCAAACTGCTTGCTTTGTAACAAACCCTCAGCTGTGAGAAGCATCAGTGTAGACGAGTCCTCTGGGGACTCCAGACTGACACATTGTACTTGACATTGTAACAGACCTTCAGATATGAGACGTTTCGGTGTCAGACAATCCTCTGTGAGCTGAACCAAGCAGCAGCAGCCAGGGACATCCTACCAATTATCCCTGGTTTTGGCTCCTCCGTTGCATCGGTCGCTGGGGACGGCTTACTGCCCCCATTTGCCTTGCATGTGTTGAGGAATCCCAGCTCGGTATTGTCGGAGGAGAACCCACAGCCGCCGTCATAAAATATGAAATGAGGCTGAATGCATTATGTAAATCCCTGCATGCTCGCTCATTGACGCACATTTGGGTTTTGTTCCAGAACAATGAGTAGACGACGGATTAATTGCCCAGAGACCTCTGTGGCTGCTGGCGGTGCAAGAGTTAAGGCATCAATCAGGGCAGCGGATGAGTCAGTGCAGATCCAGCAGCCTCTACAATTCCTCCGACCCCCTTGCGTGGTTGCGGGGACCCCTTCCTCCATGTGTTGAGGAGTCTTTCTCTGACCCTTTAACCTTCAGACATTTTTGTCCCACTTTTCCAGAGCCGTATCTCTGTATTTTTCCATCTATGCAGCCATGTGACGGCTTGTGTTTTTGCGGGACGAGTTGTATTTTTAATGCTACCATTTAATCTACTGAAAAACTTTTTAAAAATTAAGTGGGGTGCAATTAGAAAAATAGTTTTTTTTACTTTATTTCTATGAGTAAGTTAAAAGGACCCGTGCCCTTTATTCTGCAGGTCAGTGCGACTGCAGCAATACCGAATAGTTTTTGTTTTTTTGGTATGAAAAAATTTTTTTTTGCTTCTTGTTGCCATATTCTGAGACTTTTATTTTTCCGGATGAATGTTGGGACGCTGAATGCCAGCTTGCAACCTGTTCTGCGACCTTGTTTGGACCTGGGCTATTGGAGCAGCACTAACCTAAGGTTATTTCCCTGTCACTGGAATTGTGTGAGGGCTTGTGTTGGTGGAGCAGGTGCTAGTTCCTGTTGGTGTTATTTTAGGGGGTACATATAACTGATCAATCATTATTAATTTTTTTTTAAGGAGATGGTGCCAAAAACATTCTATTTTTTTCCTGCTTTTTACAGTTTTGATCTTCCGTGATGAACAATGCAATAGTTTTAGTAACTACCTTTTACAGATAGGGCAATTCCAAGTTGTATTTTTTATTTATTTATGGTTTTTATATGAAAAAGGAGTTTAACCTATATAAAAAATTTTGTTAACATTTTTTTTTGGTCTCAATAGGGAACATGTAATCACTTAGATGATTTGTATGATATACTGCAATTCTTTTGTATTGCAGTATATTATACAGTGCAGCCACAGGGCTTAATAGACTTAAAGAGAACCTGTGAGCTCCTATGAGCCCAAAAAACTACAGTTAGAGGTTCATGGGAGAGTAGCACTGAGAGGACAGTGTGTTTGTATGCTCAAGGAGTCCACTGTATGCACTGAGTGGTGGCTTTGTGGACAGACCGTGAGAGAATGGACGAGAAGTATAAAAATCCCACCTCTTATTCAGCAGCCTTCTCCTATAGGCCCCTAACTTTAGTCTGTGGAGCTTATAGATGCTGATCTGTATTCTTTACATACATGTCAGCTCTGGGGGCATTCACTAGCTGGGGTCATGTTAGTCTAACGGCACACCATAATCACCAGGCGATAGGTGACAGAGCAAGTCTCTGTTTTTCTAACGGCTTAAATGCTGCGGGCAGCATTGCTCGTGGCATCTAAGTGGTTGAACAGCTGCTGGTTTAGCTGCAGTTACATGGAGCTGTTCTCAGTATTGTATGTGACTGAACAACCATTGGTGCGACCATTCTGGCATGTATGGTTTCATTCTTGCCGGCAGCACATCTATTTACATGAGGCCATGTGTTGCCAACCACCATTGGTTTTATGGCCACATAAAAGATGTGATCTAGGACAAACCAGCAGTTTCTTGGCTAATGGCCGGACATGTTAGATGGAGCACCTAAGGCTCCACAGTCCGATATTTCAGCTGGTTTTGACAAAGCAATCTGGAGAAAGTTTTATGGCTGCTCCTTCCTCTCTTGGTCAAGTCTAGTTGAATGGAAGAAGGGTCTCTGCCTTTACAACCTCCTGCATCTCCTCCCACCAGCCAGTACCCTGTTGTGTACCTACAGTCTGTCTACAGGTGGGTGGCTCTCTGGGTTGGTTTATGTCAACTAAGCTCCTACAGGACGCCTGTGTGAAGGGTTAACGGTCCTCTGTATAAATAAGCTGGACAGCGGTTCTCTGATGCTGGTCTGTACACGCATGTAAACCCCACATACGGGCCGTGTATATATGGTGCATCCAGGACACATCTGCAGACCGCCTGCATTATCTCAATGTTCCTCGTTAGGCAGCATGGAAGGGGTTAATTTTTTGTAGGCATGTGTAAATATTGCTGATCTTGCTCTGTTTCGTGGTCTCACAATGCAGAAGGTGCGAATAGAAGCAGCCGAGTCTCATGACTTTATAAGGATCTCCGTGGCTGGAGGGTTTAACACGCGCATAAATCTCAGGAGGAGACGTGACGTACTGATGAGCGGCACCCATTGGTCCCGGCGTCCTCGTACTCTCCACGACTACTGGCTAGTTAGACGGAGGCTACAGTGTGTTCTCTAGCATGTGTGATACTGTCTGCTGTATCTAATCCCGTCTCGTGTGATACGATCTACTGAGTGGTGTATCTAAGCCTGTCTTGTGTGATACTATCTGCTGAGCTGTTTATCAAAGCCGATCATGCATAATGCTGAGCCAATGACACGCTGACACGCGGTGGTCAGGAGAATGACACGCTGATACGGGGTTAGTCCGGGCTCGGGAATGGGTTGGATTTCTGCAACGGATTATCTGTGATCCTCCACGGAAAACCGCGAATGATCACGGATGCGTGTGGTTTTCTGCGCGTATGTACATTATCGTGTGCACAGAAGAAAGATCTCTCCTCTCCAGCCCGCATTCCGACTTTTGTATCTATTTTCCTGTCTAGTTGCGAGCGTTTCTGTCGCTCATACGTATGGGCTGTGGTTTGCTTGCATCCATCGACCTCTATTGAGGCTGTCCACACAGAATCCGTATTAACATAGAGCATGCTACGATTTTAGCCCTGAAGATGTAGAGTGCAGCTCCGGAGTATATAACACAGGTGAATTAAACAAATGCCATCTATGTTGCATGAAATTAATGCTACTGAGCGTAGATAGGGGGCAGTAAGGGGCACAGTTAGTATTTGCACCTGGTAGTATCTTCTAGTGCATAGTCCTTCAGCAAGGATACAGAGGGCGTATCTGCAGGTGCAAAGCTTTATTGCCTGCACGTTGGGCGGCTGCAGCGGCCTCGTCCCTCGCTTCCTGCGAGGTTCCGCCTGCTTCTGGGGTGGGGAGGTTCCGCCTGCTTCTGGGGTGGGGAGGTTCCGCCTGCTTCTGGGGTGGGGAGGTTCCGCCTGCTTCTGGGGTGGGGAGGTTCCGCCTGCTTCTGGGGTGGGGAGGTTCCGCCTGCTTCTGGGGTGGGGAGGTTCCGCCTGCTTCTGGGGTGGGGAGGTTCCGCCTGCTTCTGGGGGGTGGGGAGGTTCCGCCTGCTTCCGGGGAGGTTCCGCCTGCTTCCGGGGAGGTTCCGCCTGCTTCCGGGGAGGTTCCGCCTGCTTCCGGGGAGGTTCCGCCTGCTTCCGGGGAGGTTCCGCCTGCTTCCGGGGAGGTTCCGCCTGCTTCCGGGGAGGTTCCGCCTGCTTCCGGGGAGGTTCCGCCTGCTTCCGGGGAGGTTCCGCCTGCTTCCGGGGAGGGGGGAGGTTCCGCCTGCTTCCGGGGAGGGGGGAGGTTCCGCCTGCTTCCGGGGAGGTTCCGCCTGCTTCCGGGGAGGTTCCGCCTGCTTCCGGGGAGGGGGGAGGTTCCGCCTGCTTCCGGGGAGGGGGGAGGTTCCGCCTGCTTCCGGGGAGGGGGGAGGTTCCGCCTGCTTCCGGGGAGGGGGGAGGTTCCGCCTGCTTCCGGGGAGGGGGGAGGTTCCGCCTGCTTCCGGGGAGGGGGGAGGTTCCGCCTGCTTCCGGGGAGGGGGGAGGTTCCGCCTGCTTCCGGGGAGGGGGGAGGTTCCGCCTGCTTCCGGGGAGGGGGGAGGTTCCGCCTGCTTCCGGGGAGGGGGGAGGTTCCGCCTGCTTCTGGGGAGGGGGGGAGGTTCCGCCTGCTTCTGGGGAGGGGGGAGGTTCCGCCTGCTTCTGGGGAGGGGGGAGGTTCCGCCTGCTTCTGGGGAGGGGGGAGGTTCCGCCTGCTTCTGGGGAGGGGGGAGGTTCCGCCTGCTTCTGGGGAGGGGGGAGGTTCCGCCTGCTTCTGGGGGGGAGGGGGGAGGTTCCGCCTGCTTCTGGGGGGGAGAGGAGGTTCCGCCTGCTTCTGGGGGGGAGAGGAGGTTCCGCCTGCTTCTGGGGGGGAGAGGAGGTTCCGCCTGCTTCTGGGGGGGAGAGGAGGTTCCGCCTGCTTCTGGGGGGAGAGGAGGTTCCGCCTGCTTCTGGGGGGGAGAGGAGGTTCCGCCTGCTTCTGGGGGGGAGAGGAGGTTCCGCCTGCTTCTGGGGGGGAGAGGAGGTTCCGCCTGCTTCTGGGGGGGAGAGGAGGTTCCGCCTGCTTCTGGGGGGGGGGGGGAGAGGAGGTTCCGCCTGCTTCTGGGGGGGGGGGGGAGAGGAGGTTCCGCCTGCTTCTGGGGG
The DNA here is from genome assembly GCF_035609145.1 of Eleutherodactylus coqui. Taxonomy (NCBI): domain Eukaryota; kingdom Metazoa; phylum Chordata; class Amphibia; order Anura; family Eleutherodactylidae; genus Eleutherodactylus; species Eleutherodactylus coqui. The sequence continues at coordinate 101,721,564 of NC_089849.1, forward strand.
GGGGGGGGGAGAGGAGGTTCCGCCTGCTTCTGGGGGAGGGGGGGGAGAGGAGGTTCCGCCTGCTTCTGGGGGAGGGGGGGGAGAGGAGGTTCCGCCTGCTTCTGGGGGGGGGGGGGGAGAGGAGGTTCCGCCTGCTTCTGGGGGGGGGGGGGGAGGTTCCGCCTGCTTCTGGGGGGGGGGGGAGGTTCCGCCTGCTTCTGGGGGGGGGGAGGTTCCGCCTGCTTCTGGGGGGGGGAGGTTCCGTCTGCTTCTGGGGGGGGGAGGTTCCGTCTGCTTCTGGGGGGGGGGAGGTTCCGTCTGCTTCTGGGGGGGGGGAGGTTCCGTCTGCTTCTGGGGGGGGGAGGTTCCGTCTGCTTCTGGGGGGGGGGGGGGGAGGCTCCGTCTGCTTCTGGGGGGGGGGGGGGGGGAGGTTCTGCTTTTCCAAGACTTCTGAATGGAAGTTCTGCAGTGTGAAGATCCTCCATGTTTCTGCATACATCTGTTAGAGGTTTGATTGACCGCAGCTGATAAGGTTTACTGTTTGTCTCTGTAGACATTTGGTTTTGTACATACAGTGGTTACATAAAGTCTACACAGCCCTTGTTAAACTGCCTGGTTTTGTAATGTTAAAAAATCCGACATCCGTAAAATTCCATTGAAAAACAAACTGAAATCATTTAGGGTGGGAAAAAAATGTAAAATAATGCGGTTGCATAAACACACCATAAACTAATACTTTGTTGTTGCCCCCATTGACTTTCTGACAGCTTTCAGTGTTTTGGGGTCTGTGTTTATCAGCATGGCACATCTAGATTTAGTGATTTTTACTCACTCTTCCTTGCAAATCTGTCAGATTGCGATGGCATCTCCTGTGTAGCGCCCTCTTCAGGTCAACACTCAGATCTGCAATGGGATTGAGGTTGGGGCTCTGGCTGGGCCATTCCAAAACTGTGATCTTCTGGTGAAGCTCCTTCTCTTGGTCATTTGTCGGTCTGCTTTGGGTCGTTGTGCTGAAAGGTGAAATTCCTCTTCATCTGCAGCTTTTTAGCCGAGGCCGGATGGCTTTGTACCAGAATGGGCTGATATTTGGGACTGTTCATAATTCCCTCCAGCTTAACTAAAGCCCCAGTTCCTACAGCAGGACAGCCCCCCACATCTACACTGCGGGTTGGGGGTCCTCTGGTGATGCACAGTGTTGGCTTTAGGAATTATTTCCAACAAGTCCCCCCTCAGTCTCATCAGACAGAACACGTTCTCCCCCACAGCCCAGACATACGAAGAACACGGGAGATGGCTGTCACATGACTACACAACCAATACTTGCCAGAAGCTCCTGCAGCTCCTTTAATGTTGCTGTTGGCCGATTTACTTTGGTCTTTTCATCCGTTTTTGAGCGACGTCCAGTTTTCGGTAATATCACTGTTGTGCCAGATATATATGTATATTGGTTTATGTAATGTCTTGGAGATGTTATTCCCCCCCCCCCCCCCCCCCCCCCTCTTTCTTCTCCTGACTGACACCTTCCAACAATCACATCCCTTTGATGTGTTCTAAACTCTTTATGGACCAACTAAGAAAATGTCTGGAAAATCCTAGAAGAGCCGAACTTTATATGGGGGGGGGATCAGATAATGGCAGCGGAGTGCCGACTACTGTTCAACATGAGTGTAAATGTGATTGGCTGATTCTGACCACAAGTACAAGAGGGTGTGAACACTTATGCAACCACGTTATTTTAGTTTTGTTGCTTATAGTTTTCCACCCTAACTGATTTTAGTTTGTTTTCCATTGGACGTTTACAGATAGCGGGCGCTGAAGGGGAGGTAAACCTGAAATCAGTCATCGTTGTCTGAGTTTGAACAGGTCATAAACCTGTCATTTTAACAGGGTTGTGAAGACTTTTTATATCCACTGTACAGCATACTTCATATATGACTTTGTATGACCTGTCCTTACCGGGACTGACCCCTTACACACGTCTTATATGTTTGCAGGACCCCCGGAGTAAGCACAAGTTTAAGATCCACACGTATGGGAGTCCAACATTCTGTGACCACTGCGGCTCTCTGCTCTATGGGTTAATACATCAGGGGATGAAGTGTGAGAGTAAGTACAGTCCGTGTATTCTATGTACTCAGTGGGTTTAAAGAAGCACTCCGGGCATCATTGTATCAGTGACCTCTGCTGTGAAGAAGCAGTTCTGTAGCTCGTCCCTGCCCTGTATTCTGCACATTTCTGGCCAGTACTCTGACTACGGTCCGTGCCCTGCAGTTAAGCAGCTTCATGTATGTTACCAAAGAACAATGCCATCCACAAAAAACAGGCATTTTCTCATTTGTTGGCTGATCGCTGGATCATTCACCAATTTAGCGGCCCGTATAACATATGATGCCTTTACATATGATGTTTTTTCAGGTGTTGGAATACGGTTAGCTGCCTGGTGGATAGCAGAGAATTGTCTACACTGATACAATATAACAAACCCTCAGCTGTATATCTCTTTTGGATCTCAGCAAGATTGTTCTCATTTACGGACAGCAAGCAGAGATCCTGAAAATGGTGGAGATGAAACGCTGGAAGCCATTAGCCAGTGTCTGTCTTCTGATGCAACTGTAGCTCTAATTACATAGTAACAAGGCTGACGCGTAGCGTCTCGCTGCTCAACTAAAGGGGTTCTTCAGTTTTGACAAGTCCCATAACTTCCCTTTTCTTTTAACACATATACAATGCACTCGGAAAGTCTTCAGACACTTTGTTTGCTTTTTTTTACATTTGTTATGTTGTTCCTTTGTGTAATTAAGAAATAAATTCAGCTCGTCTAGAGCGACCATTGGGTTCTTGGTCACCTCTCTTACTGAGGCCCTTCTCCCCCGATTGCTTAGTCTGGTGGGTCGGTCAGCTATAGGAAGAGTCCTGGTCGCTCCAAACTTCTATGATGCAAGAATTATGGCGTCCGCTGGGCTCTTGGGAACGTTTAGTGCAGCAGAAATGATTTTTCAGCCTCCCCAGATCTGCGCCTCCACACATCCTGTCCCTGAGCTCTACATGGCTTCATCATGGCTTGGCTGATCTGCATTGTGACACCTTATATAGGCTGGGCTGTATCTTTCAAAATTAGGACATCAGCTGAATTTTCCCCAGGTGACTCCAATCCAAGTGTAGAAACATCTCTAAGATGATTGGTAGCCCCCATGGCTAGATATGAAGTGCCCTACCAAAGGGGCTGAACACTTGTGTCAATGCATGATGGTCGTTTTTTATTTATTTAGTTTTAAATTTGCAAAGATTCCTAACATTCTGTTGTCATTATGGGGAAAATTTTTTTTTTTTTTTTTTTCATTTGCACAAGGCCGCAAAATAGTAACATGTAAAAACCTGAAAGGGGCTGAAGACTTACTGAATGCATTGTATCCAGCATGTGCCTCCTGAACATGAAGAGATCTTGTAAGCTGTTGTGGTGATCCGTTATCACAATACAGTTAATATTCTATGCTCCTGCAGCCACCACTAGGGGGAACTCACTGTATACACATTAAACATAGTCTGCGATGAGCTCCCCCTAGTGGAGGCTGCAGGCAGAATGAATGCTATCCTATATCTATGTCTAGAGCTCTGGATCAGAATGACCGATAGGACAGCTATAAAGCTATAGAACAAGTCAGCGCAGGATGTTTGATCTGCACAGCTGTATGTGTGTCACTAATTCCGTGTCTTGTGTTCCTCGCAGCATGTGACATGAATGTACATAAAATCTGTGTCGTCAACGTGCCCAGTCTGTGTGGAATGGACCATACAGAGAAGAGGGGGAGGATATTCCTGAAGGCCGAGGTGATTGGAGACAAGCTGAATGTCACAGGTGAGGCTCCGACTGCCTCAAGAAATGATGTACCAGAGATGGGTTCAATCTATTGTCCTCTGTTATCAGCCATTCCAAGCTGTCCAAGCAATCTACTGTTTTATGTTAGCATCTATTTCAGGCTTGGAAGAGAAACTATAGAACAAGTAAATAGAATCTATTGTCTTCTGTTATCAGCCACCTCAGGCTGGGGAGATGATGACTGCAGGACCATAGAGGTGAATACAATCTGTTGCTCCAAAATCCAGCAATAAGAACCTGATGTTTTAGTATTAATTGCATTAACAACCCTCTGGTGTAAACGGAGGGCAGTAAACTCGCTCTGCTGCTTATTGGGAGGTCTCAGTGCAGCTTTAAAGCATCGATTTCATATTACAAGCGCTTGATTTTGTACCTGTGTGATGTGCATCTATTGCTCCCTTTGATCAGCTATTTCAGGCTGGGGAGAGAATGCCTGTAGGACAGGTAAATGCAGTCTACTGCTCCCTGTTACCAGCCGTTGCAGGCTTCATGAAATATTCCAGGAGTAGTTATAACTTATTGGTAGGTAAGATGATTACACTTTAATGGCCGCTCGGTTGGCTCTGTGGTGATTAGACGTTAGATTGTTCAGTGCTTTGGATGCACCCCCCGCAGGGTCCACAGATCGTACCCTTGTTGTATATCTGGGGGCGCAGAGCATCGCCCCCTCTCCCTCTTGTCCCATGCTAAGAACGTGTAATTACATCTCTGCAGATTCCGCCATGAAATGCTCCGGCAGGATGAATTACTGCGCTAATCCTCAGACACGTCTCGGTTGTAATGAGGAGCTGTGATATTAGCTGCCCCCGCATAGTCCCGTCAGCCATAGGTAGGGGGTGCTGGATTGCTCTCAGCGCTGCTGCTCTGATCACCCGCAGGACATTTACTCCTCTCCGATTAATGTTCTACAGAGTGACCTGCTAAGCAAAAATCACATTCCTTTCTAAGCTTCTATAACAGTGTCATTGACACCCAGACCACTGGGGGCGCTCTTCTAGCGGTTTTGACAGTCTGTAGCATGGCTTGTTCTAAGGGTCCTTTTAGACGAGCCGATTATCGTTTAAATGAGTGAGTGACGTCACCGCTACCCTCGCGCTGTTTATACAGCAAATACATTGTTGCTCGTTCAAACGCGAAATCGTTCACATTCGCTGTATTAGTGACGGAGGACGACCGAATGAGCGCCACGTAACCGAACGATTAGTGAACGAGCCTATGGTGGCTTTTATGCTGCATAAAATGGACAACGAGGAACAGTGAAGATTCTCGTTCGGCATCCAGTCCTTGACTTGCGTTTAGAGCAAACAATTATCATACACTTTCGCTCGTTTGATCGATGATCATTCCGTCTAAAAGCACCTTAAGGGTCCTTTTCACAGGACTGTCGGGCGCTCCATTCCGGACAGTCATCCTAGCGATGATCGCTCCTGCGCAAGGATCGCTCAGTAAATGGAGGCGGAGCGGGCTGGAGGTCTCGCGCGTTGTACAGCCGCTGCCGGCGGTCTGCAGGTCAGGACGCTCAGAATGTGATGCATTCCCCTGTAAACCTCTATGGGGGCGTCATTCATACATTGCTGCCAGGGGAACTGCTCTATAAACGTCTCTACTACTTTGAAAGGGTCTAATCTAGTCTCTTCTAGTCCATGTGATTATTGCAGTGTCATTCCTGGCCACTAGGGGAGCTTTTCTGTTAATAATCCACATCTGCTGTGACTTGCCATGTGTCCTTTAAACCTGCAGTTTGGTCATTGACCTCCTCCCAGTTTTATTTCACATCTGCGGAGGTTAGTGTAAACTCCACAGGGTGTTCCTAAATGTACCTGAGATAATCTGCGGTGGGATGGAGGTAATAACCTTCAGAACGCTCAATCAATAAAGTGTATTTACTGAAGGCAGGACACGGAGAGCGGTGCGGTGCCACCCAGAGATGGCAGCGCTGCAGCTTCACTCCTGCTGAATACTATCAGCTGTTATCTGCAACTTTACTTATCTTGTAATGATCTCATGTTGTACTTAGTCACATCCAGAGCTGCATTCACAATTCTGCTAGTTGCCAAAACAGAGTGCATCATGGGTGCTCAGCTAAACTGCTAAGAGTTGGATCTCCCATTTTCAGTTTGTGAACTCTGTGCTGACATATATTGGAGTTGTCGTTGCAGCTCTGGAGGTGACTACATCATAAGACAGGATGCGACTTAGTAAAAGACCTGCAAAGATTTTCCATTTTCGATGATCTGACCGGTTTATGAGGGAACGTTGTGCTCCAGCTTTCTAGATCACCTCCTCTTTAGCCACTTCCTAATCTTTCTCTTGTGCGGGCTTCAGGTGCCCAATGTTACCTGACCTCCCTGCCCGGTGCCCCACATTCCTGCACATGCTCATCATTTACTGATGTCTCAATCATGGCACCACACTGCCATCTGCTGGGTCATAATGGTACTGACAGGAAAAGGACTGAAGTACTGGCACATTAAGCTCTCTGTATAGAATTGCCTCAGGAATAACTGAGATGCGGTCTTGTCTTTAAAGGGCTGGTAACCCTCCTAGTCTGTAGCTTATAATAGTGCTGGAGCATTATAAGAGGAGTGGCTGATCTCAGTCACACATGATAGAAATGCCTCTGGAGATTATATCAGTGCTGGAGTGTTTGATATCGGTCACAAATGGATGTAAATATCTCTACAGAGATGGACCTGACTGAAATGGCTGATAACAGGGAACAATGGATTCGATTCAACTATCTTAGGGCACATTGACACGGAACGATCATTGTTCAAAAACCGCTGGAATCATGCAAATTTGAACGATAATCGTTCAGTGTAAACATGGCGATAATTCATGAATGTGAATGACCGAACGATGCAGCGAACTAAATGTAACTTATTATATGTGTGGGAATGAAACAGGAAATGGTCATTGTTTGCTCGTGCGAATGATGACTCATGTAGAAGGCCTTAATAATGAGCTTCTACACATACTTGCATGACTGATAACAGGGAACAACAGCTTATACTCCCCTGCCCTACAGTCAGCCTCTCCTTGGCCATCGCTAGCTGATAACAGGGAGTAATAGAGTGTGTTCACCTACACAGCACATAGATGCAGAATAGACGGCAGCTGTAGAAGACCTTGTAACAATTTAACTCTGTGTTCTGCATTATCATTCTGGTGGGTTCCTTTCTAAGGGTACTTTTACGAGTGCTGATAGTTGTCCAAGGAATCACTTACTAGAGCGATGACAAGTGACCGTTGTCCCGGGTCAACATGGGCCCCGACAGGGCGGCTGAGCGAGGATCGCTCACTTGTTGGTGTCGCTTAGTTTCTTGCTCCTCTATGAACGACGGCCAGTTCACCCTGAATGGTGGCCGAAAGATCTCCAGCGCCCTCCACCTCCGTTCCGTGAGCGGTCATCACTCCTGTGTGTAGGGACAGGAGCGATCATCATTGAGGCTGCTGGGGGGCATTTAAGCACCTGACTGTAAAAGTACCTTTACACAGTCCTGTATAACAAGCCTGGCACCTATGCTGCCCTTCTGAGAGGGTTAGACATGTATCCGTCGCTGATTATACAGATTATCTTCCCCATAATACCCTCATAACGCGCCACTTTTAATACTCTGATACATAACTCTGATATCAATGGAAACAAACCTTTTCATTCACCAAAACTCTCTACTATACAATGTTCTTGTTGACCAGTGCAACCAATCACAGCGCAGCTCTCATTTCTCAAGCTTCTGAGGTTTAAAGAAAGCTGTGCTCTGATTGGTTGCTGTGGGCAACAAGGACCATCTTACTGGTAGACAGTTTTGCTAAATGAGGACCAAAAAGTTTTATTCTGCCGTAGTCGTCGCTAGGGGGATATGAGACAAGATAATTGCCAACGAAGGCAGGAAAGCGTTTTGGGTCTTTGATTCCTCCACAGCGCCACCTATTGGAAGGCAGCATTCCTTCAAGCTAATGTTAGACTCTTTATACAAGTCTTGTAACAATGACTGGAAATTAAAAGCAAAGCCAGACTCTGACCCCTGTCCCAGGCCTCTCACTAGCAAAGCCAGACTCCTACTGTACTCAGATGAAGGGCAAAAACCCTGAAACAGCTGTCTGTACATGGAGTCTGGCTTAGCTTTAAATTCCCAGTCATTGTTACAAGGCTTGTATAAAGAGTCTGGCTTTGGCTTAAAAGAATGCTGAAAAATGAGGAAATCCAAGGGCAAAATAATCTGGCGAGGATGTAAAATCTTTAATACTTTATTGTGAGGTAACCATTAAAATATATAGAGACATACAAACGTCTGCTCACAACCGCTAACGCGTTTCAACTGAACAGCTTGAAGGAATGCTACCTTCCAATAGGTGGCACTGTGGAGGTATTATTCCATCTCCCTTATTTGGGGCCTTCTTTTTCACGTCTACCGGCCTGGGATGAGTGTGCAATGTCATTTCCGAATAAAGCTTGGTGCAGATCTGCCCAGCAGGCCCGTGATTCATAAGTGACACTCCAATTTTATGGAAAAAGGTTGCATCTGTAAGCGAAAATCATCCGTCCGTCCACCAGTAAGCGTGGAAACAGTAAAGCACGTCCGGGCAAGTAACACATGAAGTCTTCGGAAATCCACCAACAGAGCGAGCGGAGAATTAGACGTACCGCGGCCGACCGTATGGGAGATTCTGTGCAGACGTTGGCTGTGTTATCCCTACCTAGTGGAGAGCAATGGATTCATGGAATATTTAGTGATTGTCTGCAGGGGGAAGGCGGCCTCATCACCCAGTTAACAAATGTAATGGCCGAATCTGTGGAGGAAAACCCACCTGTCTATATGGAGCGTATGCGCGCCCCCCAAGGTGAAAGTGATGTGCGCTATATAACCTGTAGGTGTGCGGTCCCTTCTTTTTCCATGAGGAAACAATTCTGAGGATTTCGTACCCGGACGCTATAGATATGGCTTCTGCCGGAGTTGGAACAGGAAATTCCAGGTTCCCTCTTCCAACAGTTTCTCCGCCCCCACCCCCTTTACTTTCACAGTGAACTCAATAGGTGACTACTAAACTGATGGCTAGGCGGTGCAGGTGGTGATGATAGCGAACGTCTTCCTTGGCCTCCATGTTCCCCAGGCCTCACGCCTTGTCATTTTTTGTCTGTGGATGAGTGTTAGAGTCCCCATGGCACCCTTGCCACCCTTACCACCCACCCTCCCAGAAGACATTGCATCATATTTCCGGCTTCTCTGTACTGCGGATGGTCCACACGGCTCGCCGTCAGACATGTGCAGTGCAGAATTTTTTTTTTCAAATCTCCTGCTTTCCCGCGGATCGGACGGCTTCTATTGACTTCAATGCAAGCCATCCATATGGGAACCGCACTGAAATGGAGCATGTCGCAATTTATTTTTTCAGACCATTTGTTTTACGCAAAACAAATCTGTATGCTGGAATTCATTTGCGGATGCCCATGCTTCCCTAGGGGCAGCTTCATTTCCGGATCTCCCTCGTGGGTGATCTGTGCAGATTCAGCAAGTCAAATCCACCCGTGGACAATGCGTCTTATTCTGTATATACGGACACTACACAGTACCACTTCTCTTGTCCTATATGCTGGTGTAATTCTCAGTATATTCTCTTATTCTGTATATATGGACACTACACAGTACCACTTCTCTTGTCCTATATGCTGGTGTAATTCTCAGTATATTCTCTTATTCTGTATATATGGACACTATACAGCACCACTTCTCTTGTCCTATATGCTGGTGTAATTCTCAGTATATTTCCTTATTCTGTATATATGGACACTACACAGTACCACTTCTCTTGTCCTATATGCTGGTGTAATTCTCAGTATATTCTCTTATTCTGTATATATGGACACTATACAGCACCACTTCTCTTGTCCTGTATGCTGGTGTAACTCTCAGTATATTCTCTTATTCTGTATATATGGACACTACACAGTACCACTTCTCTTGTCCTGTATGCTGGTGTAATTCTCAGTATATTCTCTTATTCTGTATATATGGACACTACACAGTACCACTTCTCTTGTCCTGTATGCTGGTGTCATTCTCAGTATATTCTCCTATTCTGTATATATGGACACTACACAGTCCCACTTCTCTTGTCCTGTATGTTGGGTGTAATTCTCTTATTCTGTATATATGGACACTACACAGTACCACTTCTCTTGTCCTGCATGTAGTGTGTAATTCCCAGTATATTCTCTTATTCTGTATATATGGACACTACACAGCACCACTTCTCTTGTCCTATATGCTGGTGTAATTCTCAGTATATTCTCTTATTCTGTATATATGGACACTATACAGCACCACTTCTCTTGTCCTGTATGCTGGTGTAACTCTCAGTATATTCTCTTATTCTGTATATATGGACACTACACAGTACCACTTCTCTTGTCCTGTATGCTGGTGTCATTCTCAGTATATTCTCCTATTCTGTATATATGGACACTACACAGTCCCACTTCTCTTGTCCTGTATGTTGGGTGTAATTCTCTTATTCTGTATATATGGACACTACACAGTACCACTTCTCTTGTCCTGCATGTAGTGTGTAATTCTCAGTATATTCTCTTATTCTGTATCTATGGACACTGCACAGCACCACTTCTCTTGTCCTATATGCTGGTGTAATTCTCAGTATATTCTCTTATTCTGTATATATGGACACTACACAGTACCACTTCTCTTGTCCTGTATGCTGGTGTCATTCTCAGTATATTCTCCTATTCTGTATATATGGACACTACACAGTACCACTTCTCTTGTCCTGTATGCTGGGTGTAATTCTCAGTATATTTCCTTATTCTGTATATATGGACACTACACAGTCCCACTTCTCTTGTCCTGTATGTAGAGTGTAATTCTCAGTATATTCCCTTATTCTGTATATATGGATACTACATAGTACCACTTCTCTTATCCAGTATGCTGGTGTAATTCTCAGTATATTCTCTTATTCTGTATATGTGGACACTACACAGTACTACTTCTCTTATCCTGTATGCTGGTGTAATTCTCAGTATATTCCCTTATTCTGTGTATATGGACACTACACAATACCACTTCTCTTATCCTGTATGCTGTTGTAATTCTCAGTATATTCCCTTATCCTGTATATATGGACACTACACAGTACCACTTCGGTTATCCTGTATGCTGGTGTAATTCTCAGTATATTCCCTTATTCTGTATATATGGACACTACACAGTACCACTTCTCCTGTCCTCTATGCTGGGTGTAATTCTCAGTATATTCTTTTATTCTGTATATATGGACACGATACAGTCCCACTTTTCCTGTCCTGTATGGGGGGTGTAATTCTCCGTATATATTCTCTTATTCTGTATATATGGACACTACACGCTACCACTTCTCTTGTCCTGTGTGCTGAGTGTAATTCTCAGTATATTCCCTTATCCTGTATACATGGACACTACACAGTACCACTTCTCTTGTCCTGTATGCTGAGTGTAATTCTCAGTATATTCCCTTATCCTGTATATATGGACACTACACAGTAGCACTTCTCTTGTCCTGTATGCTGAGTGTAATTCTCAGTATATTCCCTTATTCTGTATACATAGACACTACACAGTACCACTTCTCTTGTCCTGTATGCTGGTGTAATTCTCAGTATATTCCCTTATTCTGTGTATTTGGACACTACACAGTACCACTTCTCTTGTCTTGTATGCTGGGTGTAATTCTCAGTATATTCTTTTATTCTGTATATATGGACACTACACAGTACCACTTTTCCTGTCCTGTATGGGGGGATGTAATTCTCAGTACATTCCCTTATTCTGTATATATGGACACTACGCAGTACCACTTCTCTTGTCCTGTATGTTGGGTGTAATTCTCAGTATATTCTTATTCTGTATATATGGACACTACACAATACCACTTCTCTCGTCCCGTATGCTGGTGTAATTCTCAGTATATTCCCTTATTCTGTATATATGCACATTACACAGTACCACTTCTCTTGTCCTGTATGCTGGTGTAATTCTCAGTATATTCTCTTATTCTGTATATATGGACACTACACAGTACCACTTCTCTTGTCCTGTATGCTGGGTGTAATTCTCAGTATATTCTCTTATTCTGTATATATGGACACTACACAGTACCACTTCTCTCGTCCGGTATGCTGGTGTAATTCTCAGTATATTCCCTTATTCTGTATATATGGACACTACACAGTACCACTTCTCTTGTGCTGTATGCTGGTGTAATTCTCAGTATATTCTCTTATTCTGTATATAAGGACACTACACAGTACCACTTCTCTTGTCCTGTATGCTGGGCGTATTTCCCACTGTCTGATCGCTCTGCGTGGGTGCATAGATACTGAGATGTACTATGTGTATAAAAAGACAGTCGGTCAGTGATACCTTGGGTTAAAAGTGCTTCAGATTACAAGCTTTTTGACTTGAGAGCAGGCTCTCTCCCAAATGTTTGGTCTGATTTAGGCCCCCTGCACATGGGCGGAAATTCCACAGTGGGATTTCCCGCAGAATTTCCGCCCATGGACGCTGCCATAGGATTGCATTAGAAAACACAATCCTAGGCAGACAGCGGTCCGCCCTGCGCATGCGCCGGCTGGACGGCAACCATCAGAAAGCCGTAGTAGCGGGAGCAGGTGAGACCCGCACTGGTCCCTGCAAAGGCGCGGGTCGGGTCCCGCTGCAAGAATTCTCGCAGCGGAATCCTACCTAGCCGTCTGTAGGCGGGCTTAAGAGCAAAAATTTGGATTAACCCCTTAACGACCGCCCCATCGGGAAACTACGTCCTCAGCAGGTGGGCTTTAATCCTAGAGGATGTAGTTTTATGCATCCTCTTTGGATTAATGCCCACTTGCCTGAGGACGTGATAGCTCCATGCTGTCGGTGCCCGCATGTAGCCGACAGCATGGAGCTGTCATCCCAGGATGCTGGCAGTCCCCTCCGGCATTGCGATCGGCGCTATCCAATGGATAGCGCCAATCGCAAAAAAGTAAATAAAACACTGTAAAAAAGTAAAGATTCAGCTGCCCCGATGGATCGGATCCATCAGGGCAGCTGAAAATACTCACCCGCCTTCTGCACGTTGCCCCCGAAGATTCTGGTCCTCCCGGACCCGCCGGCGGTCTTCTGTGCATGCTCGCCAGACGATGACGTCATGCGCATACGCAGAAGCCCGGGAGCCCCGCCAAATTTAAAATCTCCTGGCTCCTGAAGGTATCCATTAGATAGCGGCCATCGCGAAAAAGTAAAAAAAAGTTTTAAAGTGTCAGTTTCACCTCCCCTCATGGATCCGATCCATGAGGGGAGGTGAAAATACTCACCTAAGTCCTCCCCGAGGTCCCCGTCTGTGCATGCGCGCCCAATGTCAGTCATCGGGCGCGTGCACAGAGGGGCTCGAGGCCCGGGAAATTTAAAATCCCTCTGCTCCTGGCTGCCATGTGTAGCCCGGAGCAGAGGGATGTCACTGGGCACATGATCACTGTCATCCAATGGATGACAGTGATCATGTAAAGTTTAAAAAAAAGTGTAAAAAGGTAAAACAAAAAAGTGTAAAAAGCAAAAAAAAAAAAAAAAGTTTAAAAAAAGTTAAAAAAGCTTGCGTCTCATCACCCCCCACGGATCATATCCGTGAGGGAGGATGAAATGGCGTACCTAAGGCCCGCGGATTTATCCGCGGACCTTACCCCAGCTTCTGCGCACGCCCCCGTCGCCAAAGTGGCGGACGCATGCGCAAAAGCTGTGGATTGCCAGCGTAATTTAAAATCTCCCTGCTCCTGGGTACAAAACTTAGCCAAGAGCCTGGAGATTTCACGGAGATCCGCCGTGAGCGGTTCCTGGTCTCGTGTTCGCCGTTATCCAATGGATAATGGTGATCACGTAAAAGTAAAAAAAAGGTGAAGGTTCATCTCCCCTCACCGATGCGATCGGTGAGAGGAGTTGAATCTTTTTACCGGGGGCCTCAGTATTTGCACCCGACGCGATCTTCTTCCGTGAATTTTCCCGGATTCTGAGCATGCGACCGCCGGCAAAACACCGGACACATGTGCAGGAGTCAGGGAGCCCAGGAAATTTAAAAGCTCCTTGATCCCAGCAACCAACGGTCGCCGAGAGCCTGGAGCAGTGACGGGTGGCCTCGTTGAGCGGTCCCCGGTCACGTGATAAAAAGGTAGCGATCTACCTTAGGCCGGTCTCACATGACCGGATAGGAATTACAGATTCCGCATGCGTCTGATCCGTGGTAATACGCAGATCAATCGCATTGGATTACACAATTCCGCTCACATTAGCAGGTTGGAATTGTGTAATCCACTCGCAGAAAAGAGAACGCAGCAGGTTCTATTTTACCGCGGATATCCGCAACATAGAGCCCATTGTGCTCCGTGGTCGCGGATATACCCGCAGCCCATATGCAACTACCTTGTATACGGGCTGCGGGTACCCGCGTCATCGCTAAGCGACGGTGCGGGAAATGCAAACAAAAAAAAAAGTACTGCGCATGACCGCCTGTGTGAGTAGGCAGTTATGCGCAGTACATTACGCGGCCGTACGCAGGGTCACAGCCGGGATCACAGCTGGGATCCGCTGCGGGCCTCCGCAAGCTGATTCCACCTACGGCTGCGGGAGCCCGGCGCTATTTAGACCGCTACCTGTAATACGCAATTTACAAGAAGCCCTGGGAACGCTCGCCTTCCTGCAGTACCAGGAGCAGCTTGTTGAGCGCCTTGTGTGTGAGACCGCCGCACCTCATTAAGCTTACGGAGACTCACAGAGCGCCACTTTTTACACTCCATCCCCGCCGCTGAGGTCACAAAATACCCCCAAAATCATGAGAGGAGGGGGGATACCGGTTTTATTGCCCCATGTACCCATCCCAACCAGCCTCCGTAGTTACCCGTCTTTGGAAATACTACACAGTTCACATTATTACTTTTATCTAAGATTTGGGGAACGCCGAAAAGGGCGCGGAGTGTGGGGGGGGGGGGGGGGGAGGGGGAGGGAGGATTTTTTTAAGGTGTCAATTTTTATTCCGTACAAGTGGGCAATGGGGCCTGGAATTTATTCAGTTGGGCTCTGCAATCCAATGGGTGTTCCCTGCATTGTAGGCCTTGCCATGTGTCCTGTAAGTAGATTAGGGCCACAATGGGTATGTTTTCGAACACGGGACAAACGGGGGTATCCATTTTGGGGTGAACGTCTTCATTCCTATGTACACTGTACAAAAAAAAAATGTTTTTAAATTGAAAAAATTGCAAAAAAAATGAAAATTGTAATTTTTTCCTTCTGCTTTGCTTAGATTCATTCAAATACTGTGGGGTCAAAATACACAGTACACCCCTAGATGAATGTGTTAAGGGGTCTAGTTTTTAAAGTGGGGTCATTTGTGGGGGTTCCTTATCATTTTAGACGCTCAATGTCTCTACAAGTGGGCAATGGGGCCTGGAATTTATTCCGTTGTACCCTGAAATCCAACGGGTGCTCCTTCCATTATAGGCCTGGCCATGTGTCCTTTAGGTAGATTAGGGCCACAAGGGGTATGGTTCTGAACACGGGACAAACAGGGGTATCCATTTTGGGGTGGAAGTCTTCATTCCTATGTGTGCTGTACAAAAAAACCTGTTTTTAAAATGACAGAATTAACAAAAAAATGCTTTGCTTTGCTAGAATTCATTCAAAAACTGTGGGCTCAAAATGGGCAGTACACCCCTATATAAATTCGTTAAGGGGTCTAGTTTTCAAAATGGGGTCACTTGTGGAGGTTCTCTATGGTTTTGGCCACTCAAGAGCTCTACAAAAGTGCTATGGGGCCTAAAACGCCTTCAAGCAAAATGTATGTTCTGAAAGACACCGACTACTCCTTTCATTTTAGGCCCCGTTGTGCATCTACACATAAGATTAGGGCCACAATGGGTATGTCTCTGAACACGGGAGAAACTGGGGTATCCATTTTGGGGTGTAAATCCTCATTTTCATGGGCACTATAGGAAAAAAATATGTCTTTAAAATGACATATTTGAAAAATTATGAAATTTTATTTTTTCTCCTCTAAATTTAATTAATTCCTGAAAAAACGGTAGCTCAAAATACTCATGACACCCCTCAGTGGATACATTAAGGGGTGTAGTTTTTCTAAAATGGGGTCATTTGGGGGGAATCTACTATTATGACACTCATGAGCCTTTGCAAACTTGGCTTGGTGCAGGAAAACAAAGTGTTCCTCAAAATGCTGAAAAGTAATGTTAAATTTGTACGTCATCTAAATGGTTAAAAAAGCACAAAAGTTTTTCAAGTGTGCATTCAGAATAAAGTAAACAGATGGAAATATATATCTTATCAAAAATTTGTACGGTATGTTTGGACATATTTGAGATGTTACAGTTGAAAATGTGAAAAAAAATGACTTTTTTAAAAATTTTCCCAATTTTGGCGCTTTTAATAAATATACACAAATTATATTGGTCTCTTTTTACAACCAAAATGAAGTACAACATGTGGTGAAAAAACAGTGTCCGAATCACTTGGATATGTAAAGCCTTTACGGAGTTATGCTACGTTGAACGACGCATGTCAGATTTCCATAATTTGGCTCCGTCACTAAGGCGCAAACAGGCTTTGTCACTAAGGGGTTAAGAGCCTTGCTCCCACAGAAAAAGAAACAAAATATCTATCTTGGTCCCTCGCTTCTTATAGGGATCAAGTGTAAAACGATTGTCTCTTTTTTTCTATAGAAGCACTTGCTTCTTTGGGAGGTCCCCTCTTTGGACACCCCCTTTTTTTAATAGATGAGGTTTAAGCAGTCACCACCAACAGGGTATCAAGGCACCAGATCCTTAAGATGGCAGACTGGGATTTATTAAACAAGCAGACAATACCAAACAATGCATAAAATGTAACCGGCATATATTTCCGATGCAACGCGTTTCGGGGCTGTAGCGCCCCTTTTTCAAACATTCTGTCAAACTCCTTCCTTATGTGCACAAAAACTCTTCTGCCGCACGTTACATCACTACGTAATGACGCGATCTGCTTCCACGTCTCCGTGAAAGGGGTCCTCACTTCTTGACCTTGACGCACAGTGCGTCCACGTCTAGCACCGTGAGGAAAGTGCTCGATGACGCTTAGTGCATCCATGTCACTGCGCACTATGCGTCTGCGTTCCATATTTCAATTAAGAACACAGAACTTGCGCTTCAGCCATTTTTAACACAGATGACCCAAATCTTCCTCATTTTCCTAAAGTAAAAAACAAACAAACCGGTATCAAGATTTAGAAAACATAATAAGCTACACATTTTCTAAAAACAACAATTATGTCTCATTATAGACAAAAATGAATGATAGGCGCTCGGATGATTAGAGATAACATTTCTTCCCGAGGACGCGTTTCGATCTTTCCAGATCTTGATCACCTCATTTTCATCATACACCTTCCTTCCTCATTAGATTTACACCTCTTAGTTAACCCTTAATCGTATATGAACGTGAGCATAATCATCCGAGCTCCTATCATTCATTGAGAAGCCGCTGGGATCGAGCGGCGTAGGATGAGAGGCTGTTTGTCTGCTAAGAGGAGGATACAGACAGAACATAAGACTGGGGCTGCTATAACCTGCTACTTAGGGGAGAAACTTGTTTCTTTGGATATTATGTCTCATAAAGTTTTTAAAATTCAGATTATTAATTAACTATTTAAAATCAACATATTTCATAAATACTACTTATACCTACAAAAGACAAAACATTTTTGGGGTTACTACAGTGAATATACTATTCAAATTCATGCATGATCAATCTATATCTATAAGTGGTGCGTTTTTTTAAAACCTTAGGTTGTATTGAAGCACTATTTAAATTTTTCCGAACACCTCATTAAGTCCTCCTGGTATCAAAACTGGTTTTAAATGGGGTCAGAAAAAACTTCTGGGTCCTCCTTTTGGATTCTGGTTCCAAGATCCTGCTGTTCACCGGAGACATCTGGTTAAAGCAAGGGAGTTTTGTTGGACGCACGAGTGCTGCACAGGGTCGGTTCCTGAGGTGCAGCGGTCAGTTCCCTGTATTGGGGACGGGACCGCTAGCACCAGGTGAGTCCTCTCTAGATAGATAGATAGATAATAAGGTTTTATACTCTGAGCGCTATTCCTGATAGAAATAGTTTTGTTTTTCTCAATAGGGCCGCTGCTGCTGCTGGTGGCCCCATTAAAAGCAATGGCCTGCTGGCAACCCATGCAGTGATTTTTTTGGGGAAGGGCTTTAAATATAAGCCCTTCCCTGAAAAACCATCCCTAGCTGCAGTAAAAAAAATACTCCCCTCTCCGCCGCTGCCAGGGCTCAGGCATGTCTAGCTGCCGCTTGTTCTCCCTGCATTTTTAATGCGGCGGTTAGACGTGCCCAAGCCCGGCAGACAGGTGTGTGTGTGTGTATATATAATTATATATAGATTTTCAGGGAAGGGATTATATTTAAAGCCCTTCCCCCGAAAATCACTGCGGGGGTGCTGGTGTCCTATTGCTTTCAATGGGGCAACGCCATCCCCATTGAAATCAGTGGGAGAGCTACGTGACAGATTAATAGCTTTTCCATTCATTTTAATGGGGAAAATTGATTTGACTTACGAGTGTTTTGGGTTAAGAGCTCCGTCACGGAACAAATTAAGCTCTTTACCCAAGTCACCACTGTATATATATGTGATAAAATATGATAATCCTAGACGTAGGCAGAGCAAGTAGCCCCACCTCTGCAACTGTACCTTTAGGCCTCCCTCACACAGGGCGTTTGCAGAAACGCAGCGTTTTTCAACGCTGCGTTACTGCAGATTCCGCCCCGTTTCAGCAGCGCTGGCTTACTTTATGCCAGCGTTTTGGCTGCGTTTTTAGCTCAGCTGAAAACGCAGCCAAGAATGCTGAAAAGAAAAAAAAAAAAGCAATACTCACCTAGCTGCTGCAGTCCGGGTCGCGGCTGCTGGTCTCTGCCGCTGATCTGGGCTTCCTCGGCACTAACAAGTCTATTGCCGGAGGCCAGGTTTGAGAACCCCGCCTCCGGCAATAGAGTGCTGTGATTGGTTGTTGGTGTTTGCTCGATGCCCAATCACAGCGCTTCATTGACTGTCTCAGCCAATCAGGGCTTGCCAGCGCTGATTGGCTGAAACAGTCAATGAAGGGCTGTGATTGGGCATCGATCGTGCCGACAACCAATCACAGCACTCTATTGCCGGAGGCAGGGTTCTCAAACCTGGCCTCCGGCAATAAACTTGTGAATGCAGGGGATGCCCGGATCAGTGGCAGAGACCAGCGGCCGCGATCCGGACTGCAGCGGCCTCACCCCGAAAATCGGCGAGCGGTTAGCGCTGCCGAAAACGCGGCACCAAGTGTTGCCGCG
Organism: Eleutherodactylus coqui; assembly: GCF_035609145.1. Classification (NCBI taxonomy): domain Eukaryota; kingdom Metazoa; phylum Chordata; class Amphibia; order Anura; family Eleutherodactylidae; genus Eleutherodactylus; species Eleutherodactylus coqui. The sequence continues at coordinate 101,740,821 of NC_089849.1, forward strand.
TTTTCAGCAGTGCTAAAACCGCTGCCCATTCATTTCAATGGGCGACGCAGGGCTGAAAACGCCCCCAAATAGAACTTGCATCGCTGTCAAAGCGCAGCGTTGGGAGGCGCTGCGTTTTCAGCCCTGTGTGAGCAGCCCCATTGAAATGATTGGGAGTGTTGTACAGCGTTTAGCGCTGGGCTGAACAGGCAGCGCTAAACGCTGTATAAAACGCCCTGTGTGAGGGAGGCCTAAGACACCCTGCTGTATATAACTGCTCTGTTCGTTCTGAGGGAGAAGGTCATTAGAGTTTTGGATGACCGGAGATCGTTGTCCTTTCAATGGCTGTAACCCTGATTCCATCATGTATAATTCTAAAGCCCTAACACCGGAGGTGGAGACATTTGAGGTTTGCTTGGGAATACTGACTTTAGATCTGTCGGTTTTCAGGCAGTGTGTTGCAGAGAGAGAGCGGGACAAGTAGGCAGCAGAGATCAATGATTTCCCTGCCTATCTCCCTGTCCCAGGGGCCGGAGACATGAAGTTCTGTTCATGTTACTACTCCCAGATCACTCAAAAAGTGTATTTGCTCTTTGATTGTCACACATGTTTTTTTTTCCACAGAAAAGGAGTTTGATGATGAGAGCTGGCTGATCTAATCACTGGTCTGCACCGATAACCCTGCAGATACTGCGGTCATTACTGACTCGAGCAGATAAACGCTTTTACATTAAATGGAACTTGAAACTTTCTCTCTTACACATTGTCACATAGCAGGGTAGGGCGAGGAGGAAAAGCTCTTGGCTTGTGGAGTAACTGGTACCCAACTTTCCAAGACACCGGAAAAGCGACCATGAGCCACAGCCACAACTCTACAGCAATCCGCCTGGCCCTGTGCTCCAGACAAGAGGAGAGGGGAGCGGACGATCCTTATCGATCCCGCCTCTGGTCCTCAATCACTCTGCAGTATTGCCAGCTGGCAGTCGTTAGAATACAGGCTGGTTTGTATCCAGCTTTCCCAGACTTCTGCATGCAGGCTAAGTGGAAGCTCAAATCACCACCTGATCCGTTCTAACGCACTCCAGAGCACTACAATATGCATACAGCTGCCACCACCAATTCCCTAACGGTAAATTGGAACCCGATTTATGAATTATGAATATAATCTTCAGAGAATATGGTTTCGTGTTACACAGACGAGGCTCACTAATTAATTTAAAGATAATCGGCAAGAGACGTACATATGATTATCGCAGACAGTAAAATATAGGGATTGAAGTAAGAGTGTTACCATTCTTATGTGTGGAGGCTCGCGGGTTACTATGGACCAGTCATCACGTATAGTGACCTCCAAGGGGCTGAGGCCGGGCACACGTCCGTGTGTGATTTTTTTTTTATTATTATTTTTTTTTATCTTTCAGTGGGGTAACTCCCATTCAGCTCCTTCCATCCCCCGTGGGGGTCTGTCTTACCTTGGAATGCATAATCCCTGGAATATATATTTCCTTCATAGCTCTGTGTGGGTGTGACTCACCATGAAAGTATGACAATGATGTTCCTTTCATGATTTTACGTGCGTTTTGAGCCAACACACGAGTAGTTTTGGACGCATCTGGTCCAAGATACACAATTTTCGGTTCCTGAGCATCGTGCCAATATGGGAGTCCCTGCATCTTATTCACAGTGATGCAAAATTCCACAAAATAACCTCGTCAGCGGACTGCAACATATAGATCTATCATAATTCCGAAATTACATTTTTCTTTGTCTGAAGGGCACGTTCTTTTGGTAACTTTGCCTCCAAAATTTATCAGGTCAGCAGGTTATGGTCTTCAGGTAATAGAGAACTATTGGCTCGTGAAGGGCCAATTCCTGTCCTTATCTACTAATATAAACATTTTGCTGGCTCTGGCTTCAGAGGGGCTGTATGACATCAGAGACTGCCTGGGGGAGAAGTGTAACAGCCTTTGCTGAAGTCTACTTCAAAGGTATTTCAGCACCCAGCTTTTCTGGGTACTGAAAAGCATCCAACTCCTTCACCTACAGCTACACATCACTGTTGCCACGCCACATGGGACTAAGATCCCACCTCACACACATGGCTTTAAATACAGAAAAAAAAGGCCCCATTATTGGTATCGCCACACCCATTATATGCTGTACTATAAAAAAGTATAATATTTTCCAGCATGGTAAACTTTGTAATATAAGGAGTCGTATATGCCTCAAAGTAGTACCAATAAGAACTACGAGTAGTCCTGCAGATGGCCTGATACGGCTGTGGCGAATAAAAAAATGAAAATGTCCTGGAACCTGGGACCACACAGTCTTGTTTATTATAAAACCTTTATAAACCTGGTAGAATACAGATAACATACAGATACCACGCTGTGAACACCACAAACATAATCCCCAAAAGCAATGGTGAAACCGTTCTTTTTCCAATGCCCCAGCAAAAAAAATATTAAGCTATTCAATACATTCCACGTATCCGAAATTGGTTCCTATAAAAGCTGGAACTCGTCCCACAATACAAGGTGTCGTAGAGCTAAATTGATGAAAAAATAAAGTTGTTACTTGCTCTTAGGGACAAAATTAGTTATCTTGCTAAGGGGTTTAAAATGCACTTAAACGGGTTTTCCATGCAGCACAGCTATCCGTGCCGGCCTGCCCCATAGTCTTAGCGGAAGCTGCTTCTACGACCCCTGTCTAGTGGCCGTCGCTCACTGATTTCAGGGATTGGTTTAGGCAGATGGGTGCATTGTTCATAATGATGGTGCATCCTGGTTGTAGAAGAGCCTGTAGACTGGCCCTGCGAGCGTCCTAGTCCGTAGGTCACGTTGGGCCCACAGCATCAGAGTACGCACCCCCAACAGCTTGGTTGAAGAGAATTGGGAGTCCAGATGGACAGTTTGCAATGTACTTGTTGGTGGGAGGATTATTGAGCAGTGTGGAAAATGAGCTTCCATGTATGTAGGTATATAATAGCGTATACACAGGCTCATTAAAAAAGGTCATCACTATAGATGAGCAAGTATACTCGCTAAAGGCAATTGCTCGAGGGAGCATTGCCTTTAGCGAGTATCTCCTCCGCTCGAGACTGCAGGTTCGGGTGCCGGCAGCGGGCACGGAGCTGCGTGGGAGAGCGGGGCGGCACCCGAACCTGCAGTCTCGAGCGTGGGAGATATTCGCTAAAGGCAATGTTCGCTCGAGCAATTGCCTTTAGCGAGTATACTCGCTCATTTCTAGTCATCACCCATACCCCAACCGACAAAGACATTGCAAGCTGTTCAGCCTTTATTTATAGTGGATTCACTGGCCTCGCTCACATCTGCTTCAGAGGTCCCACTGCAGACCTCAACCAAATTTACCAGAAAAAAATTGTGCAGCATGGTAAAATGCTGGACATCCTGATGACCACCTAATGGCCCTCTTTATAGTCACTGCAGTCCAGCAGGCGTCGTCGCAGGCCTCCAGGTGGTCACCAATGCCCCTAAAACTTTAACAGTGGCATCAAGAATTTTCAGTGTTGTCAGTTTGTAACTGTCCCCATCGTGCCTGACTGCTGAAATGAAGGAAGTCTCCTGCATCTAGCGGGTGTGCCTCATACTAGGCATGTCCGTTAGATCGCCCAATCCAAAATGATCATGCTCTCCAGCACCCAATAAAAGCTGAGATATATAAATAAATACAGATACACACACACACATATATATACTACCGTTCAAAAGTTTGGGGTCACCCAAACAATTTTGTGTTTTCCATGAAAAGTCACACTTATTCACCACCATGCGTTGTGAAATGAATAGAAAATAGAGTCAAGACATTGACAAGGTTAGAAATAATGATTTGTATTTGAAATAACATTGTTTTTACATCAAACTTTGCTTTCGTCAAAGAATCCTCCTTTTGCAGCAATTACAGCATTGCACACCTTTGACATTCTAGCTGTTAATTTGTTGAGGTAAGCTTGTGAAATTGCACCCCACGCTTCTAGAAGCATCTCCCACAAGTTGGATTGGTTGGATGGGCACTTCTGGCGTACCATACGGTCAAGCTGCTCCCACAACAGCTCAATGGGGTTCAGATCTGGTGACTGCGCTGGCCACTCCATTACCGATAGAATACCAGCTGCCTGCTTCTGCTGTAAATAGTTCTTGCACAATTTGGAGGTGTGTTTAGGGTCATTGTCCTGTTGTAGGATGAAATTGGTTCCAATCAAGCGCTGTCCACTGGGTATGGCATGGCGTTGCAAAATGGAGTGATAGCCTTCCTTATTCAGAATCCCTTTTACCCTGTACAAATCTCCCACCTTACCAGCACCAAAGCAACCCCAGACCATCACATTACCTCCACCATGCTTAACAGATGGCGTCAGGCATTCTTCCAGCATCTTTTCATTTGTTCTGCGTCTCACAAACGTTCTTCTTTGTGATTCAAACACCTCAAACTTGGATTCATCCGTCCACAACACTTTTTTCCAGTCTTCCTCTGTCCAATGTCTGTGTTCTTTTGCCCATCTTAATCTTTTTCTTTTATTGGCCAGTCTCAGATATGGCTTTTTCTTTGCCACTCTGCCCTGAAGCCCAAAATCCCGCAGCCGCCTCTTCACTGTAGATGTTGACACTGGTGTTTTGCGGGTACTATTTAATGAAGATGCCAGTTGGGTACCTGTGAGGCGTCTGTTTCTCAAACTAGAGACTCTAATGTGCTTATCTTCTTGCTTAGTTGTGCAACGCGGCCTCCCACTTCTTTTTCTACTCTGGTTAGAGCCTGTTTGTGCTGTCCTCTGAAGGGAGTAGTACACACCGTTGTAGGAAATCTTCAATTTCTTAGCAATTTCTCGCATGGAATAGCCTTCATTTCTAAGAACAAGAATAGACTGTCGAGTTTCAGATGAAAGTTCTCTTTTTCTGGCCATTTTGAGCGTTTAATTGACCCCACAAATGTGATGCTCCAGAAACTCAATCTGCTCACAGGAAGGTCAGTTTTGTAGCTTCTGTAACGAGCTAGACTGTTTTCAGATGTGTGAACATGATTGCACAAGGGTTTTCTAATCATCAATTAGCCTTCTGAGCCAATGAGCAAACACATTGTACCATTAGAACACTGGAGTGATAGTTGCACAAAAAAACAGGCATTTGCAGCTAGAATAGTCATTTACCACATTAGCAATGTATAGAGTGCATTTGTTTAAAGTTAGGACTAGTTTAAAGTTATCTTCATTGAAAAGTACAGTGCTTTTCCTTCAAAAATAAGGACATTTCAATGTGACCCCAAACTTTTGAACGGTAGTGTATATATAGACACACACACACACACACACACACGCAGTAAGAAATGGGGGCTTAGACTTTTCTAATTAAAAAAGAAAAATGGTACGAAATGTTGCAACCAGAGGAATATTTTTTGCTTTTGAAGTGTAAGATATGGGACTACAACACAATGAAAACCATCCATTGTGGTATGGGGACAGAATAATGTTTACTGTATGACGGCTCAGTGATTTGTCATGTTGGGAAAACCTATAGACACGGGTCAGTTTGTGCTCCTTGTACATGTTCCTATAGACACGGGTCAGTTTGTGCTCCTTGTACATGTTCCTATAGACACGGTTCAGTTTGTGCTCCTTGTACATGTTCATATAGACACGGGTCAGTTTGTGCTCCTTGTACATGTTCCTATAGACGCGGGTCAGTTTGTGCTCCTTGTACATGTTCATATAGACACGGGTCAGTTTGTGCTCCTTGGACATGTTCCTATAGACACGGGTCAGTTTGTGCTCCTTGTACATGTTCCCATAGACAGGAGTCAGTTTGTGCTCCTTGTACATGTTCCTATAGACACGGGTCAGTTTGTGCTCCTTGTACATGTTCCTATAGACGCGGGTCAGTTTGTGCTCCTTGTACATGTTCCTATAGACGCGGGTCAGTTTGTGCTCCTTGTACATGTTCCTATAGACGCGGGTCAGTTTGTGCTCCTTGTACATGCTCCTATAGGCACGGGTCAGTTTGTGCTCCTTGGACATGTTCCTATAGACACGGGTCAGTTTGTGCTCCTTGGACATGTTCCTATAGACACGGGTCAGTTTGTGCTCCTTGGACATGTTCCTATAGACACGGGTCAGTTTGTGCTCCTTGGACATGTTCCTATAGACGCGGGTCAGTTTGTGCTCCTTGTACATGCTCCTATAGACGCGGGTCAGTTTGTGCTCTTTGTACATGTTCCTATAGACGCGGGTCAGTTTGTGCTCCTTGGACATGTTCCTATAGACGCGGGTCAGTTTGTGCTCCTTGGACATGTTCCTATAGACGCGGGTCAGTTTGTGCTCCTTGGACATGTTCCTATAGACACGGGTCAGTTTGTGCTCCTTGGACATGTTCCTACAGACACGGGTCAGTTTGTGCTCCTTGGACATGTTCCTACAGACACGGGTCAGTTTGTGCTCCTTGGACATGTTCCTATAGACACGGGTCAGTTTGTGCTCCTTGGACATGTTCCTATAGACACGGGTCAGTTTGTGCTCCTTGGACATGTTCCTATAGACACGGGTCAGTTTGTGCTCCTTGGACATGTTCCTATAGACACGGGTCAGTTTGTGCTCCTTGGACATGCTCCTATAGACGCGGGTCAGTTTGTGCTCCTTGGACATGCTCCTATAGACGCGGGTCAGTTTGTGCTCCTTGGACATGCTCCTATAGACGCGGGTCAGTTTGTGCTCCTTGGACATGTTCCTATAGACGCGGGTCAGTTTGTGCTCCTTGGACATGTTCCTATAGACACGGGTCAGTTTGTGCTCCTTGGACATGCTCCTATAGACGCGGGTCAGTTTGTGCTCCTTGGACATGTTCCTATAGACGCGGGTCAGTTTGTGCTCCTTGGACATGCTCCTATAGACGCGGGTCAGTTTGTGCTCCTTGGACATGTTCCTATAGACGCGGGTCAGTTTGTGCTCCTTGGACATGTTCCTATAGACGCGGGTCAGTTTGTGCTCCTTGGACATGTTCCTATAGACACGGGTCAGTTTGTGCTCCTTGGACATGTTCCTATAGACGCGGGTCAGTTTGTGCTCCTTGGACATGCTCCTATAGACGCGGGTCAGTTTGTGCTCCTTGTACATGCTCCTATAGACATAGTAACATAGTAACATAGTATGTAAGGCCGAATGAAGACATTGTCCATCTAGTCCAGCCTGTCTATCCTACTGTGTTGATCCAGAGGAAGGCAAAAAACCCCAAGGCCAGAAGTCAATTAGCCCTTTTGGGGGAAAAATTCCTTCCCGACTCCCTAATGGCAATCAGATTGTTCCCTGGATCAACCCCTAATAGTTCCTACCTGCCTATATACCAGGATTGACACTTAACCTAATATTTATATCCTGTAATATCCTTCTCCAGAAAGACATCAAGTCCCCTTTTAAACTCCTCTATGGATTTTGCCATCACCACTTCCTCCGGTAGAGAGTTCCACAGTCTAACTGCTCTTACAGTAAAGAACCCCTTTCTGTTTTGGTGATGAAACCTACTTTCCTCTAATCGTAGCGGATGTCCTCTTGTTACCGTCGTGGTCCTGGGTGTAAACAGATCGCGGGAGAGATCCATGTGTTGTCCCCTCATGTACTTATACATGGTTATTTGGTCGCCTCTTAACCTTCTTTTTTCTAGAGTAAATAGTCCCAATTTGGATAGCCTCTCTGGGTATTCCAGTCCCGTCATTCCATGTATTAGTTTAGTCGCTCTTCTTTGAATCCCCTCAAGCACTGTGACATCTTTCCTGAGCACCGGTGTCCAGAATTGTACGCAGTATTCCATGTGAGGCCTGACAAGTGCCTTATATAATGGAAGGATAATGTTCTCGTCCTTCGCCCCTATACCTCTTTTGATGCACCCCAAGACTTTATTTGCCTTTGCAGCGGCTGACTGGCATTGGTTACTCCAGTTTAGTCTATTATCCACTAATACCCCCAGATCCTTTTCCATATCACTTTTCCCTAGTGGTACCCCATTAAGTGAATATTGGTGACATCCGTTCCTCCTGCCCATGTGCATAGTCTTACATTTTTCAACATTGAACTTCATTTGCCATTTTTCTGCCCAAGCCCCCAGCTTATCCAGGTCAGTTTGTAGCCGCACATTGTCTTCCGTTGCATTAATTATATTGTATAATTTTGTGTCATCTGCAAATATTGATATTTTGCTGTGCAGCCCCTCTATCAGGTCATTGATAAATATGTTGAACAGAGTGGGGCCTAATACTGAACCCTGTGGCACCCCGCTAGCGACTGTGGTCGAATCAGAGTACAAACCATTTATTACCACCCTCTGCTTTCTATCGTTGAGCCAATTTTTTACCCACTTACACACGTTTTCGCCCAGTCCGAGCTGCCTCATTTTGTATATTAGCCTATTATGTGGCACGGTGTCAAAGGCTTTAGAGAAGTCCAGATATACGAGATCAATAGATTCTCCCCAGTCCAGCCTAGAGCTTACTTCATCGTAGAAACTGATCAGATTTGTCTGACATGAGCGACCCTTCATGAATCCATGCTGGTGAGGAGTTATTCCCTTAATCTCCTTGAGGTACTCATCGATGGCGTCTCTCAGAATCCCCTCGAAAATTTTTCCCGTTACTGAAGTGAGACTTACTGGCCTGTAGTTACCAGGCTCACTTTTGCTCCCTTTTTTGTAAATTGGAACCACGTTGGCAATGCGCCAGTCCAATGGTACTACTCCGGTCTTGATAGTGTCTAGAAATATTAGGTATAGCGGCCTAGCTATCTCGTCACTTAGTTCCTTTAGTATCCTTGGGTGTAATCCATCTGGGCCCGGTGATTTATCAATTTTAGTTTTCTTTAGACGCTTCCGCACCTCCTCCTGCGTTAGGTATGAGATATTTTGTGAGGGGTTCGTTTTATTCCCCTGCATCTCGTGTGGCATTTCCTTTTCTTTGGTGAACACACTTGAGAAGAACACACTAGACGCGGGTCAGTTTGTGCTCCTTGGACATGTTCCTATAGACGCGGGTCAGTTTGTGCTCCTTGTACATGTTCCTATAGACACGGGTCAGTTTGTGCTCCTTGGACATGCTCCTATAGACGCGGGTCAGTTTGTGCTCCTTGTACATGCTCCTATAGACGCGGGTCAGTTTGTGCTCCTTGGACATGTTCCTATAGACGCGGGTCAGTTTGTGCTCCTTGTACATGCTCCTATAGACGCGGGTCAGTTTGTGCTCCTTGGACATGTTCCTATAGACGCGGGTCAGTTTGTGCTCCTTGGACATGTTCCTATAGACGCGGGTCAGTTTGTGCTCCTTGGACATGTTCCTATAGACGCGGGTCAGTTTGTGCTCCTTGGACATGTTCCTATAGACGCGGGTCAGTTTGTGCTCCTTGGACATGTTCCTATAGACGCGGGTCAGTTTGTGCTCCTTGGACATGTTCCTATAGACGCGGGTCAGTTTGTGCTCCTTGGACATGCTCCTATAGACGCGGGTCAGTTTGTGCTCCTTGTACATGTTCCTATAGACACGGGTCAGTTTGTGCTCTTTGTACATGTTCCTATAGACACGGGTCAGTTTGTGCTCTTTGTACATGTTCCTATAGACACGGGTCACTTTGTGCTCCTTGTACATGTTCCTATAGACGCGGGTCAGTTTGTGCTCCTTGTACATGCTCCTATAGACACGAGTCAGTTTGTGCTCCTTGTACATGCTCCTATAGACGCGGGTCAGTTTGTGCTCCTTGGACATGTTCCTATAGACGCGGGTCAGTTTGTGCTCCTTGGACATGTTCCTATAGACGCGGGTCAGTTTGTGCTCCTTGTACATGCTCCTATAGACACGGGTCAGTTTGTGCTCCTTGTACATGTTCCTATAGACACGGGTCAGTTTGTGCTCCTTGGACATGTTCCTATAGACGCGGGTCAGTTTGTGCTCCTTGTACATGCTCCTATAGACACGGGTCAGTTTGTGCTCCTTGGACATGTTCCTATAGACACGGGTCAGTTTGTGCTCCTTGTACATGCTCCTATAGACGCGGGTCAGTTTGTGCTCCTTGTACATGCTCCTATAGACGCGGGTCAGTTTGTGCTCCTTGTACATGCTCCTATAGACACGGGTCAGTTTGTGCTCCTTGGACATGTTCCTATAGACGCGGGTCAGTTTGTGCTCCTTGTACATGCTCCTATAGACGCGGGTCAGTTTGTGCTCCTTGTACATGCTCCTATAGACGCGGGTCACTTTGTGCTCCTTGTACATGTTCCTATAGACGCGGGTCAGTTTGTGCTCCTTGTACATGCTCCTATAGACACGAGTCAGTTTGTGCTCCTTGTACATGCTCCTATAGACGCGGGTCAGTTTGTGCTCCTTGGACATGTTCCTATAGACACGGGTCAGTTTGTGCTCCTTGGACATGTTCCTATAGACACGGGTCAGTTTGTGCTCCTTGTACATGCTCCTATAGACACGGGTCAGTTTGTGCTCCTTGGACATGTTCCTATAGACACGGGTCAGTTTGTGCTCCTTGTACATGCTCCTATAGACACGGGTCAGTTTGTGCTCCTTGTACATGCTCCTATAGACACGGGTCAGTTTGTGCTCCTTGGACATGTTCCTATAGACGCGGGTCAGTTTGTGCTCCTTGTACATGCTCCTATAGACGCGGGTCAGTTTGTGCTCCTTGTACATGTTCCTATAGACACGGGTCAGTTTGTGCTCCTTGTACATGTTCCTATAGACGCGGGTCAGTTTGTGCTCCTTGTACATGCTCCTATAGACACGAGTCAGTTTGTGCTCCTTGTACATGCTCCTATAGACACGGGTCAGTTTGTGCTCCTTGGACATGTTCCTATAGACGCGGGTCAGTTGGTGCTCCTTGTACATGCTCCTATAGACGCGGGTCAGTTTGTGCTCCTTGGACATGTTCCTATAGACGCGGGTCAGTTTGTGCTCCTTGGACATGTTCCTATAGACGCGGGTCAGTTTGTGCTCCTTGTACATGTTCCTATAGACACGGGTCACTTTGTGCTCCTTGGACACGTCCGATGAATGTGCTCCCACCTTCCTGATATCGTTTAACCAGCAGGTAACCTTCGGTTGTACTGATCTGAATAACAGGTTGAATCCTTTTACCAGATGCATTATATACGGTATACAGTGCCAGATATTCCCCTGGTGGCAACATTTAGTACTATTTTTATTTATTTTTTTTACCTTTTGTGAAATCTACAACTCATACTCTCAGGGTATACACCAACTTTTATTGGGTTCTGCCCCATAGTTTTTTCGCTAGACACATTTGAAGAGCTCTAGTTTAATTCTGACTACCCTGTATTTATATCCAGGGCACCAGCTCTCTAGTCCTGTATGGTGGGTGTATTTCTGAGCTTCTGCTCCTATTTTGTATATATGGATCCTACACAGCGCCACTTCTGTTATATGGACTGAGCAGCCCGCCCCCCTCAGTATAAGGAGGGGGTGTGAGGGGTTACCTTCACCTGTGCGGTGGCTCCTCCATATAGCAGTCTGGCTGTCTGCATGTTGAGGGATGTGGTGCTTCTACCTGCCCTCTTGGGTTAGTACATTGGTAAATATAGCATTTTTTGTGTAATTTGTTTATTTTTTGTAACTTCTCCCTGCAGATTGCCACTTCTTTCATCTTGTACACAAAGTGTTAAGTAATTCTTGTCCTCTCCTTGGATCTCGGACTCTTTGGGTCATTCATCTGCATCTTAATTGCTTCTAATTGCAGTTGCACCATTTGAGCATGAAAATAATTACTGTGAAATGAGAACTAGAAAAGCAGTAATCAGTCCAAGGCAACATGCCTGCAGCAATCAGGAGGTCACATGACCTAATTCTGCGCAGTGTCTCCTCGCCATCCTCGGCTAGAAGTTTTTATGTCAAAACTTTATCATTACTAGAGCACAGAAGTGGAACAGCACTCAGTATAGTACCTCCCGCTCTGCCACTAGTGGGTGTTCTCAGGTTCTCCTTGTACTTCATTGCTCCGATAGTTCCCGTAACTTCTGGTTTGAGCAGAGATTCCCTGCTATATGGCATCAAGCACATTTCGAGGGACACTCCTTGTCAAAAACAAATCAAGTAGAAATTGTAACTGAGCCTCTAGATCATGCAAACCCGTAGGATGTGGAAGTTGGCGTCCCAGATGATCCCATACATGTTCTTTTGGTGATAATTGTGGTAATCGGGGGGGGGGGGGGGGGTTACAGGAATGTCCCCACAACATTGTCACACTTCCGTGGCTGTCTGGTCACCAGATTTATCACAAATGGAACATTAATGGGACCATCTTGGACTCCAACTTCCTCGGCCTATGGGTTGACACAATCTAGAGCCTCAGTTACAGCAATTGTGATGCAATATGCCACAGGATACCAATATTGAACCCACATGTCTCCATGCCCACCTTATCACACCTTGCATCCAAGCATAAGGTGGCCTAACAGTGTACTGGAGCCTTTATGCCCGCTGGTATCGCATCTTGTATCCAAGCTAGAGGTGGTGCAAGAGGGTACTACAGCCTCCATACTTCCCTATCACATCTTATATCCAAGCATAAGGCGGCCCAACAGGGTACTAGAGCCTCCATGCCTGCCCCGTATCACATCTTGTATCCAAGCATAAGGCAGCCCAACTGGGTACTAAAGCCTCCATGCCCGCCTGTATCACATCTTCTATCCAAGCAAAAAGCGGTCCAACAGGGTACTAGAGCCTCCATACCCATCTGTATCACATCTTGTATCCAAGCAAGAGGCAGTCAAACAGGGTACTAGAGCCTCTATGCACTCCGTATCACATCTTGTATCCAAGCTAGAGGCCGTACAACAGGGTACTAGAGCCTCCATGCCCTCCCGTATCACATCTTGTATCCAAGCTAGAGGCGGTACAACAGGGTACTAGAGCCTCCATGCCCCTCGTATCACATCTTGTATCCAAGGTAGAGGTGGTACAACAGGGTACTAGAGCCTCCAGGCCCGCCTGTATCACATCTTGTATTCAAGCTAGAGGTGGTACAACAGGGTACCAGTGTCTCCGTGCCCACCTCTATCGCATCTTGTATCAAAGTTAGATGCGGTACAAGATGGTACTAGAGTGTGTCTGTGCCCACCTGTATCATATCTTGGAACCAAGCCAATCACTTTGGGCTCATGCCCACTAGCGATGCGGAATACGCCTGGGATTGAAAACAAAAAAATGCCAGCAAGTGATCGCAGATTTCCGCAGTCTCCATTCCTTTATCAATGGAATCGCGCTTCAGAAATCCGCGGTAAAATATACCATGCTGCAATTTGTTTTCCCGCTCTAGAAATCCACGTTTGCGTTGGCAGGCAGAAAGCTATTAGCTTTAATAGAACCTCGCCACTGCGGAATTCACATGCGGATTTCCACTGCGGGAAACGTGATGAAAATCCGTCTGTGGGCATTCACCCTTACTTATATCAGCATTACAATCACAGAGAGAGCTCCATTCCATCCCGCCAACTCCTTCCAGGTGTCTGATTATTACAATGGCTGTATATTTAACAAGTACTTATTGTACAGTTCCTTATAGTTATGACAAACCTTCACCCCATTACTGTTTATAGGACCAGGATGCCCCAAAGAGTAAACCCCATGCATGGGAGAATAATTTAGCTCAAGTCTTGGCCTGTTTTTCTACCTGGGCTTTTTTTTAGGAAGAGGGAGTTTGGTAGACGATACAGGACATTTGGGGGTGGGAGGGGGGATCTACTAATGCAGTGTGGTCCTTTGTGATACAACTAATATGACCTGCCCCAACTGGTGTCTCCGTACCGCTGTTCCTTCTGTATACTGGATGAGCACCTTGTGAGCGTCCAACATGCTTTAGAGTTTCTCCACTTTCATTAAAAACTGCTTTACATTTTCCCAGGAGTCTTGACCTTGTGGACACACCAGTAAACCCTTATATATACACCCGCTCCCATAATATACCACTATCTGGATGACTGACCTATAATATAAGGGTTTCCGAAGTTCTTCATAAAGCAGTGAAATTGACCTAATTATTTATCCGATCAGAAAAGCATCAGCGGGGCGTCAGCCCATTCCTCAGAAGCATCCCTCCATTGTGCTGCAGAGAAATGCTGTACATGGCTATGGGAAGCAGGGAGTAACTAATGCACATTTAACTCCACAAAGAAGCATCTCCCCTCTTTACTGCTGGCCAACGCTCGGATGTATCCCGTGCACAATGCAGTATATACTCCCGTCCTGCCGCTCGGTCCCGGTGGTTACACGTGGCTTACAATAAACTAGTTTGGAGGAATATGGACGGCTGCGAGTATATATTCAAGTGCTTTATTAGAGAATTGCGCTCACGACACAAAGGACGACGCCTTACGATTCAGTCGGATCTTGTTCACCTCTAACAAAAACGTCATCTCCTGTTCATTTAAATACTAAAAACTAATTAAAAACAAATGTTTCATTAACCCCTTAAGAATGTAACTAATTGTGTGCTAATTCTTTCCTTATAGAAGCATCACAAATGCATCGGTTATACAGTACTATGTATTATACTCCGTGAGACAAATAGGATTTAGGCCGCCTGCAGACGAGCGGGTCGGATCCGGCAGCGAGAAATCTCGCCGCGCGATCCGACCCCAGAGCCTGCAGGGACGAGCGCGTACTCACCCGCGCCTGGCGGCCCCGGCTCTTTGATGTGCCGGCTGCCGCGCAGCCGGCGCATGCGCAGACCGTAGCCGGCGGCCAGGTGAGTGCGTGCCCCGCAGAAAATTAGAACATGCCGCGGTTTGTTTGCCGCGCGAGATTTCGCGCGGCCAAACCGCGGCAGTCTGCATGGGAGTGCGTATTGTAATGCACTCCTATGCAGACTTTCAGCGGCGGAAATCCCGCGGCGGGATTTCCGCTCGTCTGCAGGCGGCCTTACTGGTTATTTTTTGTATATATGAACCACAACGCGTCGTCCTTTGTGTCGTGAGCGCAATTCTCTAATAAAGCAGTTGTAATATATACTGGCAGCCGTCCATATTCCTCCAAACAAGGTTATTGTAAGCAATGAGCAGTCTGTAACCCAGAGTTCTGTTGAAGCTCCGGCCATCGCTCTACTTCTGCATGTAACAGACCACTGAGTACGTTTATGATTTACCGCACCATTGTGCAAGTAATTTACTCCTATTCCTGAGCTACGGTTGGGATTGCACCATAGTGGCATGTGCTAAAAGATATGATAGGACAAGGTGAAGTGTTTCTGTGAGCCCTTCGAGGTTGTAACAGAGTCATGAACTGTAGAACACGGAGCACTTGAGGTGGCGAGGAAGCCTTGAACCTGAGGTATGAAGAGGAGCTGTCCGTTCCCTCCATAGCCATGTCAGAATAATGGCTCGTCCAACTAATCCGTTCAGAAACATGGCGGCAAACATATGCCAAGTTATAGTCTTGCAAACAAGGACGATCTAGGCTCTAATGACCGGCTAACTTTTTTTTTTTTTGCATTCGCAACATTGTAATTTTTCTGTTGAAATGGCTATCTGAGGGTGGGGCAAGTTTTTTATTTTTTTTTATAGCATCATTTTGGGGTACATATAATATATTGTAGAAGTTTTACTAATTTTTGAGGGGAATTGGATTGCAGAAAAGAAAAAAAAAAAGATTTCACCATTGTTCTTGGGATTTATTTTTGACCGCATTCAGCGTGCAGAATAATGTGATAACCTGGGTCAGTGCGTTTCTGGTCATGGCAATGCAAAAAAAAGCACATGCACAAAAAATTGCTATTTTTATACACTAAATACACTTTTAAAAAAACGAGCTTTTGTGTGGCCACATTCCAGGAGCCACGGCGTTCTGGCGCTGTATTTATCGAATGAGCTTGGTTCCATTGGTATAGATTTGGAGTATGCAGCAGTCTAGTAGCGAAGCTGTTAAGTTAAAATCTCACTTTTTGGTTAAAGTGTTTTTACTGGGCAGGCACACTATTGGATGAACCCTCTTTACTGCATTTCACACCTCGCCATCAGGCTCCAGCATGTCATTAACCCCTTCACTTCCACCATCTGTACCCATACGTCCTACGTGTTGATGCATCACTAGGATGTATATATATAGGAGTCCTCCACACTGCTGGCACATCTCATTGTATAACATCCTGCCAGTAAAAAGATTGGGCCGGCACTTTGTTAGTTCTACCCATATGAAGTAACTGGGGTTATAATGATGAGATCTTATCAAAACCATCAGCCCTGGCCCTACATGGAGAAGGTTTAACCTCTCACAAGGAATAATCTGCCCCCTTGGGGTCTTCTCCACTAAATCAGTGGTCCTCGGAGCCGAGTCATCAATACCTACAACTGTAGCGTTAGTCGTCTTTAGTGGTAAGCTCTGTGGGACAAGAATCTAGTCTGAGACCAAGAACTTTAGGAATGCAAGTAATGCAGGATGTTTCAATCTGTCGTACACGTCGGGATGTGCGGCTGCACGTTCCTCTGGGGTTGGTCACTGCCCATACAACATGAGGAACCGCACAAGATTAGATGCTTACATTGTTTCATTAAATCCAGAAGAGAATTGTAGATCGCCGTTGTGCAGAAACTCTGGTTTGTGTGCAACCTTTCCAGTAAGATTACCCTTCATCAGGGTTCCGACACACACATACAGTTAGGGCCAGAAATATTTGGACAGTGACACAAGTTTTGTTATTTTAGCTGTTTACAAAAACATGTTCAGAAATACAATTATATATATAATATGGGCTGAAAGTGCACACTCCCAGCTGCAATATGAGAGTTTCCACATCCAAATCGGAGAAAGGGTTTAGGAATCATAGCTCTGTAATGCATAGCCTCCTCTTTTTCAAGGGACCAAAAGTAATTGGACAATGGACTCTAAGGGCTGCAATTAACTCAGAAGGCGTCTCCCTCGTTAACCTGTAATCAATTAAGTAGTTAAAAGGTCTGGGGTTGATTCCAGGTGTGTGGTTTTGGATTTGGAAGCTGTTGCTGTGACCAGACAACATGCGGTCAAAGGAACTCTCAATTGAGGTGAAGCAGAACATCCTGAGGCTGAAAAAAAAGAAAAAATCCATCAGAGAGATAGCAGACATGCTTGGAGTAGCAAAATCAACAGTCGGGTACATTCTGAGAAAAAAGGAATTCACTGGTGAGCTTGGGAACTCAAAAAGGCCTGGGCGTCCACGGAAGACAACGGTGGTGGATGATCGCCGCATACTTTCTTTGGTGAAGAAGAACCCGTTCACAACATCAACTGAAGTCCAGAACACTCTCAGGGAAGTAGGTGTATCTGTCTCTAAGTCAACAGTAAAGAGAAGACTCCATGAAAGTAAATACAAAGGGTTCACATCTAGATGCAAACCATTCATCAATTCCAAAAATAGACAGGCCAGAGTTAAATTTGCCGAAAAACACCTCAAGAAGCCAGCCCAGTTCTGGAAAAGTATTCTATGGACAGATGAGACAAAGATCAACCTGTACCAGAATGATGGGAAGAAAAAAGTTTGGAGAAGAAAGGGAACGGCACATGATCCAAGGCACACCACATCCTCTGTAAAACATGGTGGAGGCAACGTGATGGCATGGGCATGCATGGCTTTCAATGGCACTGGGTCACTTGTGTTTATTGATGACATAACAGCAGACAAGAGTAGCCGGATGAATTCTGAAGTGTACCGGAATATACTTTCAGCCCAGATTCAGCCAAATGCTGCAAAGTTGATCAGACGGCGCTTCACAGTACAGATGGACAATGACCCCAAGCATACAGCCAAAGCTACCCAGGAGTTCATGAGTGCAAAAAAGTGGAACATTCTGCAATGGCCAAGTCAATCACCAGATCTTAACCCAATTGAGCATGCATTTCACTTGCTCAAATCCAGACTTCAGACGGAAAGACCCACAAACAAGCAAGACCTGAAGGCTGCGGCTGTAAAGGCCTGGCAAAACATTAAGAAGGAGGAAACCCAGCGTTTGGTGATGTCCGTGGGTTCCAGACTTAAGGCAGTGATTGCCTCCAAAGGATTCGCAACAAAATATTGAAAAAAAAATATTTTGTTTGGGTTATGTTTATTTGTCCAATTACTTTTGAGCTCCTAAAATGTGGAGTGTTTGTAAAGAAATGTGTACAATTCCTACATTTTCTATCAGATATTTTTGTTCAACCCTTTCAATTAAACGTTACAATCTGCACTTGAATTCTGCTGTAGAGGCTTCATTTCAAATCCAATGCGGTGGCATGCAGAGCCGAACTCGCGAAAATTGTGTTACTGTCCAAATATTTCTGGCCCTAACTGTATGCGCAAGTACATTGCCACAGCGTATTTGTGCCTGAACGAGGTCTGAAGAGGAACATAAGCTGTATGTTGGGTGTCCGCGCAGATTACTGTAACTTCTGCGCACGCAGGGCCAGTTCACACGCGCTCAGCGCACCCTTTCTGTGGAATTCAATGGCCCTAAGCCTAATAAGTCCATCTGTCTTCTGTTTTCTGCGTTTTGCGCAGTATCACACCCTTCCCTTCGTGTATTTTTAAACCTCCTATAGACTTCTATAGCACTTTTGCTGCGCAAAACGTAGTAAAATATGGCAGGTCTTTAATTTTTTGCAAGAAATGCAAACACAGAAAATTAAAGCAGGTCCTATTTCCTTGTGCGATTCTGAGAGAAATCTATTGAAATCAATGGGTTCTATTCTCTGTTTAGCGCTTGCAGATTCTGCATGCGCAAAAACAGCCGTGTGACCCTCAGGCATAGGATGTTGTTGGTAATGGATGACAAAGGCCTGGCCAAGGCTGAACTGTAGTGAAGGAAACCTGTCTGTAAACCCATCTGTGCTCCTAGTGGAATCTGTCACCGCTGCAGTAACTTCTACTGGAACCATTCTTGGCAGCCAAAGAGCTAATCGCCACCATCTCCTCAGTAATGGCAGGACGGGGTGTAGAGCCGCAGTTATTCCAGCTCTTATAATGACGCCAGCTTATTCCACAGCACTTCTCACGTCAGAGGGCACATGTACAGACCAAATCAGAAATCACAAAGGAACAACCAGCGTGAAGGCTTTGCTCCCAAGAGCTTGCAATCTATGAGGCAGTAGGGGTAACGGGAGATAAAACTGCTTGTTCTGTACAGCGGTCGGCCATCTTTTTTAAAATAGGGTAGTATACATAAAGCTACAAGAGTCGGTCACCTCCTGGTATCTGTATGTAGAGATATCAAGAGCCTTGGAGTGCATGGAATGTGGGGAATACAGTTGGATGAATGGAGAAGGATGTGATGGGCTTCCCTAAAGAGATTTGTTGTTAGAGCGCTCCTAAAGCTGTTGATACTGGGAATCAACCTGATTGTCTGGATTTTACATTTCAGAGAACCGGTTTCATTATTGGTTTTATATATATATATATATATATATATATATATATATATATATATATATATATATATATATATATATACGCACACACATATACACATATATATATATATATATATATATATATATATATATATATATACGCACACACATATACACACACCTCCCCATTGGGAAGCATTCTATATGTTCTAGGGTGGAATAGTGGTGATTGCGTCATCTGTGCAAGAGAACTTGCTGTGGGATGTCAGTGTCATAGGATTAATTTGTTCTTCATGTTTGTTTTTTTTTATGCAGTTCGAGACGCCAAGAACTTGATTCCTATGGACCCCAATGGACTGTCTGATCCCTATGTGAAGCTTAAACTCATCCCCGACCCCAGGAATGAAAGTAAACAGAAAACCAAAACCATCCGCTCCACGCTGAACCCCAACTGGAACGAGACTTTCACCTTGTATGTGGTTTTATTTCTAGGGATCGGAAGCCCAGCAACAGAATTGGGTGTAGAGTTCTAGGAAGAGCTGATCCTCTTCGCTCACTCTCTGTCTCTGTGTCACAGTAAATTAAAGCCATCAGACAAGGACCGGCGCCTCTCCATAGAGATCTGGGACTGGGATCGGACCACTAGGAATGACTTCATGGGATCCTTTTCATTTGGCGTCTCTGAACTGATGAAGATGACGGCGTGCGGTTGGTGAGTGCCGTGAGGGACAGCGCCGTTCAGAACAGTCTGTTGTGATACAGTAGTGTTATATTCACTTCCTCTGAGGAATCCTTGTCTGAGTAGTACAGACTGCAGCAGCTTTGTCCTATGGTTCATAGAGGGGAAACCTCAGTTGGTGAGCTTCCCCTATATCAATCATGTCCAATACCATATACACCACATGGTCAGGCAGGTTTTTATTGCTGAGGCTGATTTTCTGCGCAGATATTCCCCATTTCTATTTGGCGTCTGACATTGCACTCGGTCATTACAGGTACAAGCTGCTGAATCAGGAGGAGGGCGAGTATTATAATGTGCCTATCCCAGAAGGCGATGATGGCAACGTAGAACTGCGGCAGAAATTTGAGGTGAGATGCTATTGCAGGCCACCGTGTAACTTTTTGGTGGCTGTTATAACTACAGTGCTTCCTTCTTCCATGTACTTGTCATAAAAGATACAGACGCACAATGACCAGAGTTAGTTAGAAGGTCTCACAAGTGGCTTTCTATATCTTGCAATCATCTATGTGCCTATCATATGATTAATGATCTTGTTTAACATCGCAGCGCCCTCTCCTGGCCTATAGTCTCCCCCGTCCTGGGTTCTAGTGCAGAAGTATGTTTCAGTTTTGGTGATTGACTAATTCTTAGAGTCCTATGTTAGGGTGGATTCTCTTATCTTGTTACAGTCTTTCAAGGGATTTCTGGAGAAAGAACCTTGATGAACGCCTACTCTGGATAAATCCAAAATTGTCGTCAAATATGCCCTGAAGTACACTGTTTTGCCCACTAGATGTCGTGTGTTCAATTGAATATATGGAAGTACACTCAGTGTCCACTAGAGGGTGTGTAACATGAAACAGATGGAAATACACCATTGACCACTAGATGGCACAGTTCTTCTCCCTTCCCCTGCAGTGTGTGTGTGTGTGTGTGTGTGTGTGTGTGTGTGTGTGTGTGTGTGTGTGTGTGTGTGTACGTACGTACGTACGTACGTACGTACTTGGGTATCAGCTTTGAATGTTGTCATTCCGGGCTTTCTTAAAGACACAGACTGACAGGGACTGAAGCACCCCAGGATAAGACCAGCACATTGTGGGGCTCTGCCATTCTTCAGTTCTATCCTTTTGCTCCAGGTAACCATACTTTGCCTCCACACCCTCCTCTGCGCTGTTCTGCCATCCTGCTGGATGGACCTCTGGATCTACATAAGTGAAAATACAGAAAAATGTCTAAAATACCAATTTCTAGCTGTAATGTCTTCTTTCACTACTCTCTTGTAGCTGCAGGAAGCGCTCACCTGTCTCCTGGGGAGCATTGACAGGTCACTGACCACCACCCACATTGTACCTGTCTACAACTAGTGTGTGCCCACATTCCCACACTATAAGCCGACAAATAAGTCTTATCTGTTACATATCATTGAGGTGGTGGAGCCTCAGTCTGTAGGGGGCGCCCTTCCCACCCGGTGTCTGTGTACGGATGTCTGTGTCTGGCTAATGTCCGTCTGTCTGCTTCTGACTAACCATGCAGTTTTTTCTGTCTTCCAGGGCTGTCATATAAAAAGTATCCACTTCTTAAAGGTAGCCCCACTCCTCTCTTCACACCGATTCCATTTTTTTCACAGTGTTTCTTGTACTTGTAGTGCTTCCCTCACTGTGATTGAAGATCCATTATGACAGAATTAAGTATGCACCATGGCCCAGCTGATAGCAGAGACAAAGAGGAGTCTGTAGGCAGGCATGTTTGTGGTGATTATGGGTCGGGAGGGGTATCCTCTCTCCATAGACAGACACCTAGGAGGTGAGTGAGGAGACTTATAAGGCCATGCATGCTCCTCTGGGAGATATATGCAAATAAGGGAGATGGAACAATACCTCTGCTGCGCCACCTATTGGATGGCAGCATTCCTGCAAATCAATGTCCGACTTGTTATACAGATCTGTAGAGCAATGATTGGGAGTTGAAAGCCAAGCCAGAATTCATACACAGACAGCTGTTTCGGGGTTTCTGCCCCTCATCAGTGTGCAGTAGGATCCTGGCTTGGCTAGGGAGAGGCCTGTGATGAGGGTCGGGAGGATATCGTCACTCATTAAGGAGAGCACCTAGATGGAGTCTTATAAGGCCATGCATGCCCCTCTGGGAAATATGCAAATAAGGAAGATGGAACAATACCTCTGCAGCCCCACCTATTGGAGAGCAGCATTCCTGCAATCACTTACCTCCTATCAGTACAGTGATCACTTTGTGCTGCTGGGAACATTGCTCTTTCCGCTAAAGTACTTTAATCAGCTGAAACCACCACCACTCAGAACCTTCTTCTTTCACTATATAGCCTCCTTCACACGGGTGACACGACATCGCCGCGAGAAAATCGCAGCGATTATCGCATCGCTGGTCCGTGCGACATTGCAGAGTCTTCTCGCAGCAATACCGCGATTTTGTAGCGCTACAAAGTCACGCAACTTTGTAGCAATACATGCGAGGATTTTCGAGGGGGGCTTGAAATATAAGCCCTTCCCTGAAAATATAGCCTAACTGCAGAAAAAAATGTAAAAAAAAAAAAAATAAAGTATACATTGCCTAGAAGCGCTGTCCATGGCTCCGCCGCAGCTTCCTCTCGGTCCCTGACACTTGCCCCTACCTTCTCTTCTGGCCGGGGATTGAAAAATCTCCGCCTTTTGAAAGCGCTGGCTGTGATTGGCTGACATTTAGCCAATCACAGCCAGCGCTGGATGAATGGCTGTGATTAGTTCATCGAGCGCTGGCTGTGATTGGCTTAGCGTCAGTCAATCACAGCCAGCGCTTCCTGGAGGCGGGGATTTTTCAATCCCCGTCCAGAAGAGATAAGGGAAAAACAGTGCCAAGACCCGCGGAGAAGATGCGGCTGGGCTGACAGCGCCGGAGAGGTGATGTATGTGTTCTTTTTATTTTTTTCTTGCAACTAGGGCTTAGATTAGGGCTTTGATAGTAGGCTTTCCTACTGTCAAAGTTGTATCGCACCGCACAAAAACCACGTTTTGATGCGATGCAACAGAGAGGAAGGCTCCATAGGGAAACATGGGCTACAAAACCTCACAAGTCGCGTGCATATCGCCGGACCCGCAAGGTTTTTGTGTCTGGTTGTCACATGCTACAAAACAATCGCATGTGTGCAGGAACCCGTAGGAAAACATGGGCTTCACATACATGTGATTTGTAGCAACGCAAGTTTGTCACCCGTGTGAAGGAGGCCTATAACTGTGACCTCCCACAAGATCAGCGTACTCCTCTCCTGAAATACTCCGTACGGATGTTCTGTCTTCAGATGACCCGTGAACATGCCTGCCTACAGATCATAATGGTATCACTTATTGTACTCCTAAACTTTGTAATTGACTGTTATCAGCACCTGTCATGGCTGCCGGGCAGTAGTTTCCATGTTACCCCATGGTGGAGGGGGTTAATATTGGATATTTTGTAAGGTGCCTTAAATCATCCACCATCACCGTTTTCTATTTTGTCTCACAGGAGCAATCTTCTGACAAAATAGGTTTTTTTCCACTTTCTTTCCACTTCTGATGGTGACTCCGCCCACTTCATGTATCCGCCCTGGAACATATATCTGGCATATATACTCCCTGACCCACGCGGTGGTTATGGTGGAGTATATATGGTCTCTGGAAATCGCATGCTGCACGGATCTCCACTCTGATAATCCGGACCTGGGGTCTGCGATCTGTGGTGTAGAGAATCACTGGACACAGGGTGTCTGTATTCTGCATGCCTGGCTCCTCACAGTGTGGATTGGCATGACCAGTCCAGTGTATGTGCTGCCACTGGTGAGGGTAATGGCCATTATAGATTGTGTTGTCCTGAATATGACATTGACTTTGTGTCTTTGTTAGTATACATAGCCTGCAGAGGGCACTCTGGAGAGCATTACATTCTGGGTATATATTAGTATATTCATCCTGATAATTAAGACATTGTCATACGCCTGCTAATACATAGTGTTTCCTCCCACATGCATTGTTATACACCTGTTCATGCTTACAGAGCTTCTTATTTACCTGCCCATGCTTCCACAGCGTCGTAATACAGCTGCTCATGCTTCCGGAGCGTCGTGATGCGGCTGCTCATGCTTCCGGAGCGTCGTGATGCGGCTGCTCATGCTTCCGGAGCGTCGTGATGCGGCTGCTCATGCTTCCGGAGCGTCGTGATGCGGCTGCTCATGCTTCCGGAGCGTCGTGATGCGGCTGCTCATGCTTCCGGAGCGTCGTGATGCGGCTGCTCGGGCTCCCGGAGCGTCGTGATGCGGCTGCTCGGGCTCCCGGAGCGTCGTGATGCGGCTGCTCGGGCTCCCGGAGCGTCGTGATGCGGCTGCTCGGGCTCCCGGAGCGTCGTGATGCGGCTGCTCGGGCTCCCGGAGCGTCGTGATGCGGCTGCTCGGGCTCCCGGAGCGTCGTGATGCGGCTGCTCGGGCTCCCGGAGCGTCGTGATGCGGCTGCTCGGGCTCCCGGAGCGTCGTGATGCGGCTGCTCGGGCTCCCGGAGCGTCGTGATGCGGCTGCTCGGGCTCCCGGAGCGTCGTGATGCGGCTGCTCGGGCTCCCGGAGCGTCGTGATGCGGCTGCTCGGGCTCCCGGAGCGTCGTGATGCGGCTGCTCGGGCTCCCGGAGCGTCGTGATGCGGCTGCTCGGGCTCCCGGAGCGTCGTGATGCGGCTGCTCGGGCTCCCGGAGCGTCGTGATGCGGCTGCTCGGGCTCCCGGAGCGTCGTGATGCGGCTGCTCGGGCTCCCGGAGCGTCGTGATGCGGCTGCTCGGGCTCCCGGAGCGTCGTGATGCGGCTGCTCGGGCTCCCGGAGCGTCGTGATGCGGCTGCTCGGGCTCCCGGAGCGTCGTGATGCGGCTGCTCGGGCTCCCGGAGCGCCGTGATGCGGCTGCTCGGGCTCCCGGAGCGCCGTGATGCGGCTGCTCGGGCTCCCGGAGCGCCGTGATGCGGCTGCTCGGGCTCCCGGAGCGCCGTGATGCGGCTGCTCGGGCTCCCGGAGCGCCGTCTCGCACCTGCACAGACATTCAGGGCACTGCTTTGCAGGTGTGTTTTGTGTTCATACTGGTATGCTGTGTTGTAGTTTTTTGTATCCACCAACAGAGGACAGCAGACATCAGATAATGGAATTCAGTGGTTCGGCTGATTTTCTGTTCCTCTCCCCATGAAGAGCAGCTATCCAAGGACATGATTACTCTGCAGCCGCCTTTATTACTGTTCGGGGAATCTTTAGTTCTGTCTTCTAGCAGGAACAGCAAATTATAGGATTTTTGCACCTTTAGGCGACTGTTTATTGATCCTGCAGTTCAGGCCTCATCCGCTCAGTGATTTGTAAGGCGGCACAGTCCCATGTAAAGTCCTCCATAATGTATGTATGTGCATATATAATATTGCAGGCTCTCTCATTCATTATTACATGCAGGTCTGGAGCATTTATGAGGGCAGGCTGTGATATTTCATACGTATCCTTGATGAACCAGGACTAAAGCATCACAGTGCGGGGAGGGGGGCAATAATTAAGAGACTCTGGGAGGGGGATTTGCAGGTGATACCAGGTAAGGTTTGCTGTGTGCCCTGTGTGTTGCAGAGGTAGAGTTCTCCTTTAAGATGTGCCAGAAAGGCTAAAATCAAGACTCTCTCCCTATGGTTGCAGGGAAAAAGGCCAATCCAGGATAAGGTGCGTCCTTAGCGATGGAAGTAAGATGGTTTGCTTGCCTTACAAATAACGCTTCTGCTGTGGGGGTGGGGGGCAGTTTGTTGTGCTGTGACACCCTTGACTCTCTGCTGCTGGCCATTGATTGCTGCTGTTCTACTTTAGTTCTCTCATAGTAGTTGAGTCTGACTGAACTCCAAGGAAGTGTCCCCTGCAATGTTCTGTGCAGACAGTGGGGTACAGCAACGGTACCCTCTGCCCGCCTTTATAGACACCTGTGCCCTCTTGTATTAAGCACTTCTTATATCATTGATAGGACTGCTCTTCTTACTACTTTTTCACAAAAAGCCAAAATTATGCGGTCAGTACACCTGACACTTTACTCGTACGCCTGGATTCAAAACTCGCTGCTCTTTAAGGGGTTTTACCTGTCCTGCAGACACCCCAGCCGCGTGCTCCAAAGTGAGTGGCAGCAGATGACTCCATGTATTTCCATAAGACCACTTTACATAGCTATCTCCAGCAGTCCCATGCAAGTGAGCAGTTTAACAAATCTGCCATGCGTGAACCTACTCGAAGGGTATGTTTACATGTTGCTGATTTGCTGCGGATTTTGGTGCTGCAGCACGTTTCACCCTTTCTATTTAGATTCAATTAAAAGGGTGAAATATGCTGCAGAGTTGCAACAAAATCTGCAGTAAAGCAGCGATGTGTAAAGCTACCCTTCATCGGGTTTCAGCATGGCTATATGGGGCCAATAAAGCATCAATGTCCAGCATAGATGTAGAAGATAAAATATTGTGCTTTATTGTATCACTTTTTAAATTCTTTTTAATTATAGAGTAAATACATATTTTTCTGTGTAATTCTGTTAGTGCAGATCTTTATTTCAGTGCCTATGTGTTAAGCCTCATTTTGGGATAGGAGTTGTGATCACATGACTAGTTTGGATAACAATAGGTATATTCATCATTACACTCTTGGATTACGGCCAGAGTGAATCATGTGACCTGCTGGAGTGCAGATGGAATGATGAACAGATCATCATGTGACCAGAAGTGTGACGCTGATGTAAGCTAGTACTTCTGAATCATATGTCCATTAACGTCACCAACAAAATAGTTTAAAAGTGTATTCACACGAGCAAGAACGATATTGCCCTGCGCTGCCACTTTGATGCTCTGCTTTGAACCGTACTATTAGGTGGCGCATAGCTAGCACACTGAGTATGCTCTGTGGATTGTGCTCCAGTAATAATGAACAGCTAGAGCATGTGCTCCAGAGATGCTCCCGATAATGATGAACAGGCAAGTCAAGTATTCTGCACTCTGAGCATGCTCAGAGTACAATGATGAATATGCTTAATAAAGCAGCCTCTCTTTCAGTCGCACATTCATTATGTGTGTGCATGTCAGGACTCCTTCTGCATACGAGGTGCTGGTTATATTCTTATGGGTATGCTCACTCTATAATTGAGATGTTCTAGCACCGTCAGTTACTTTTGGTTATTTTTCATGCTTCCGTGTTGCGATGTGAAGATTTTGTATGTTTTCACTTTATCATCATGTTTAATGTGATTTAGTCATGTGACCATTTACTCTTTCATGTCACGGGTTACTTTTGTGTGCCAGTGGTTATATCCTCCAATCAGGTCAGGTACTTGTGTTAATGTTTTCACGCATGATTTGCTTGGTATGCTGTTAGATATTTTCTAATGTCTGAAGCGTGTCAGTGGTCACTGATCTGGACAGAGGTTGGCTTGGGTTTAAACTGTTACAATACTTCTCCTCCTCCACATCTACGCTGGATGTTTGTGCTTTATTGGCTTATTGTACCATATTTGGAGCGGAGTCCTTGCCTGCCGCTCCAGAGGATTGGTTCTGAGGAGCGGCTACCACAAAGGGATTTGGATACTCGCATTTCTTTCGTTTTTCAGCAGGACATCATCTCAAATATTATCCATCCAGGAAGGCCAGCATATAGAAATGTACAGAGACGTCCACATGTCCAGGTTTCATCTGTAATGAACCCAACATGGCCCAATGTTTCAGGGAGACATGCCCCTTCAGATGTACTAAAGTACCTTCCCCCATCAGCCCCCCTTGTGTCCGCTGCGTCTCCCTTCTCAGCACCCATTCTTTTGCAGTACACATGGGTTTTCCCCGAGTATTTCTCTGTCCTATAAGACTTGTCGCCTCTCCTATTATTGGTCCCGGCTCTATTTCCTTTTCTTCTTATCTGACTGTAATGTTTATACTAGTTGCACATTTTGCTTTAGAGAAAATTCTATAACAATGAATAACTTAACTAAAGAAATGTGAGCAGCAAAATCTGTTAGTTGAAGCTAATACCCGTGGTGAGGCCCGATTTTATTAATGAGTGATTTTTCCCAAATAGGCCATTATTTAGTGAATCCTGCTTTAATGCCCCTTTCATATTGATTAATGTTCGATGCAAATACTCAGTCACTTGTCTTTCTCACAGCTTATGTATTTGGTATCTGTATTTTTTGTTCCATTCGAGGGTCTACAACTAGAGATGAGCGTGTATAATCGCTAAGGACAATTCCTCAATCAAGCATTGCCCTTAGCGAATACCTGCCCGCTCGGGAGCAAAGATTCGGCTGCTGGCGGCGGGGGAGAGCGGGGAGGAACGGAGGGGAGAGCTCTCTCCCCCCTGCTCATTGCCGCAACTCACCTGTCACCCGCGCCGGCACCCGAACCTTTGCTCCCGAGCGGGCAGGTACTCACTAAGGACAATGCTTGATCGAGTAATTGTCCTTAGCGAGTATGCTCGCTCATCTCTATCTACAACCCATTCTGATCCGGTCCTGCTCACATCTGGGCTTTGTTGGGACTCTTCTAGATGCCGACAGCCATCCCAACGATATTCGCTTGTCATTCCGATGGCGCAGGCATTTCCACTGAGCGGTTATCATTCAGATCCAGCGATAAGCTGAGTGATAGAATTGTTCAAAGAGCCCTTACAGTTGTGTCCAACCGCAGCACAAATCTCTGCTGGCTTCTTACAATGTATCAGTCAAGGTAGAGTAAAATGTATCAGGCTGGAGTCCAAGCTGTTTGTGTGGACTGGATACAATGTAAGCAAACCCTCAGCAGTGTGAGCAGGACTGGGCCAGGCAAAAATACTACCATTCATTGACATAAAGCAGAGGGGTTTTTCACCACCTAGCAATTAATAATGTTGTTCCAGTTATATTAACTTATATTCTATAGTCTTCCCTTAGGTGACGGCTAAGAGGGTGATAAACCAAGCAGTTTCTGTTGTACTGTGTTATACATGTTGTTCCACTAGGGAGCAGTAGAGAGAAACAAACACTCCCCTTAAGGGTTCTTCCACGTTTTGAGGGGGTTGGCCATTTTCTACTAATTTTAAGAGGGATACAGAAACAAGATTATATTGATAAACAGATTAAATCTATTCCACCTGCGCAGCCTGGAAGTTCATATTTGTGGAGCGCTGCCCCCTTCTTGAGCAGCAGCTGTCTCATTACCAGTATGGAGCTCAATGGCTGCTGATGGAGGGGCATGTGAACTTAACCAGTTTATCAGTGGCCTCCACTCACGCTGCATTAAAAAGTAGCACACGCGTAAGACGGGCGGGTTACGTGTCCCTCCATCAGTGGCCATATTGTAGGCGGGAGTTCTATGTTGACAGTGAGTCAGCTGCGAATCAATCAGTGGGCAGCGCTGTACGAGAATTAATGTTGCAGCTGTGCAGGTGAAAGGTATCAGCAGAGAAACTTCAGCTCAGCCACTTGTCAGAGGAGTCAGGTTCTCAGATAAAGGCGGGGAGGCGAGATGCACCGGCCACCAGGTGGAGCTGCAGAGTTCCTTTGACCCAGCACTTTAAAGCACCACCTACTGAACGCTGCATGTACACACACACTATAACTATAACTATATATATATTTATTAAAATAATCACACAGAACTCTAGTGTTAACTGCATTTCTCTTGTTTAATCGTTTATATTTTTTACATTGTAATAATATGAGGCATGCACACGGTGGCATCCTGTTTCTCAGCGCAGGGCGCTAATCTTCCCTTCCTCCAATGGAGAAGGCGGTGAAGATATTTATGTAATTAACAAGTCCTCAGTTATTGCTTCTGTCTCCTTTCAGCCTCTCACGTCTCCGGGAGCAGAATTCAACATTGAGTAACAATTGGTACGGCGTTCCCGCTCTGCCCTACTTTTCTGATAGGGATTTCCATGCTGACATTTCCTACAGCTGCCCTTAACCCCATCTCTGCCAGCCCACAGGACTCTCTTCCATCATTAGGATAAGCTGCTACATACAGGAAATTATTCTCATGATGCCACTCCCAGCTATAACCTCCACTGCTCCAGCAGGGGTTAAATGCAAGATGATAGTTCTGTATTCTAATTATAGGGAATTATGGGGAAAAGGTGCAAGGTCAGCAGTCATCAAGTACTAAACTGCATGGAGGGGCACAGTGCATGAACTTTCAGGATGTTGGGTCAACAGGCCATGTATTCTTTGAGGCAGCACTTTGTGGTGGGGTGACCCTCCGCTCAGAGATTGGTTGGAGGATCCCATCACAAATGACTGTACTAGTCTCAACTCTGTTTGGCACAGGAGCTGAAACTTTGTCTTTGTTTCTTCTTTTTTTTTTCTAATAGAAAGCCAAACTTGGCCCAGCAGGCAACAAAGTGATCAGCCCCGCAGAGGAACGGAAACCTTATGTCCCCTCTAACAACATTGATAGCGTCAAGCTCACCGATTTCAATTTCCTCATGGTGCTTGGCAAAGGAAGCTTCGGCAAGGTATGGGTGTTCTGGATTACGGTTTTCTCCAGCAGGCTTCGGGGTATTTTGTCGCTTCCGAATTGTATCGTGTGCACACTTCGTGGAGCAAATTAGACACAAGCTATCAGCCTCATATCCAAAATGGCTCTCTGCCCAGAAACAGCCAGACAGGACCTTTTATTGTACAGACACACAATGGGCGTGCAACAGGTTACATCAGTAACATATAGGATTCTCATTTGTCGGATCATATAGAATCCCCCCTCCTTCCTGCCCACCTTCTCTCAAGTCCAATGTATAAGCAAGTCTTTGTCTCACAAACATGTGCTCGAATCTGAAACTGAAAGTACATATCTCTTTGTTCAAGAAGATCCTGTGTGGGGGATGGGGAGGACTGGGAAAACACTCAAGAAATAACATATAACACTGTGATTTAACTCTTTCCTTATGCAGCAGAGTTTCACATTAGGCTGAAGTCACAAAACACACATAATACGTCTAGTGCAAATCGGTAGACATTTTATACTAATTAATTATCATGTCTATCACAATCCCCCCTTAAAATGTCTATCCTCTAACTCTCTATCTAATTTTCACAGTTCTCTGCGCGTGAGCCTATAACTGGAGCGCATTGAAGGTTCGTTTTAGAGTCTTCAAGGGGGTGTAGGACTTGTCCACTCCTTCTGGGGATGCATCCAGCAAACTCATGGTGGGAGCGGCTTTTCCAGCATCAGTTTCACAGGTCTCTCTCTGACACAGGGGATAACACAGCAGACTAGAACAGAAAAGGTAACCATCAGTTCACATACAACAGCGACGCCCGTCTGTGCCAGGATCCTTTACCACCCGCTCATCCATGGCGAGTGCTGGTCCCAAAAGTTATCTCTTTTTAGTTAGTGCGGTCAGCTTCTTAATGGCAACTGCGTCTTTACCCGCGGGTCACGTGTCGTCTAGGATGTAGGTACAACAAGTCTCCCCTATCATCTTACAGACACTCCCCTTTTTAGCTAAAGTCATATCTAAGGCCATTCTAGTTTGAAAAGTCATAGTCGAGGTAGGTCCTATTGGTCGACTAGTCCCTATAAGGCGTCTCTAGTATAATTTATAAACCGCTGCTAATTATAATAAACATAATTAATCCAGTCAACGTTTTATTTACCATAATGATCAGGAAAATGGACTCGAATCTAGTCTTAACTTGGTCTCTAATTTTTAAAACTTGTCAGGTACCCCCCTTGGCTATCCTATGCCGTCAATGTACACGTGTAGATCAAAACTACCACCAGGGGTCTCTCTTCTCGCTCTAGTATAATGTTACAATACTAGTAGCGCGCACGGCGTGGGACTCCCTAATCTTCACCCACACCAATGTCCCTCCTGGAGATAGTCCTAATGGTGAACACGTCCAGGTCGCCTCACCCTTGCGTCAGGGTTTTCCCACTGCCCGTAAGTCCCTACTCCTAGGAGGGGGGGATCCCTACCTCACCTCAGAGGGAGGCCATGGATTCCCTGGGCTCATTTCCGGGCATCCATACCCTCTATCTGTACAAGTTAACACCCCACAGGGTGTGCCCTCGCCGGAACCTAAGGTCTTCTGCACTATCCCTTGGCAAGTGGGAATTCCACTGACAATCCATCTTAGGAGATCGGGGCAGGCACAGTACTAGTACATTTCTCCTTTTCTTTGGTAGCGTATGTGGTTGGCATTATCGGAACTGGCTCTTCATCTTTTTTAAACAAGGGAAATATTGGTGAGTTCCCCAAAAATCTCCCTCTACCCTGCCTAATTGCCTGGCAGGTGTAGTTTCCAGGGTAGTCAGTAATACTCTCTCCGGTGCAAAACACTTAAGTAGTTATAGAGTATTCCTTCTTCCATTTCTCACGGACAGTGTAATTAGCGGAAATGTTCGTGAAGAGACTAAGCATCTACAGGGAGATTTAGGGGGACCATCCCCGAGTGTAGTCGGGCACTACCGCACACGCAACAGTTAGACTTGTTGCTCCTGTTAGCATTGTACCTCATCAACTCCAACCAGAGATTCTGGTCAGAGTAGCCAGTCGCTACTGTCAAGGTGTCCTCAAAAGGTAGGGTCGGCTATGATCATCATGTTCGTCAAGGTCTTTATCTTACGGCGGAGGGGGTTAATTATGGGCACGGGACTAAGTGAAGGCTTCCATTCGGCTGCATCTACCATACCCCTTATTTTAAACTTCCCTAAGGGATCTGTCCTCCCGTACCGGTATGTCCCCAGACTATAAGTCCCTCCGTCCCCCGGGCTTGGATCTCCCATGGTTAGTGTAAAAACCGCATTAAAACCAAGCAGCATACTAAGTTCAGCCTTCCAATACCTGCTGTCCTTATTATTCTCAAGGAGGGTTATACGACTAATCGGGGATCTCCCGCTCCTATCTTTCTTATTTAAGGCACTTCGCGGTTTATAGGACCAGTCTATTCCTGCGTTCCATCCCACTAATCCCCAATAACGGCAGTCTTCTCCCCAGACGTTATCAGTGGCGCAAACATATTGTATTCCCCGGGTATGCAAGTCATATAACCAGCTGGACTGAGCTAAATCTGGCCTGCGGTGGGATCTCGTGCCTAGACACGGGACCACAGTACAATAGTCGAAGGAATATGCGGCTACTTGAGCATTGGACGAGTTATACTAGAAGGTAACCATACCCTCATATTCTTCCGACTAAGGATTCCAGTTGCCACCCTCCTCTCTCACTAGCCCTAACCAGAGTAACGTCTTTGGCACAACTAAGACTGGTCTCCCGGATCTGAAGCTTTCTTACAGTATGAAGCATGGATCCATGTAAGTCTTTCGGCTAGTTTCACAGCTGTGGCAGTAGTCAGAAGCACCTGGTAGGGGCCATCAAATCGGGGCTCAAGAGGGTGCTTCCTGGGGAACTTCTTGACGCACACCCAATCCCCAGGCTGCAAGATATGTGTCCCAGTGTCTGCCTCTGAGTCTGGAAGAGAACACCTGTGCATAGGCTTTGGTTAGTTCTTTAACAACGGAAATCACATACTCAGTCAACACATCAGATTGTAATTGTAACCACTGAGGATAGTAACGACCTAGCCTTGGGGCTAGCCCAAACAATCTCGTAGGGAGATAATGTATGATCCCCCCTGGGTTCATATCTAACACTGTATAAGGCTATTGGATGACAGTCTTTGCAAAGTGGCGTCATTTTTTAAGTATCTTACTTTTTAGCGTGCCACTACGTCTCTCCACCTTTCCACTACTCTAAAGGTGGTACAGTATGTAAAAGGCCTGGGATACACCAGAGCAGACATGACATGTTACATTCACCTGCGAAGTTTATACCTCTGTCTGACTCTAAATCACTTCTGGTACCCCATATTCACAGTTTACCTTGTTCATGAGCTTCTTTGCGGTTACCTACTTGTTTGCCTTGGTAACAGGGTCAGCCTCCAACCTGCAAAGACATCAACAACAACAAGCACGTAGTCATACTTCCCAACAAGTGGGAGCTGAACGTAGTCAATTTGCAATCCCTGAAATGGGTAGAGTGGTCCCGGCAAGTGTGATGAGGCAAATTTACTTCTGCCCTGACTCACCTATGGCATAGATCATGCTAAACTGGACAAATGATGCAGCAGCTACAGAGAACCTAGAAGTCGCCCAACCTCTTTCAAGCGTCGTCGTCATTACTTCTTTACTAGGTGGGTCTTTCCGTCCATCAGCTGGGCCATCATGGGATACAGGAACTGTGGTGGGCAAGTGCTGTTGAACGTTCACCACACGCTGTCCTGTTTCTGCTGCTCCCATATTAGTCCATTTATTATTTTCTTCCTTGCTGGCTTGTAACTGTAAAAGTCTTTAGCATATCAAAGTCCAAATTTTTGTCAATGTCCAAAGTTTTTACCACTGACTCATGCCGTCAGTATCTTTTCTTCTTTCTTGCACGGCTTGAGGGCCGCTGCCTTTGCTATGCTATCAGCGAGGGTGTCGTCTCTCGCCTCTCCAGTGTAGGAATCGGTGCGAACTCTCAACTTTGTCAGGTAGAAGTAGGGCCTCCATGCGACTCTGTACCGCTGCACCATTCTCAATTGGTTGTCCTGCTAAGGTAAAAACTGTCTGGCCTTCCATATTGGGCCGTAATCATGAGCTATGCCAAATGCATACCAGGAGTCAGTGTAAAGGGTTGCCGTCTTACCTCTCGCCACTCTACACGCCTTAGTGATGGCCTTTAATTCCGCTTCTTGTACTGAGACATGCGGAGGCAGAACGTCTGCTTCTAGGAGATCTTGTTGTGTGACCACTGCATATCCGATGTGGAGTCATCAATCCTCACCCTGGTACCATCTGCAAAAAGCTCAACATATGCATTATCAACAGAGGTTCTGATAACTGTTTGCATATCTGCAGTTTCTTACTGTATTAGTACTAAATAATCGTGCTGATGTTCTATTTCACATGGCTCAGAATCTTGTAGCACAAAATCATTTATTTATTTATTTTTTTTTCAAACCCAATAGCTGATCTACAACACCTAGATCATCTATGACCCAGATCACCTATGCCTCCCCCCTTTTGAAACGGAATACTCAATGGAAAAAAAGAGTAATTGCGTTCAAACTAGTAAACCAAGAGGCACAAAAACAAACACTTTGTAGGTCAAGGTGACATTGTATGCAGCGAAGTCTGAGCGAAAATCTCCTTACAAAAAAAAATTTTTTTTTCCTTTCAGGTCGCAGTTAGCATTTTTGAACACAAGGGGGCGCAACACAAGTAAAATTTTACGTCACCCAGTGTAATAGTATTTCAGGGTATGGCCAGCGTTTAGCTTTTACTCTCCTGTCGGAATATTATTATAGCTTCAGTGTAGACTGACACTAGAATATACAAAAGGCTTAAAGAAAAACTAAAGAATACAGATGAATTAACATCCTACTCTGGGCAATTCAGTCCCTCTTTCTTCACATAAAAAGTAAAATTACTTCACCAAATTGCATGAAAAAAAGTTTGCTGGGTGACTATAGGGAAATTATTTCATCTGTAGGAGCCTTCCGTAACATCATCTGTCTGAGTATCCATTGGAGAAGCGGACAGTGGAAAACAGAGCCCCTGGGAACATGAGAGAGCGTCCCCTGTCATGTATTCCTGGCCTCTGCCCTCCATGCATCAACTCCAATCTTCCATACACTATAAACCAGCTTAGTCATCTACTATGTCCCAAGCTGCATCTTCACAAAGGTTTGTTTCCCTGAACTTATCACACATCCAAAGTGGCCACATCTTGGAGTGTAACAAAGGCCGGTCAAACAAAACCTTACTTCAGACAATCATGATGTTAGCACTGGATACAGTGGCATTGGGGAATATAGGCCTCCCAAGTGCAGCAAAATGGCCGCCAGAGGCAGAAAGGGGTGGGGCTACAGATCTCCCAGGTGAGGCAAAATGGCCGCTGGAGGAATGGGCGGGCCCAGGAGTAGCAGCACTTCCAGGTGAGGCAAGATGGCCGCTGGAGGAGGAAGGGGCGGGGCCAGGTCCTGTCCCGGATGGGGAGGGACCGGAAGTAACATCACACACCCTGAAAGTGAGCACATGGGGGGAAGTAACTTCAGGGTGGGGGCAGGCCTCACTACATTTACTGCAGAGTCACACTATGTTGGATTGTAAACATTGCAAGCGCGGCCGCCATTACAGGGAGGGGCTGTAGTGAACACAAAGGCATTACATTGTTCATTAGCAATACACATACCCCACTACATGCTTTCCCCTCTTCAATCTCTTAACTACATTATACCTCCTCCTAGCAATCTAAAAACACCTTTCTTTCTGCTACTTTTCCTGATCCTTCTCTTTGTATAACATTTCTACATGTTTTGCATATTCCAAAACATCCTGTACTGATCCCTCATTCTATTCTACCTGCTTATTCTATTCTATTCGAAGTTTCTGGACACAATAGTGTTCCTCTTGTAAAATCCGCTTTCTTCAAATCCTTCCAATATAACCTCTCTTTCCCACTCAGATTACAATGCACATTAATTCTACAAAACAAAAGGAACGGAAGGGTTAATTGGAAAAAGCTTTCAGTCCACTCTCTTATCAGCACCCCTCCCCCCTTTAATAAACACTGCACATTCTTTCTATAATACCAAACAGACGGGATTACTGGAGAATACCCACAACGGCTCAAGGTATATATCTCATCTACCTTTATATCAACCCACCGTATACTAGTAATCCCCAAGAGCACTCCTTGTACACGATCTAGACAGGACATTTAGCTATACACAGAGACTGACGATTATTTTCAATGACCAAGAGTTTCTGGAGCCAGCCGTCACAAAGCACGGCTATACTTCACACGTATATACCTTTCCACATATGAGAACATAACACGCTCAATCATAAAGGTAAGTATACGTATCATAAATCTTCCTAACCTCACACTAGTTTTACCTAGGAGAAAGTGTCACTGGCGTGTTCCCTCAGACGTAAACAGCCGAGTCCGCCCTCCCGACACATTAACCCTCACAGAATTTGTCTCTTGGTCTTGCATACACAATTTTTAACCGTCTCAGACATAGCAGACACAGCGTACAAAATACCCCTTAAGCAGGTTAAAACGGTGGTCTTTTTTCCGAGTAAGAAAGAACTATATTACCTGCCTTTCATTGATTTATCGCTCTGGATCAGAAACAGGCAGAAAAGCAGTCAGAACCCAGATCACATCGGTAGATTTACATAAAGCAATCTTACCGTGTTCTGTAGATTTTCGGGCCCCTGAGTTCTGCGTGCCATCTGCCGATCTCTGTATTTTTCCAGAATGAAAGAAATCAAAATCTCTTAACTCGGCCCACCCAGGGACGCCACTGTTCTGGATTACGGTTTTCTCCAGCAGGCTTCGGGGTATTTTGTCGCTTCCGAATTGTATCGTGTGCACACTTCGTGGAGCAAATTAGACACAAGCTATCAGCCTCATATCCAAAATGGCTCTCTGCCCAGAAACAGCCAGACAGGACCTTTTATTGTACAGACACACAATGGGCGTGCAACAGGTTACATCAGTAACATATAGGATTCTCATTTGTCGGATCATATAGAATCCCCCCTCCTTCCTGCCCACCTTCTCTCAAGTCCAATGTATAAGCAAGTCTTTGTCTCACAAACATGTGCTCGAATCTGAAACTGAAAGTACATATCTCTTTGTTCAAGAAGATCCTGTGTGGGGGATGGGGAGGACTGGGAAAACACTCAAGAAATAACATATAACACTGTGATTTAACTCTTTCCTTATGCAGCAGAGTTTCACATTAGGCTGAAGTCACAAAACACACATAATACGTCTAGTGCAAATCGGTAGACATTTTATACTAATTAATTATCATGTCTATCACAATGGGCAGGGGAAAATCTGAGCAAGGCTGGAAGATGCTAGGGGTAGGGTTCAGGAATCTACAATATGGGGAAGGTACTGTATGATACTCATGAATGGGGGTAATGGTTAGATTCAGGAACTTGTAAATAGAGATGATGATGATTTAGGTCATGATAAAGGTAAGAGGGGGTCAATCAATACCCCATATATGGAGGATCAGCTATTTATGAATGAGGAACGGGTTAGCTTGTCAGCTGAAAATGGGGGCAGCAGGGTGTCAGAGTATTCAGGTGTGAGTACTGAGCTTCTCATGGGGAATCTAGAGTCAGGATGTGATAACCTTCCCCCACAATACTTTTCAGGTAATGTTAGCGGAGAGGAAGGGTTCGGATGAGCTCTTTGCAGTCAAAATCTTGAAGAAGGACGTAGTGATCCAGGACGATGACGTGGAGTGCACCATGGTGGAGAAGCGGGTTCTGGCACTCCAGGACAAGCCTCCTTTCCTGACTCAGCTGCACTCCTGCTTCCAGACTGTGGTAAGGGTTGGGGGACTGTGACCCTTGTGGGGAAAGTGGCGATGGACACTTCGGTCGATGACTTATATTGTCTCCTCTTTGTCCCAGGACCGACTGTACTTTGTCATGGAGTATGTGAACGGGGGAGATCTGATGTATCACATCCAGCAAGTGGGGAAATTCAAAGAACCCCAGGCTGTGTAAGTCTTTACTCCATGTATAGTGAGTTACATTACAGGGTCACATGCGCAGCAAGAATCTCTGGGATTGGGATTACGTTTGAGGCATAAGCTACATCCCACCTGAAATCCCAATGTGGCACATGTACCTGGAGAGGACTTTATAGACACTTAAAGAAAAAGTTGTGATTTTAGTGGATTTGGAGGGAAGCACAACATGTATTGCAGAAGGCAGCGCAGTGCAGACAGCTACTCTCTAATTTGCCCTGAGAATGGACCATCGTGTACATGATTGGTGAGAAGAGTCTAACATTGACTTTAGGGATTGCTGCCTTCCAATAGGTGGCACTGTGGAGGTATTGTTTCATCTCCCTTATTTGCATATCACTCAGAGGAGCGTAAATGGCCTTTTTAAGCCTCTCCCTGAGGAGAGAAAATAATGTTTTTCTGACCGACACCGTATGCCTCCCGCTAGCCAAGCCAGAGTCCTACTGCACACCGATGAAGGGCAAAAACCCTGAAACAGCTGTCTGTGCATGGGCTCTGACTTTGCTTAAATTCCTGCTCATTGTTACAAGGCTTGTATAAAGAGTCTGACATTGACTTTAGGAATTGCTGCCTTCCAATAGGTGGCACTTTGGACGTATTGCTTCATCTCCCTTATTTGTTTAGCAATAAGAACATATCTTCTGCCGTTGTCTCACAAATGGTTCATTGTATGCGCCCTGAAATTTAATTGCCCCGTATTTTCAGAGACCACATTTAATGTGCCGTCCTGGCTCCATATTATGGTAGTGTGAAGGAGACAACCAATTCTGTCTCCACATGACCATTTACTGCTAAGAGATGGTCTGCCAGAAGCCATGTCTAGTTTATTGTAATATCAAAGTAAACCTTAACTGGGTCCATTTTACCACACTGCACCTCTGACAGCTATATGGGTTTATTGCATTGATCATGTGACCTCTTTCTGCCAGGTTCTACGCTGCTGAGATCTCGGTCGGACTCTTCTTCTTGCACAAGAAAGGGATTGTCTACAGGTGAGAGTATGTTGCAGAGTGAAGGTGACCGCTGGATGTAATGTCGCTGCGTTACACAGCGGATCTTAGCTCTAGAGTCTCTTTGCTCTGCGTTAACTCATGACATAAGGCAATGAGGCACACAAGGTCTGCGTGCTTGAAAGGGGTTTTCCGGGCACAAAATGGAAATTCTAAAAATGCTGAAATCTAGAAAGTACAGCCAAGTAGTGGCAACCTGTAGCTTTTATCTGCGGTTCCGGACCATCTTCTTCGTTCCGTGCAGCTGCTGATCTGCCGCTGTTTACATGCATCACTTTCACAGTAAACACAACAGACTGTTACCTACAACTCCCAGCATGCATAGAACTTGTTTACTGGCCAGCACTGTAGCTCCCCCCCCAACTCAAGGTCCTATAACTCCCAGCATGCATAGAACTTGTTTACTGGCTAGCACTGTAGCTCCGCCCCCAGCTCAAGGTCCTACAACTCCCAGCATGCATAGAGCTTGTTTACTGGCCAGCTCTGTAGCTCTCCCCCCCCCCCCCCCACACACACACACACTCAAGGTCCTACAACTCCCAGCATGCATAGAGCTTGTTTACTGGCCAGCTCTGTAGCTCCCCCCCCCCCCACACACACACACACACACACACTCAAGGTCCTACAACTCCCAGCATGCATAGAGCTTGTTTACTGGCCAGCTCTGTAGCTCCCCCCCCCCCCCCCACTCAAGGTCCTACAACTCCCAGCATGCATAGAGCTTGTTTACTGGCCAGCTCTGTAGCTCCGCCCCCAGCTCAAGGTCCTACAACTTACCGGCACCAACCTCCCTTACTGAGAGAGCCAGAGAACCTGCTGAAGCAGACAGACCGGACCTTCCTGCACATGAGTAATACACTGCAGTACTTCCACTCCTGTCCTCCCATCATGCACTGCTCTCAGGATGTTGGAGGCTATGGACAGGGGGAGGAAGGAGCAAATGTGGACAAGATGTCCATATTTGGAGATATTTTTTGCACAGAGCCACGTGACATAATGAAGAAAGTATCTAGACGGGTGCAGCGGGCCTCTTACAGAATGTCTTATCGGGATGTCAGTCCGTACCTGGAGCACCCCTTTAATACTACTTCTATTTCTTCACACAGAGATTTAAAGTTGGACAATGTGATGTTGGATTCGGAGGGGCACATAAAAATCGCTGATTTTGGGATGTGTAAAGAACATATGGTGGACGGAGTCACAACTCGGACATTCTGTGGGACCCCTGATTACATCGCTCCTGAGGTAACCGCATTTTTCCTCCGCTACATCCATACTTTGCCATTTTATAGTCACCTGACAAGTTGGGCCGCGCCACAATTATATAGCCTTCAGGATCGTTATCTTCCAGTTTAGAGAGAGAAGAAGAAAGTCAAAAAATAAGACCACCCGTAGCTGAAGCCGCGCAAAGTGTTACAGGAGAGGAAAGTGCTGCTCTAGTTCGAGGTCATAGACTGATACATAGTGGTAGACACAGGTCCCCGCAGCACAGAGTATTTAAGGAGAGGAGTGTGCTGATGAGGGGCAGAGTACCCCAGCAGCCGGTACGGCCTCATGTCCTGCGATGTTTGTAAATACCGGCTCTGCCGGTGGAGACCACATATGTGCAGCATTGATAATCAGTCTCTACATGTGCATGAATCAATGAAAGTCCATTCATGGTGAAAAGATGCCCGTGGACATGAGCCCTAACTAATCGCTGCCCCCCTCTGTGTATAATGGAGCCCTCAACGGAGAGGTAGTGCCGCACCCTCTGGCTTGTTTAGTGGGGATCCCATAGATCCGGATCTGTTACTTGGACACTCTATCCTGGATTTTCTGCAGGTAGCTTTAACCCCTTAGTGACGAAGCCTGTTTGCGCCTTAGTGACGGAGCCAAATTTTGGAAATCTGACATGCGTCGTTCAACGTGGCATAACTCCGTAAAGGCTTTACATATCCCAGTGATTCTGACATTGTTTTTTCGCCACATGTTGTACTTCATTTAGATTGTAAAAAGAGACCGATATAATTTGTGTATATTTATTAAAAGTACCAATATTGGAAAAATTGTGAAAAAATTGTCATTTTTTCACATTTTCAACCGTAATATCTCAAATATGTCCAAACATACTGTACAAATTTTTGATAAGATATGTATTTCCATCTGTTTACTTTATTCTGAATGCACACTTGAAAAACTTTTGTGTTTTTTTTAACCATTTAGAGGACGTACAAATTTAACATTACTTTTCAGCATTTTGAGGAGCACTTTGTTTTCCTGCACCAAGCCAAGTTTGCAAAGGCTCATAAGTGTCAGAATAATAGATACCCCCTCAAATGACCCCATTTTAAAAACTACACCCCTTAATGTATTCACTGAGTGGTGTCATGAGTATTTTGACCCCACCAGTTCTTTTCAGGAATTAGTTCAATTTAGGGGACAAAAAATAAAATTTCATATTTTTGCAAATATGTCATTTTAAAGACATATTTTTTTCCTATAGAGCCCATGAAAATGAGGATTTACACACCAAAATGGATACCCCGTTTCTCCCGTGTTCAGAAACATACCCATTGTGGCCCTAATCTTATGTCTGGATGCATAACGGGAGCCAAAATGAAAGGAGTAGTCGGTGTCTTTCAGAACATAAATTTTGCTTGAAGGCGTTTTAGGCCCCATAGCACTTTTGTAGAGCTCTTGAGTGGCCAAAACCAAAGAGAACCCCCACAAGTGACCCCATTTTGAAAACTAGACCCCTTAACGAATTTATCTAGGGGTGTACTGACCATTTTGACCCCACAGTTTTTGAATGAATTCAAGCCAAGCAAAAGGAAAAAATTGTGATTTTCATTTTTTTGTCAATTCTGTCATTTTAAAAACAGCTTTTTTTGTACAGCACACGCATGAATGAAGCCTTTCATCCCAAAATGGATACCCCTGTTTCTCCCGTGTTCAGAGACATACCCATTGTGGCCCTAATCTTATGTCTGGATGCACAATGGGGCCCAAAACGAAAGGAGTAGTCGGTGGCTTTAAGAACATAGATTTTCCTTGAAGGAGTTTTAGGCCCATAGCACATTTGTAGAGCTCTTGAGCGGCCAAAATCAAAGAGAACCCCCACAAGTGACCCCATTTTGAAAACTAGACCCCTTAATGAATTTATCTAGGGGTGTACTGCCCATTTTGAGCCCACAGTTTTTGAATGAATTGAAGCAAAGCAAAAGGAAAAAATTGTGATTTTCGTTTTTTTGGCAATTCTGTCGTTTTAAAAACTGCTTTTTTGGTACAGCACACACATGAATGAAGACTTGCACCCCAAAGTGGATACCCCTGTTTGTCCCGTGTTCAGAGACATACCCATTGTGGCCCTAATCTTTTGTCTGGATGCACAACGGGGCCCAAAATGAAAGGAGTAGTCGGTGGCTTTCAGAACAGAAATTTAGCATGAAGGTGATTTAGACCCCATTGCACACTTGTAGAGCCCTTGAGCAGCCAAAACAACAGAGAACCCCTACAAATGATCCCATTTTGAAAACTAGACCCCCTAACGAATTTATCTAGGGGTGTACTGTGTATTTTTACCCTACAATTTTTGAATAAATCTAAGCAAAGCAGTAGAAAAAAAATTACAATTTTCATTTTTTTGGCAGTTGTATCAATTTAAAAACTGTTTTTTTTGTACAGCACACATAGGGATGAAGACTTTCACCCCAAAATGGATACCCCTGATTGTCCCGTGTTCAGAACCATACCCCTTGTGGCCCTAATCTACTTAAAGGACGCATGGCTAGGCCTATAATGGAAGGAGCACCCGTTGGATTTTAGGGTACAACTGAATAAATTCCAGGCCCCATTGCCCACTTATAGAGTCATTGAGCGTCCAAAACGATAAAGAACCCCCACAAATGACCACATTTTAAAAACTAGACCCCTTAACGAATTCATCTAGGGGTGTACTGCGTATTTTGACCACACAGTATTTGAATAAATTTCAGCAAAGCAGAAGAAAAAAATTACAATTTTCATTTTTTTGTCAATTTAAAAACTTTTTTTTTTGTACAGCACACATAGGAATGAAGACGTTCACCCCCAAATGGATACCCCCGTTTGTCCCGTGTTCAAAAACATACCCATTGTGGCCCTAATCTACTTACAGGAAACATGGCAAGGCCTGTAATGGAGGGAACACCAGTTGGATTGCAGGGCATAACTGAATAAATTCCAGGCCCCATTGCTCATTTGTACGGAATAAAAATTGACTCCCTAAAATCCCCCCCCCCCCCACGCCCTTTTCGGCGTTCCCCAAATCTTAGATAAAAGTAATAATGTGAACTGTGTGGTATTTCCAAAGACGGGTAATTATGGAGGCTGGTTGGGATGGGCACATGGGGCAATAAAACCGGGTATCCCCCCTCCTCTCATGCTTTTTGGGAGTCATTTTTTGACCTCAGTGGCGGGGATGGGGTGTAAAAAGTGGCGCTCTGTGAGTCTCCATAAGCTTGATGAGGTGCGGCGGTCTCACACAGAAGGCGCTCAACAAGGTGCTCCTGGAACTGCAGGAAGGCGAGCGTTCCCGGGGCTTCTTGTAAATTGTGTATTAGAGGTAGCGGTCTGAATAACGCCGGGCTTACGCAGCCGTAGGTGGATCCCGGCTGTGAGCCCGGCTGTGACCCTGCGTACGGCCGCGTAATGTACTGCGCATAACTGCGTACTTACACGGGCAGTCATGCGCAGTACACTTTTTTTTTTGTTGTTTGTATTTCCCGCACTGCCGCTCAGTGATGACGCGGGTACCCGCAGCCCGTATACAACGTAGTTGCGTATGAACTGCAGATATATCCGCAACCATGGAGCACAATGGGCTCTATGTTGCGGATATCCGCGGTAAAATAGAACCTGCTGCGTTCTCTTTTCTGCGAGTGGATTACGCAATTCCAACCCGCTAATGTGAGCGCAATTGTGTAATCCAATGCGATTGATCTGCGTATTACCGCTAATCAAACGCATGCGGAATCCGTAATTCCTATCCGGTCATGT
This sequence comes from Eleutherodactylus coqui, assembly GCF_035609145.1. Lineage (NCBI taxonomy): Eukaryota > Metazoa > Chordata > Amphibia > Anura > Eleutherodactylidae > Eleutherodactylus > Eleutherodactylus coqui. The sequence goes on from NC_089849.1 coordinate 101,785,489, forward strand.
GAGACCGGCCAAAGGTAGATCGCTACCATTTTTTCACGTGACCGGGGACCGCTCAACGAGGCCACCCGTCACTGCTCCAGGCTCTCGGTGACCGTTGGTCGCCGAGAGCAAGGAGATATTAAGTTTCCTGTGCTGCCCGACTCCTGCGCATGTGTGCGGTGTTTTGCCGGCGGTCGCATGCGCAGAATACGGGAAAGTTCACGGACGAAGATTGCGTCGGGGTGCAAATACGCAGGCCTCCTGTAAAAAATTTTATCTCCTCTCACCGATCGTATCAGTGAGGGGAGATGAAGCTTCACCTTTTTTTAACTTTTACGTGATCGCCATTATTCTTTGGATAACGGCGAACACGTGATCAGGAACCGCTCACCGCGGCCCGCCGTGAAATCTCCAGGCTCTCGGCTAAGTTTTGTAGCCAGGAGCAGGGAGATTTTAAAAAACCACGGCTTTTGCGCATGCGCCTGCCACATCGGCGACGGGCGCGTGCGCAGAAGCTGGGGTGAGGTCCGCGGATAAATCCGCAGGCCTTAGGTACGTCATTTCATTCTCCCTCACGGATATGATCCGTGGGGGGAGATGAAACGCAAGCTTTTTTTAACTTTTTAAAACTTTTTTTTTACTTTTTGCACTTTTTTTTTTTTACCTTTTACCCCTTTTTTTATTTATTTTTTTTTACTTTTTGCACTTTTTTTTTTACTTTACATGATCACTGTCATCCATTGGATGACAGTGATCATGTCCCTGGTGACATCCCTCTGCTCTTGGCTACACATGGCAGCCAGGAGCAGAGCAATTTAGAATTTCCCGGGGCTCGAGCCCCTCTGTGCACGCGCCCGATGTCAATCATCGGGCGCGCATGCGCAGACGGGGATTTCGGGTCCCGGGACATCGGGACATCGCAGAGGACCGGGGGTGAGTATCTTCACCTCCCCTCATGGATCCGATCCATGAGGGGAGGTGAAACTTTACTTTTGTTTTACTTTTTAAACTTTTTCGCGATCACCGCTATCGCAATGGATAGCGGTGATCGCGGGCCCGGGGACCGCTCACAGTGGTCCCCGGTAACACCTCCTGGTTCCCGGCTACCTTCAGGAGCCGGGAGCCAGGAGATTTTAAATTTGCCGGGGACACCCGGGCTTCTGCGCGTGCGCGTGACGTCATCGTCAGGCGCGCATGCGCAGAAGGCCGCCGGCGGGTCCGGGAGGACCAGATCTCCGGGGGACACCGCCGACAAGCCGTGTGAGTATTTTCAGCTGCCGTGATGGATCCGATCCATCATAGCAGCTGAATTACTACTTTTTCACACTGTTTTATTTACTTTTTTGCGATCGGCGCTATTCATTTTATAGCGCCGATCGCAATGCCGGGGGGGACTGCCCGCATCCTGGGATGACAGCTCCATGCTGTCGGCTACCTGCGGGCACCGACAGCATGGAGCTGTCACGTCCTCAGGCCAGTGGGCATCAATCCAAAGAGGATGCATAAAACTACGTCCTCTAGGATTAAGGCCCACTTTCTGAGGACGTAGTTTCCCGATGGGGCAGTCGTTAAGGGGTTAACCCTCTCAATTCCAATATACATTGTTTAACCCTTTGCCTCCCTGTTCTGAAACAAGTAATATGTCTTTGTTAGAAATTTGCATCTTTTACAGCGTTTCTCAAGACTCTGGATGCAGCCAGCAGTGAAAAGAATGGCGATCTTCCTTTAGGTTGTTATGGCTAAATTCAGGCTCCTTTGTACACCTCTACTGTCTACTACACCTCTCCCATTGTATTTACACACATATACAGGACATTTAGACTATAGCCTGGAATAATGAGGAGGACCGCCATTCTTTACACTGCAGGCTGCATCCAGAGAGCAGGAGAGGCTTAATATTGCACAGTGACCTTTTTTTACGGGAAGGTTAAAATTTGCAGTTTGTCTTCCTGTTTAGGTGTGAGGGAAAAGGGGGTCAAAAATGATGGCTCTGAAATCGTGCTTTCACTCTCGCTCCCTCCTGCATCAGAAGGGCCCTCTGAAATCTATAAATCACAGGAACCCGGGCAAAATGACACTTATTAGATAATGTGAGGGAGGGGAAGCAATTGTAGCAAGCGTGGCCAACACAAAGAACCAGTGTGTTTACATCACTCTGATACTGAGAAACCAAGAGAACAGAAATGTACCTACAGCTCAGCTTCACCTGGAAAGCGAATATTATGCCAAAGCAGCAGTAAAAACTGACACACAAGGAGCTGGGATCAGGGAACATTGCAGTTGTGTATGCCATTCAGGGTCTGCCCACAGCCGGGTGATGACCCCTTTAGGCGCACCTGTAATCCTGCATTTTCTATGTAATGCATTGTGTTATGCAGTAGGGAGTCCCTGCCTGGCCTGCATGTAGACCGCCCCTCTACTGACTGTAGAGACAATCTGCTGCGCTGCGTGCCCCTAACGAGCTGCCTTATTACTCCATATATGGTGTGTATGATGCGGGGGCAGAGGACCATGAGTACAGCTGGGGACCCCTGACCACTCAGGACCTTCTCATCCCACCTCCAGCACCACTTACTGCCCAAAGGGCGAGCACTCCCCATCCTCAGAGATACGGCCATATTAGCAGGACTCCACTGAATCTATAGGTTCTGAACACCACAACAATCCAAGGGTTGTTTGTTTGTGATTTAATATATCTTTTCCTATATTTATCTCCTTTTTTCTACATAAGTTTATTTTGGTGGCTCCTGGCTTTTGACTGGGTGGTGTGTTGTGGGGGGGGGCGCATGTTGTGTGCGGTGGTGATTGCGAGTCTTATGACTTCCTCTCGGTTCTATATTGAGGGATAATTCTCATCCTCGCACTTCACCATCATCTGACGCCTCCTTCGCTGCTTGAGAACACAGCGAGTGTTGCCTGCATGACTCTGGCATGGAGTGCTGCGGATCCTCAGATGTTTGATGATAATGGGTACATTTTGACCTGCCATGTGTAGACGTTGATGGCGGCAGCAGCGCATCTATCTCCATATAAGCGCATGTCAGCCAGAATTGGCGCAGAAGTGTCACATGTTTCAGGAGCCTTGGCAGTCTGAACCATTACGCCAATTTTCTCCTTTAGGCAAATTGTTAAAATCTTCTGATCCTCTTCCCACTCCCCATATATCAGTCAGTTTATGCCACCACACCACCCTGTTGTACAGCAGATTACAGTGGCTTTATGCTACCTGATAGATAGTGGGGGTAGTAGTTCAGGGAGGCTAACTGAAGGAAACTGATATTGAGAGGTGCCAGAGTATGAGGTTAGGAGTATGAGACAGAAGCCGGTGAATACAATCTTTTCTCCGTTAGCTAC